>NC_058131.1:683526107-683557663 GCF_016433145.1 Gracilinanus agilis
CTACTACCACTACCACCATCACCACCACCACCACCACCACCACCACCACCACCACCACCACCATCACCACCACCACCACCACCACCACCACCACCACCATCACCACCACCATCACTACCACCATCACCACCACCATCACTACCACCACCATCACCACCAACTCCACAAAGATGAACTAGCTGGAACATCTTGATCTTCACTCACCAGCATGGACCTTGTTTGTATACATCCTTTAGAGAGGAGACAGAAAATAGAGAGCTTCCCAAGGCGCCATATACCTAGTTTCAAGTCCCACTTCTAAAAAATACTGACTGTGTCACCATGGACAAATGCAGAGAAGGCAATGACCCACACTGGGAGAAGCAGCTTTCCCATTGGAGAGCTCCCTCTACCAATGAAATCACAAATCTAGCTCTTATCCCTATGACATATATTCAAATATATCCTTTCCTGGAACTGAAAATTCTTTACTGGAGGATGTGACCGTCTCCCTTCGCCCTGACAAACATAGTCATGCTTCAACCCAAATTTTGAATGACCGATTACAACAGTCCCACTTCTGACACACACACTGGGTCATCTGTGACCCAGGACAGCTTACATAACTTCTCACTGCCCTCAAGCAAGCTTTATGACATTGTAGTAGGTTTTGGAAGAATTATCACTCTTTCTTGGTAGAAGGGGATTCTTCACCAGGAGGTCCCTACACATATTAGAACAGATGTTAACAAATGCAACAACTTGCATGAGGGAATTTGGCATAATTCAGTATTACAGCTGTTTCTGGGTTCTCACGTGTTTATGTATTGGAAAATTGAAGGGTGGGAGGGAAAAGGCTTCTTTTCTTTCAATTAGGAAATAGATGTCAGGGTGTTGGCACATGAGTGTTAGGTAATTGGGCCTCTTATCCTCCTGGAGATACAGGCATCAGTTTTTATTTCAATACGACCCAATATTCAGATTCATAAGACCACAACAAACATTGAATAAAGAATTCTGGGGAAAAGAGCTCATGAATACCAAGCAGCAAAAGCTTCATCTCCAGAGACAAACATCACATCCAGAAATATTTAATCCTGCCCTTTAAGTTTTATGAACAAACAAAATTTCTTGACCACACAGCTTATCCAATTAGATACATCAATGGCACAGAATTTTTTATAGAACTGCCCTTGAAGAGTCAGTTCAACATTCACAAAACTTGTCCTAGCATCTCTCTGCATCTACCAACAACAACTATAGGATTTTTATTATTTCTGCTCCCTTAGACTCAGTTTCCCAAATTTAAATGAAGGGATTATGAACAAGTAGGTAGAACAGTGGATAGAGCATCAGACATGGAGCCAGGAGGACCTGGGTTCAAATTTGATCTCAGGTACTTCCCAAGTGGATGATTCCAGGCAAGTTGCTTAATCCCAGTTGCCTAGTCCTTGAGACTCTTCTCACTTAGAATTGATATTAAGACAGAAGGTAAGCATTTTTTAAACGAAGGGTTTAGAATAGATGATATAATCATAGTAGAATCTAAATCAATAGTTCAAGCAGTCAGCTTTACCACAAACTTTGAATTATTGATTACAGAGTGTATCACCAGGAAAGGATGGTGCCACTAGATGCTGAGTGTTTCAATACCTTCTGAGGCAAAAGGAACCTTAAATCCCTTTAGATCTGCAAAGGAGAGCTGAATAGAAAATATTTGCAGTTGCCTCTTGACTTCTTCTGGAAGAGTCTTGAATGAAGCACCTCTAGAGGAGGAGAGAGAGAACTGAAAGATCTTGTCGCATGACCGAAAAATATCGCAAATACCATTCCACTTGTCTCCTCCCAGAGATCTTTCCTGTTAAGCAGAAATATAAGAAAAGCAAAACTTACAATTTGGACACATGACCATGCTAGGTTTTGGGAGATATGCAAGTATAACTGAAACCAAATCCAACCCTCAAGAACCTCACAATCTAAGGAGGATCAGACACATTACAGTGACAAAGACAAGTGCTATATTAGGTCCAATGGAGAAGTTCATTTTTCACTAACAAGACTATGGAAAGCTTCATGAAAGAGATGATATTTGAGTTATTTGTTAAAGAATAAGTAGGGATTCAGGGGGAGAAACAAGGCCAACTAAACACAGAGAACAGTCTGACAAAAGATGGAGAGACATTTTTGGCACAGGAGTGATGACGAGACATGGGAAGAGTGAGGCTGTAGATATCCTTAGGTAATAAAAAAGGAAAAAGAGGGAAATATGAAGCAAAGAAAATTGACAATCACTGGTATCCTGGTTTGCATCAAAAAGAATGCCTCCTGTGGTGTTGCAAAACCAGGGCTGTAAGTCCAAGACCTTTTGTCCAAGGAAGAGTTAGGGCTTTGTAAAATAGAAACTATGACCAGCTCTTTGGTGGATTGCTCTTGGCTAACAGGTATTTAACCAAGAAGCCTTGGTATTTGGTGTCGATAAATGAGCCAAAGTTCCTATCCAGTCCCAGATGTTTACAAAGACCAAGTGCCTAAAGCTCCAAATGCTGTTGTTTTGCTTTATATTTTAGTGTGGAAACAGAAGGAGAAGTTTAATTTGCTTTGGCTGAGCTTTGGATTGCTCAGAAAAACAACTTCAAATCTTCCCCCTCTTTGTTCCTTTGAAGGTTTAAGTAACAATTTGTGTCTCTATAAACTTCACCATTAACGTGTCATCAGCCACTGCAAAACTGGCTTCTTTCCCTTGCCCTCTGTAGCAGGGAATTTGTTCTCCCTCTGCCTGATTTACACAAGGCCCCAATCAGTCACAAAACCTCTAACCACCAAAGTCTTGCCAAGCCAGTTTCTCTAGACGTGCAGATAGAGAGGCTTCTTCCAGACACTCAGATTGCATTGTTAATGAGAACCATGGTTGGCTGGGAAAGCAGATTACCAGAAGACAGACAGTGCTGGGTGGAGAGGGGGTCTCTCTAATTCCTCCAAATTAGTCTTCTCTTTCAGGGCTCTATCAGCTATGACTGTACCTGGAAGCAGCATCTCCCTGTTATGGACAGAGCAGTCTTGGTATGACAATGATGATGATGATGATAGCTAGCAATTATATAGCATTTTAAGGTTTGCAAAGCTCTTAACAAATGTTATCTCATTTTATCCATACAACAACCCAAAAAGGTAGATGCTATTGTTTTCCCATTTTACAAGTGAGGAAACTGAGGCACAAAATAGCTAAGCAATCCCAGGCTATTGCTAGTAGGGCCAAATTTGAATTTAGCTCTTCCCAACTCTAGGTTCAGCATACTGTAGCATTTATACTTGTTGCTACCAAGTTGTTTTGAGAATGAGATGTTCTTCCAACCATTGGTTGACTAGAAGAGCCCAAGAATCAAGAATAGACTCTATGTCTTAGACCCTAGGCATTGGCTAGAGAAGCGTCACAGCCTAAAGAAGTTTGAAGCTGGATTGAAGTTAGAAAGAAACCAAAGACCTTCAAATCAACTCAAAGTCTATTGCAGCATCTACTCTCCATTGCTTGGCTCTTTGCAATGGGCTCCATGAGGAAATGGATTCTAAGACAAAGTAAATTTGAAAATTGTTATGAGTGGAATGGAAAATCATCGAGGCCTTTGTCTTTTTTTAGAATCAATACTATGTAAAGCAGTGATTCCCAAAGTGGGCGCCACCGCCCCCTGGTGGGTGCTGCAGCAATTCAGAGGAGCGCTGATGGCCACAGGTGCATTTATCTTTCCTATTAATTGCTATTAAAATTTTTAAAGAATTAATTTCCAGGGAGCTAAGTAATATTTTTTCTGGAAAGGGGGCGGTAGGCCAAAAAAGTTTGGGAACCACTGATGGAAAGGTTCCAAGACAGAAGAACAGTAAGGGCTGGGCGATGGGAGTTAAAGTAACTTGCTAAGGGTCATGCAGCTGGGAAGCTTCTGAGGCCAACTTTGAACCCAAGACCTTCCATCTCTAGACCTAGTTCTCTATCCACTGATCCCCCTAACTGTCCCTCATCAAGGACATTCCCAAGCTACCTCTAGCAGAAACTCTCCTCAGCAATGATTCTTAGAATTCAAGCTTTTCAAGGGCAGGGACTATTTATTCCATCATTTTCTCTGTATGTTCAGCATCTAACAGAGTATGTGGCACATAGTTGGTGCATTTAAAATGCATGTTGATGGATCAGTTCCATCAGAGTCTTCCATTCTTCAAACAAGAGGCTGAGTTAAATTCCAATGTGAGGAGGGGGGAAAGGGTACAGTATTGGAGGGAGAGGATTGGAACTCACAAAGGATTTGAAGAAAACAACCAAGAAAAGGAAAACTTTCTTCCATAGAAAAGCTGGAGACCTGCACCCAGGCAACCATTGACTAGATTGAGGGTATGTCCTTAAGTGTTAAGAACTGGAATTGAAGGGGCAGCTAGATAGCATGATGGATAGAGCACCAGGGTTGGAGTCAGGAAGACCTGGGTTCAAATATGGCATCAGGCACTTCCTATCTGTGTGACTCTGAGAAAGTTACTTAACTTCAATTGCCTAGCTCTTGCTGCTCTTCTGTCTTAGAACTGATACTAAGACAGAAGGTAAGAGATTAAGAAAAAGAATTTGAAATGAGTCAGTCACTTTTTCAGAAAGTTTCAGAATGAAAATCAAAGAGAAAAGAGAAAAGACTGTTAGTACAACCCTCGGAGAACAAACTAGTTATTGCCACTGCCCCACCAACTACAGATATGCCATGGAGAGACAATGGTAAAAACATCTTTGCCCCAAAAAAGGCAACTGCTGGATAGAGTAATGGAGGAGCAAAAGTTCCTAGTGGACCATAGGGAGGTGGAACTCAAGTGCTCAAGACCTGGGAACTCAGTCATAAAGTGGTAGACACAGAGATATATCACACATACCCTCAGATGCATGGACCCAGAAGAAGGAAAAACCACGTCACCAATTCCAAGAGTACAAGATTCCAATCTTCTAGAGACAACAGGAAGAGTTTCTGAGTAATAATGGGTTCTTAGAAAGAAGATAAAACCCAGGGCCCTTACAGTTATGGGAATGGAAAAAGAATAGCCATGATAGGGGAAAACAAAGAACAAAGACTTTGCTTCCTAGTCATTATTGTCATTGTTATTTTCCACTCAATTCTGACTTTTCATGAACCCATTTGGGATTTCAGGGGCAGAGATACTAGAATGGTTCTCCATTTTCTCTCCAGCTCATTTTACAGATGAGGAAACTGAGGCAAACAAGGTGACTTGACTTGCCCAGGGACATAAAATAAGTCAACTGAGTCCAGATTGAACTCCTGAAGACAAGACTTCCTGACTTCAGGCACTCTATCCACTAGGTACTAGCTCCCCTTGTGTCCTGGTACCACCATGTTATTTGAACAGTTCCGGACAAGAAAGAGGATTGCCTCTTTAGTGCCCTCTAGTATGTTTTGGTCCCATACTGATAAGGTCTTTATGTATCTCTGCACTGAAGTGGGAATCACTAGAAAATCCCTTAGCACAGTGGCTGGTCCATAGTAAGCATTTAACAAATGTTAGTCAGTTTATTCATCGATTAACATAGAACTTGTTCAGGTATAGCCCTTCCCCAAAGTTTTACACCACCCAGGAATCAGGGATTGGCAAGGCGTGCCCTCCATCCTCAGAGGCAGCCCTGGACAAGGAAGGCCAAAGAAATAAAGGAGGAACCTTCCAGAATGTCCACTTGAAGCTGCAGGCCCCTCTTCTTTCCAGCTAAATCAGGTTTTCTACTTCAGATCTTGAATTTGTTTTCTCTCCAGAATTGGGTGGACCCGAATGACCAGAATTTTCCAAGCAGGCATTTTTCCTGACCCCGGTGGGGTTAATGCTGCAATTAATAAATAGACTCTTAAAAACTTTCAGTTAAGAGTGTCTCCTAAAAAGGGGGTGCCCTCCCATTGCAGCCAAGATTACGGGTTCAAAATTCCGGCTCAGCTGAGTAATTTTCAGCCAAAGGCAAGCCTGGGTATTTCAGGGATTTATTATCCTCCAGATAACTCCAGGCATTTAGGTAAACAAAGTAACCTTGTCATAAAGCTCCCAGAACCCTGGGGTTAGGGCGTCTTTGGAGCTAATCCCTTCATGCTATAGCCAGCCAAAGGAGCTGCAGGAAGCCTCTGGTTCCTTTTTCTTTCTTGGGAACAAACCCAAAGGGATCAGACCTAATCACAGAAGGTAATTTTCCCTCTTGCATAGCCCTTCCCTCTTCTATTCTGATGGCTCCCACATTCAGTCAATACTTGTTGGAAGAGTCATAGTTCTGGGCTATGAGCCGCTAAGCAGAACCAAGGGAGGCACAAGTATAGGGCAGATAGTGTTTGTTGAATGAATGAATGAATAAGTGAATTACTTTAGTAAATCAATGAATAAATGAATGAGTAATATAAGTGAGTAAATTAATGGATGAGTAAATCAGCGAATGAGAGTGAATGAGCCATGAGGGAGTAAATGAATTCATTCCTTACCCTGCTAATTTTCTAAAGTTCTTAAGCTTGTCAGCACTGGCTAGGTGCTATGGAATAACAGTTCTGTTAGTTCAATGCAAACTAGGAGAGCAGAACTGGGAGAGGAAGGGGCAAGAAGATGCAGAAACTGGTTATGGGAAGCTCATCTCTAAGTTGATTTTCCTTAGGAACTATGAGACCTCATTGCACTTAGAATCAGAGAACCTAAGTTCAAATCTCAACTCTCTTCTAGTTTTGTGTGACCTTAATTTCTCTGGGCTTCAGTGCTGTCATTTATAAAATTAGAGAAGTTGGACTAATTATGTCTATCTAATGTCCTGAGAGCTCTGAACCATTTGTCGAAATCCTTAGAGAGGATGAGGAAGTTACCAGCCCTGGGTACCCTTTGGCTCTTAATTCCTTTGAATGGGTCTCCTGGAAGAGATTTAAGTCAAGTGGAATCTCACAGAACCATAAGATTTGCTGGTTGGAGATTCTACTCAGACCCAAACTTGAATGAAATTCCCATGATAAGAGACCCAACAGGTAGACTCCACCCTTTGTTTGAAGACCTTCACCATCCATTCCACTTTGGAACAATATAATTATGGGTAAGTTTTACCTACTAGCAAGCCTGAATTGACCTCTTGGTAATTTCTACTCACTCTTGGTATGTCTGACTCCTAATACTAATGAGAATAATAATATAAGAAATCAGTTATCATGTCCCTCCTGAGTTTTTTTATTCTCTGGACTGAACATGCCCAGTTTCTCTAGCTCACTGATCTTGTTGAAGGTTGAGATGATGGGAATCGGGTTTGTGTATCACTTTATACAGCAGGTGTGTCTCTGAAAAACTGCCTATAAATCAAATGAATTTTTTAAAAGTATTAAAACATTAAAATAACTAAAATGCCCATAGGCTTGAACCCAGAAGATTTACTGCCTAGTCATCTATTTCCATGAAGGTCAAAGACAAATACCATTTAAACAGTGATATATACTGGTAAAAAAAAATTTTTTTTAACCTTTACTTTCTCTCTTAGAAACAATACCAAGTATCTATTCTAAGGCAGAAAAGTGGTAAGGGCTAGACAATTGGGGTTACATGGCTTGCCCAGGGTCACAAACTAGGAAGGATCCGAGGACAGATTTGAATCCAGATCCTCCCAACTCCAGACCTGGCTCTCTATACCCTGAGCCACCTAGCTGCCCCTATGGTGGTAAATATTTTAAAAATGTCTCTGTGGGAGAAGGGTGAAGGATGTACCTATGACCCATTTTACATTTAATCTACATTAACATTTCCTCCATCACTTTCATAAGCCTAGACAGTTAAAAAACAATCAAACTCTGATTTATAGTGTTTGCTGATTTCCAATGTGTAAATATGCTGAAAATTTAATAATTGGCTCCAGCACATCCCTGCCATAAATCAAAATATTTATAATATTTTTCATTATGCAGTAACAAAGACCTAGAAAGAAAGTAGGTGCCCATAAATAATTTGGCAGAAAGAATACTGATTCTGGAGTCAAGTCAGAAGACCTGGTTTCAAATATATTCTGTATATCTGTATACACTTGACAACCTTTGGAGTATTTGAAGACATCTATCATGTCCCATTTAAATCTTTCTGTCTTTGGGCTAATCATCTGCAGTTCCTTCCTTATATGACATGGTGTCCCATTCCCACACCACACTGGTTACTAAGAGTTGGACGTGACTGAACAACAACAAACAACATCCTTTGGACAAACTTCCGTTTTGTCAATGTCCTTCCCAAAATACAGCATCCAAAACTAAATACTTTTTCAACTCTCTTAAACCTTCATGAAAATGACTTATTTGTGTACTATACATTCACTTTGTCATGCAAGCATTGGGCTCATTCTCCCAACTTCTACTCAAATTGGTGGCTCAGACCCATAGAGCTTAGCTACTGCTTGTCCCCCTGAGACTAAGGAATCCTAAGGATTTAGGGATGGTTTCCTAATACTATAACTCCCAAGCCCTCATTGGTGTGCTTCTAACATTATCAGTTACTAACAATTAGTCAGTCATACTTAATTTGCTTTAAGAAAGGACTGTTTACTAAGGTGATATAAAAAGAATAGTTCATTCAAAACACTTCAACCCCACCTCACCCCCAAAATATCTGTGACATTATCTTAGTATATAGAGTTTAGGGAAAATAGGCTAGGTTAAAAATCAAGGGGTATACTCAGAGCAACTCATCCTTAAAATTCCTTTTCTTCCCTTTGAGAGGTCTCATAAAGTTTTTCTTAGTCATCTTGTAGCTTTGTCCTAGGCAGTGTTGTAACTAACAAATTTAATACCCCTCTACTCTATACAATAAATAATTTCCAGTAATAATCATGAAATGAAACAAATAAGTCAGAAAAAATATAGATGGTGACATTCTTATTTTATTTAACTTTGTATATATAATCATGCCAATAAAAATTACCTAAAAAGAATTTAAAAAGAAAAAAGAATTGAATTTATATATTTTTTAAAACACATTAATATAATTTTAGGTTTGTAGAGTATTTTCTCCAATACCACCACCAAAAAAAATATTCCTTAGTGCCAATACATTGCCCCTCAATAGGTACTAGAAAGTCATGGGGCTGAATCTTGGGGTAATGATGCTTCTTGTGGAACTATCACCATCACTCTCTTCTCAATTTCTGGAGAAGAAGTTCTGGCTCTTCCTCACTTCCCAAGGCAGGGGCACACCGCATCTCAAGTTCTTCTTTTGTTCCTCAACTCCTGAAGGCAGCACCTGCCCAATCTTAGCAATTCATGCCTCTTGCTTCTAAGAAATCTTCTGTAAAAGTGGTGCCTTGTCCATAGACTCTCTGCTTTCCCTATTGCCGGTACCCAGAGAGGACCATTCTCAGTGCCCTGACCTGGATATGCCATTGCTTCTAGGAATGTTAAAGTCTTTTTTTAAAAAACACTTATCTTTTTAGTATCATTTCTAAGACAGAAGAGCAGGAAAGGCTAAGCAGTTGGAGATAAGTGTCTTGCTGAGAGAATCACACAACTAGGAAATGTTTGAGGTCAGATTAGAACCCAGGTCCTCTCAACTTTAGACCTGGCGCTCTATCCACTGTGCTACCTAACTGTTCTACCTTATAGTCTTGAAGCTGTCTTTCTTCAATGTGTCTAGTTTGTCCTTGCTTCCCATTGCAGAGTCTACTGCCTGCTATCATGCTAAGACACCAAAGAAACATCCTAAATTCTCTAAAACCCATGACCATCTGAAATTCACAAAGTCCTCTTCCAACCAACTAGAAAGAGAAGAGATCAAGATTAAGATTAGAAGTAATTGGAAACTAATCTGGTTCTTAAAAAGGGATGGATCAAAGAAGAAATTATAGAAACAACCAATAATTTCATTAAAGAGAATGACAGGGGGCAGCTGGGTAGCTCAGTAGATTGAGAGCCAGGCCTAGAGATGGGAGGTCCTGGGTTCAAATCTGGCCTTGGACACTTCCCAGCTGTGTGACCCTGGGCAAGTCACTTGACCCCCATTGCCTACCCTTACCACTCTTCCACCTATAAGTCAATAAACAGAAGTTAAGGGTTTAAAATTTAAAAAAAAAAAAAGAGAGAATGACAATGAGGAGACATCAAAATTTATGGGATGCTGCCAAAGCAGTATTTATAGGAAAATTCATATCTCTAAAAGCTTACATCAATAAAATAGAGAAAAAGCAGATCAATGAATTGGGCTTACAACTAAAGAAACTAGAAAAAGACTAAATTAAAAATCCCCCAAAAAGACTAAATTGGAAATCCTAAAAATCAAAGGAAAAATTAATAAGATTAAAAGCAAGAAAATCATCAAACTAATAAATAAGAATAGGAGTTGGTTTTATGAAAAAAAAAACAAATAAACAGAGCATTGGTTTATTTGATTTTTTTTAAAAAGAAAGAATATCAAATTACCAGTATGAAAAATGAAAAAAGGTGAATTCATACTAATGAAGAAGAACTTAAAGCAATCATTAGAAGCTATTTTGCCCAATTATATGCCAATTAATCTGTTAATCTAAGTGAAATGAATATTTACAAAAACATAAATTGCCTAGATTAACAAAAGAGGAAATAGAATATTTAAATAATCCCATCTCAAATTGAACAAGCCATCAATGAAACCCCTAAGAAAAAATCCCCAGGACCAGATGGATTCACAAGTGAATTCTGTCAGACATTTAAAGAACAATTAATTAATCCCAATAACATATAAACTATTTGGGAAAATAGGCAAAGAAAGAGTGCTATCAAATTCCTTTCATGGCATATGATGCTGATACCTAAGCCAGAAAGAGCAAAAAAGAGAAAGAAAATTATAGCCCAATTTCATTAATCAAAATAAATGCAAAAATTTTAAATAAAATATTAGCAAGGAGACACAGCAATATATCACAAGTATCATTCACCATAACCAGGTGGGATTTATACCAGGAGTGCAAGGCTGTTTTAATATTAGGAAAACTATTAGCATAATTGACCATATTAATTACAAAACTAACAGAAATCCCATGATTATCTCATGCAGAATAAGCCTTTGACAAAATACAACATCCATTCCTATTAAAAACATTAAAAAGCATAGGAATAAATAGGTTTTTCCTGAAAATTATAAGTAGCATATATCTAAAACCATCAGCAAGTATCACCTGTAATGGGAATAAGCTAGAAACCTTCCCAGAAAGATAAGGGGCAAAGCAAGTACGTCTATTATCACCACTATTATTTGATATTGTATTAGAAATGCTAACTTTAGCAATAAGGGAAGAAAACGAAATTGAAGGAATTAAAGCAGACAATGAGGAAACTAAACTATCACTCTGCAGTTTATCATATCATAGAGTATAGGCACTCTTTCTTTGCCTATGATAAGAGCTAACACCATCAGAGGTAAGAAGTAGATCCCACAGACATTATCCCACCTGGGCAGTGCTAGGCACTGCCTAGCTGTGATTAGCCCCTGTGAAGAGGGGAAGGGACAAGAAATCATTATAAAAGCCCTGAACTTCTTTGGCTGGAGAGAGTCTTCTGCAAGCTGGCTTCTGGAGATACTCTTCTATCCTCTATCCTCTATCCTCTATCTGCCTGAATCTCAAGCTTGGAGGATCTTGGACTGGAACAGAAGGAAGAGGTGAGACTCATATTGAAGAGGTTTTTGGACTTCCACATAGAGACTAAGACCTGAGGGAACTTTTGTCAGAGTTGAGCTGAATTTCTTTGAATCGACAATTATAGGGTATTTAGCTAGGATATTTGGTTAGGAAATATTTTCTACTTCTCTCTTACATTTCTCTCTTTTGCTGTATTTATATTATATTAAATTATTAGAAGCTAGTAAAAGTCATTTTGACTTGAGCTATAATATTTTAAATCAGTGACCACAAGATTATTTTAGAACCTTCCCATATTTAGTCAAACCCTTAATTTAATTCCTTACAGCATAAAGAGTGATATCATAAGCAAATTAAGGGAACATAGAATAATTTAGTTGTCAGATTTATGGTGAAGGGAAGAATGCAAGACCAAACAAGAGATAAAGAACATTATGAGATGTAAAATAAATAATTTTGATTATATTAAGTTAAAAAGCTTTTGTACAAACAAAACCAATGTAACCAAGATTAGAAGGGAAACAACAATCTAGGTAAAAATTTTTATAGCAAATTTCTCTGATAAGGGTCTCATTTATGAAATGCATAGAGAAATAAATCAAATTTATAAGAATACAAGTCATTCCCCAATTGACAAATGGTCAAAGGATATGAACAAGCAGTTTTCAGATGAAGAAGAAGAATTCAGATATTGCCATCAATAATTATATAAAAAAGTTCTAAATCACTCTTGATCAGAGAAATGCAAATTAAAGTAACTCTGTGGTACCACTCAACACTTATCAGAATGGCCAATAAGACAATAAAGAAAAATGATAAATGTTGGAGGGGATGTGACAAAATTGGGACAGTAATGCATTGTTGGTGAAGTTGTGAATTCATCCAACCATTCTGGAGGGCAATTTGGAACCCTGCCCAAATGGTTATAAAACTATGCTCACCCTTTGATCCTGTAATGCCTTGGAGTGTCCAGATGGTTCTCAAGACTATTGTCATCATATGTGGCTGGAACCCAATCTTCAAAGTTACTTTGTCGTCTACAAGAATAATGAGAATATATTTTCTGAGCATTAGAGGAAAGGAATCTCTATAGTGGGGAAAAGTCTCAAATTGCTCCCCCAAAAAAGATTCCCAAAGCTTTTCTTTTTAAGGGCAGTCTGGAGCTCTAATTCCATTAATACAGGGAACATAAGAGTATAGAAATCCTTTCATAGTTTTAAATCAGTAATTTATCAATAGTGTCCTTGGAGAGCTCCTGAGGCACTGAGAGGTAGTAATTTACCCAGAGTTACATAGTTATTTCAGGCAAAAAGAGGATTTGAACTCATGTTTTCCTAACTCCAAGGCTAGCCATCTATTCACTATGTCAGACGGTGTGCCTAAAGTTTGTTTCTTAATGAGAAAAAAAAATCTATCAAGGACATCATTCTTAAGTCACAGTCAAATTAATTCAAAACTATGTCTCTGAGTCCACTCAGATATAGGGTTGTTATAAACAAAGCAAATCTTAAATCACTATTTATCGTATGCTTTATAATTTTTATTATTACTTGTAATCGTGTTACTGCATTACCCAGTGCCTGTCTCATCTTAACATCATCACGAATCCATAGCTATGAAGATGAACCATCATTTCCTCTCCAAGAGATGAAGAACTTTTCAGACGTCACAAACCCTGTTGTGACCTAGATTTATGAGAGACTCACACTATGAACTTGGACGTGGTTCTCCCCAAGGAAGGTCGAGGCCAAGATCTGGATCACTCGTTTAAAAGAAAGTAAACAAAAACTATGGACTGTCCAGATAATTGAGCAAAAATCCTTTTGAGCTGGAATAATCCAAATCCCAGACATTTCTCCACGTCATTCTTCATGTTTAAGCATCTGCAGTTAATAATATACACAGTTTTATGAGTTCTTGAATTGGCAAACATCCTGGCTGCTATGCTGTTCATATCATACTGCAAACAGGTCCTAGTTTATAGAGCCTGAGAGGTCTGCATTTGCTTGCTTCTATATTTTGTCTTTCTTTTTAATTTTATTGACACATTTTTATTTTGTCACACCAGATATTTTAAAAAATAATTTGTTTATTTCAAAGCCCTTCTTTATTTTCCCTTCTTCCTAATACTCCCCTCAACAACTGAACAATAAAAAGAAAAAGAAAACCTTTGCAACAAACATGAATAATCCATTAAAACAATTTGCACATTGGCCCACGTCCAAAAATATATTTTCACTTCTACATCTTGAGTCCATCACCTCTCTGTCAAGAAGTGGGCAGCATTCTTCATCATTAGTCTTCTGGAATCATGGCATGCCATTTTGTTGATCAGAGTTCTAAAGTCTTTCAAAGTTGTTTTTCTTTATAATGCTGATATCATGACATGAATTGTTCTCCTACTTTGGCTCACTTCATTCTTCATCAAATCATGGAAGTCTTTCCACTTTTCTCCATTTCATCATGTCTTATGGCCCAATAATATCCCATCATGTTCAAATACCATAATTTCTTTCACCATTCCATAATAAGTGGGAGTTTCATTAAGTTACAAGTTTTTAGACTACTATGAAAAGAACTGATATAAATATTTCTTGTACCAATGATTTCTTTTACTCTTTCTTGGCTATCTTTGTAGTGTAGTAATGGTATTACTGGGTCAAAGGGTTCAGTAACTTTGGGGCCATAGTTCCAAATTATTTTCCAGAATGAATGGACCAATTCATAACTCCACCAGTAGTAATACATTTTTGTTTTCATATTTCAGATATTTATCATAGACTATAGGATCAAAGATTTAAAACTAGAATAGTCCTGAGAGGCCACTGAATCCAGCCCTCTAATTTTAGAAATGAGGAACTGAGGCCAACAAAGGTAAAATATTATTTACCAAAGTCACATAGATAGTAAATGACAAAGGACAAATCCAGTACAAGGGGACACTCTCAAGGAGGGTTTCTGTTCGAGTCCCAGAGCTTTGGATTCTGAGAAGCCATGGGCAGTAGGGCAAAAGGAAATTGTGGGAAAGAGCATCCCAAAAGGTAATTAGTGTGATGATGCACTGGAGGGGGGGACTCACTAGTTTTGAAATCATAGGTCTTGAATTCTAATTTTTGCTTTGCATTTTACTACCTGTGTGACATTTTGTAAATTCTTTCACTTTAGTCCTTAGCTTCTTCATCAGCAAAATGTTAAGACTTGGACTAGATAATGTGTAAAGATCCTTCCAGCTCTAAATCTATGAGGCTCTGACATGTAATTGAGATATTAAGTATGTCACGTTCATTCAGAGGGACAGAACCAAAGAGATCATTGAATCCAAACCCTCCTTTCAGAAATGAGGAAACCATGCCAAAGTCACAGAGATTGTAAGTATCTGAAGTGGGCTTCAATTCTGGTCTTCCTGACTCCAAAGCCAACACTCTATCCACAATACCACATTGCCATTCAGAGGTAGAAAGAGAGATGTCCAAATAAGCTTCATCTGCTTCACAAATTTATCCAAAAATTGAGTTAGAATCCGGACCAGGGGAAATGAGCCAACGTTGTTGTCACTCCACTCCAGATTAGTTTCCACTTCTAGTCCTCTTAAATAACCTGGTTTCCTCATCACCATGACCCATAGTAGTTAACTTTATTTGATTGCAGGTGATAAAGGTTTTCTAGACCATAAACTCTAAGACCATGGGTTACCGGGATGAAGACATGACGGCATCCTTAGTGAGAGTCTGTGGCTTCATGACGAGACTTTGAACAAAGAACGTCGCTCCTTTGCTCACCCTCCCTGGGAGGAGCAACATGTTTCCTTGACCTCCTCATGCTGGAATATAGGGAAAACAGAAGCCCACAAAGCGCTTGGGTCCATAATGCTGAATTTGGCTTTTTATGACATCAGGAGGGAAAGACATCCAGCCCCCTATCCAAGCCCCCTCTCCCAGTGTTTTTTTTAATCACACTGAAAGTCAAGATAAAGGAACAAAGTGGAGATTTTTGGTTAGCATACACACAAGTCCATGCCTCTTACTTTCCAGCCTGGGGTCCACTCCCTATTTCAACTCCTTGGAAAAGGGACAGAACTTTCAGCAAATTGAGGCTTATTGTTTAATAGCATCAGTGTTTTGGAAAATCATATTCTTAACTATTCTCCATGGAGGCTTCAAGAGTAAAAAGTTATGGGCAGACATTTTATTGTCAGGGAAATAAATGTTTTAAAAGGTCAGAGAGAGAAGCATTGGTAAATGTTACAAGAAATCCAGTGTCTGGACTGACAACACATATTCTAGTTGTTTTAAGTGGCAGGAAATGGGATTGAATTATGGAATGTTAATGTTGGAAGAGGTCTTTAAAAATGATCACGTCTAACCCCCAGCCCCTCATTTGACAAGTGGGAGAACTGAGGCTCAAAGAAGAGTCTTCACATCATAATGTACCTTAATTAAGCACTGAGGAACCAGCCTCACTGAGTTACATCTCCCTGTAACGTGTCCTATCAGGAACAATGAGATGGCTTTTCCAAATGCCATTGAATTGAGTGAGCTAAGGGTCATTAGTTAATTAGCCTCAAATAAGCTTTAGAAAGGGCATAGGGATATTTATGAAGGTGGTACAACAAGAGAAGTTGGATAAAAACATCTAAAAGTCCTAGACACTCACTCATAAGTCAGCAAGCATCGATTAAGTACCTTAATCAATAACCAAACACTGGGCTAATTGCTAGGGACACACAAGAAAGGAAAATAAACATAAAGTCTGGAGAAAAGGGGCTCAAGCTCAGAGAAAATATCTGACAAAGAGTAACTCCTAGTTCCCAGTTGCTTAAAGTCCTTTTTTCTCATTCTTTTGGCACTCAAGAAGTCTTCCTTGGCCATGGTATAGTCTCTTTGCTGTGGACCTTGTACAACCATAATGCAAGGACTGCTGCCCACCATTTAAAGCTATTTAGAGCCCTGATGGAAAGGGAGAAGTCATTGCTTTTCCCAGAAGTGAAATGCTAGGACACTGGTGGGAAGATTGAAAGTCTAACATCCTGAAGATGTTGGAGGTAGAATGTCCTCCTCTGGTCAAACATAGAGGGAAGGTGATGGAAGACCTGACTGTGACTGAAGCCAAGACCTCTACCACTCACTCCAATTTCAAGAATTCTCATCCATCCCAATTTACATGATAACTGATAGAGGGCTTCTGCAGGGGAGGAGGGTCAAGTTTTCTCCACCTTCCCAAACATATTCTTATGTACAATATCATCGCACAGTCCTAGTGTAAAGATCTTTTGATTGACTGAAATACATTCTAATCCAGCTAAGATATCAGATATAAAATGGTGTGAGATGGTTTTGACTCACATTTAAAAAAAGGATCATAGATTTAGGGTAAGAAGGAAATATACAAACCATTTAATCTAACTTCCTTATTTTACAGATGAAGAAACAGAGACCCAGGGAATCTCAGTGACTTATTTAAGGGAGAAGTAAATACCACTCAACTTGGTCACCGGAAACCTTTCAAGAGAACACCTTTGGGTTGAATGGTAGGTGTAGAAGCCAGATTTTCAGTAAGCTAAGGAGAAATTTAGAGGCATCAGCAACCAATTGTGTCTTAAAGTAAAGCTCCTAAAGTAAGAGCATGAAATAAAGAAATTGCATTGAAGTTAAAGAATGATAATAGGATCAAATAAAGACTTTTCTAAAGGAGGCGTGTGTGTGTGTGTGTGTGTGTGTGTTGAGGAGGGAAAGAAATAGAGACCGAAGCTATGGAGAAGGAGGAGAGGTTATGAAAGCAAGTGACTTCAGGAAAGGCTAGGATTGAAGTCCAGGTTGGAGGGAGAAGGATGTAATTAGCAAAGCAAAAGAAAACCTCCATCTTTTAGAAAAACTGTCTTCCTGAAAGGAGTAGTTATGGGAAAAGGTTTATAATGTGGTTATACATAAATATAGATCTAATACTTATTTCTATATAAATTGCACATATTTATCTGCAGACCATTTGTACTGCTTCATCAAGAATGTAAGTTCCTTGGCAGAAGGGATTTTTTTTTTGTTTTTCTCTTAGTCCGGCATTTTGTCATTTTGGGATTCTTGCCTTTATTATGATGCCCACAAACCTTTATAAATATGACAGCTGAGATTCAGACTCACAATAGCTAGTGAGGCTCAATGACTAGATTTAGAACCAAAGTATCCTTGGACTCCAAATCCTATCCTCATTCTATACCATGTTGCCTCTTATCATTATAATAATCTTATTTATATTATGATTATTTACAATATAATGATAATAATAATGTGAAAGCATTGTATAGTCTTAAAACACTACAATTATGAGATTGTCATTCTGTAGTTATCTAACTGCAGGACCTCATTATTAGCAAGAGTGACTGGCATAGTAGAAGGGCTTGCTGGCTGACTTGTTAACTGACTGACTAAAGAGGGAACTGATCAAGTCGGCTATATAAATACATGAGAATGGAAGCAGCTGGGTGACTGAGTGGGTCATGAGCCAGGCCAGAGACAGGTCCTAGGTTCAAATCTGGCTTCAGATACTTCCCAGCTATGTGACCCTGGGCAAGACTTGACTCCCATTGCCTAGCCCTTAACCATTCTTCTGCCTTGGAACCAATATATAGTATTGATTCTAAGAGGGAAGATAAGGGATTTTTTTAAAATAATACTTAAAAAAAGAAAATTGTTATTATAGGGGGCAGCAAAGTGGTTCAGATTGATTCTAAGACATAAGGTAAGGGTTTAAATAAATAAATGATAATTTGAATTAGGACATTCATTGTTTATAAACAAACAGGTATTGCTAGGGAATTTGGAAACTCAAATTTTAATGGGAATCAGCAAAATACTGGGAGTTAGGTGGCTGGGTTGTTTATTTCACCTATTTGTCACTAACTTCGTAGGAGATCTTGGGAAAGGCAAGTAAAACTTAGGGAGACTGTTCAATTGGTAAAAAGAAAGAAAGAAAGAAAGAAAGAAAGAAAGAAAGAAAGAAAGAAAGAAAGAAAGAAAGAAAGAAAGAAAGAAAGAAAGAAAGAAAGAAAGAAAGAAAGGAGGAAAGAAAGGGAGGAAGGAAGGAAGGAAGGAAGGAAGGAAGGAAGGAAGGAAGGAAGGAAGGAAGGAAGGAAGGAAGGAAGGAAGAAGCAGCCATGAGTGGGTGATTAGGAATCTCATTTCTAATTAGACCTTCTTATAGACAACAACCAAGGGAGGTTAAGTTTGCATCAGGGCTTTCGGTAAGACTCTTCTAAATGAAGATTAAATGCATGTAATAAAATAACAGAATATTTGGTGGTGTGCTGGCAAATGTTTAACAACCAGCTCCCCAAGGAAAATATATGTCTGACAACCCTTTCAATTTAATCTGCACTATTAACATTTTCTCCATCACTTTCTTCAGTCTAGACAATCAACAAAACAATAAATCAAGTCTTGGTAAGTAGCCTTTGCCAACTTCAGAGGTGTAAATGCTCACACTGAAAATTCAACAACGGGTCTCCTGAGCCAGCTCTGGCTCCAAAACAGCCCTGATCAGAACTCAAGAAAAGGCATCAAAACCTCCAGAAACAAGGCAAGAAAATGCCTCATAAGTTTAAAACTCTGGTCAGGAACCCCAAACAGTAAAAGTTCCCATCATAGCAAACAAGCAGTTTGCTTTAGCAAACGTGTTGCGTGTTGCAAAAGAAAACACAAACAAAATAAAATTGTAAAATAAAATAAAGATTTTTTAAAGTATGCTTTAGTCTGTATTCAGAGTTCATCAGTTCTCCTGGAGTTAGATAACCCTTTTCAGTATGGATCCTTGGAAGTATCTTGAATCAGACTAGCTAAGGTCTTTCATAATTGATCTTCTTTACAATATTGCTGTTACTGTGAGGTGTTCTCTTGGTTCTGCTCATTTTGCTTTGAATCAGTTTATATAAGTCATCCCAGGTCTTTCAGAAACCATTATCCCATCACAATCATATACCACAAATTGCTCAGCCATTCCAAAATTGATGGGTAGACCCTCTATTTCTATCCTTTGCAAACACAAAAAGAACTGCTACAAATATTTTGTATATATAAGTTCTTTTCCTTTTTTCTTTGATCTCTTTGAGAAGCAGGCATAGTAGTGGTATTGTTGAGTCAAAGGTTTTGCATAATTTTATAACACTTTGGGCATAATTACAAATTGTTCTCCAGAATGGCTGGACTAATTCACAACTCCACCAGGAGCGCATTAGTGCCTCAATTTTTCCATGACCCCTACAGCATTCATCATTTTCTTTTTCTGTCATTTTAGCCATTCTGATGGATATGAGGTGGTACCTCAAAGTTGTTTTAATTTTCATTTCTCTAATTAGTAGTGATTTAGAGCTTTTTTATATGACTATTGATAACCTTTGATTTCTTCTTCTGAAAACTACCTGTTCATATTCTTTGACCGTTTACCAACTGATGAATGACTCTTATTTTTATAAATTTATATCAGTTTCCTAAATATTTGAGAAATGATACTTTGTCAGAGAAACTTGTTGCAAACTTCTTTTTCCCGTTTTCCTGTTTCCCTTCTAATTTTGTCTGCATTAGTTTTGTCTGGGTAAAAACTTTTTAATTTCATATAATGAAAATTATCCATTTAATTCCTGTGATCCTCTCTTCTTTTGTTTGGTCATAAGCTCAACCCTTATCTATAGATCTGACATGTAAATTTTTCCATCCTTCCCTAATTTACTTATATTACCCTCTATGTCTAAATTGTTCATTCATTTTTATGCTATCTTCATTTATATAGTGTGACATTTTTCTATACCTAGTTTCTGCCAAATTACTTTCTAGTTTTCATGGCAATTTTTGTCAAACAAATTTTTGCCAGATAAAGAGTTCTTGCCCCAAAAGCTTGGATATTTGGGTTTATCAAACATTAGATTGCTGTGGTCATTTCCTACTATTTATTGTGTACCAAATCTATTCCATTAACCCTCCACGATATTTCATAGCCAATGCCAGATTTTTTTCATAATTAACCCTTTTTAATATAGTTTGAGATCTGATACTGGTAGGTTGCCTTCCTTCACTTTTTTTAAAACTGGTTCCCTTGTTACTCTTGACCTTTTATTCTTCAAGGTGAATTTTGATACCATCTTTTCAAAATCCATAAAAATAATTCTTTAGCATTTTGGTATGGCACTAAATAAGTAATTTAGGTTAAACCATCATTTTTAAGTTGGTTCAGCTTACCCATAAGCAACTAATATTTCTTCAGTTCTTTAGATCCCTCTTTATTTGTGCGAAAAGTGTTTTGTAAGTGTGTTCATATATAGTCCCTGGATTTGTCTTAGCAGATAGATTCTTGAGTATATAGATATAGATATAGATATAGATATAGATATGTAAATTTTACCATTTTATATGGAATTTCTTTTTCTATCTCTTCCTGCTGGATTTGCTGGGAGTATATAGAAATTCTTATGATTTCTCTGAATTCATTTTATATCCTGTAAATTTCCTAAAGTTCTTCATTGTGTTAACTAGTTAGTTTTTTAATTGACTCTTTAAGGTTCTCTAAATATACCATTATATCATCAGAAAAGAGTGATAGTTTTGCTTCTTCCATGCCTATTTTTATTCCTTCAATATCTTTTCCTTGTCTTATTGCTATATATTTCTAACATGATATTTAATAGTGGTGACAATAGACATCTTTGTTTCACTCCTAATCTTATTGGAAAGGCCTCAAGTTTATCCCCATTATAGATAATGCTTGCACTTGACTTTAGATAGATACTACTTATGATTTTAAGAAAAGTTTCATTAATTTTTACACTTTCTAGTGTATATAGTAGGAATGAGTATTGTATTTTGTCGAAGGATTTTTCTGCATCTATTGATATATGATTTTTGTTGTTTTTGTTACTTATATGATCAAATCATGCTTGTGGTTTTCTTAATATTAAGTCTACTTTTCTGGTATAAATCTGACCTAAACATAGTGTATGATTTAATATATATTGCTGTAATCTCCTTGCTAATATTTTATTTAGTTTTTTATATTGATACTCTTTAAGAAAATTAGTCCATAGTTTGATTTCTCTGTTTTTGCTCTCACTCATTTAGACGTTAAACCATATTTGTGTCACAAAAGGAATTTGGTAGGACTCCTTTTTTACCTATTTTTTGAATAGTTTATATAGTATTGAGATTAATTATTCCTTCAATGTTTGCTAAATTCACTTGTAAATCTATCTGGTCCTTGGGATTTTTCCTTAAGGAGCTCATTTATTACTTGTTCAAATTCTTTTTCTAAGAGAGAGCTATTTAAGAATTCTATTTCCTCTTTTGCTAATATACACAGTTTACATTTTTATAAAAATGTGTACATTTCAATTAGATTGTCAGTTTTTCTGGCATATATTTGGGCAAATAACTCCTAATAATTGCTTCAATTTCACCTTCACCCAGAAATGCATTCACCCTTTTCCTTTTTTAATAATAGTAAATTGGTTTTCTTTTTTAATAAAATCAACCAATGGTTTATCTGTCTTGTTGTTTGTTTGTTTTTTTCCATAAAACTAGCTCCTAGTTTTATCCATCAGTTAAATGAGGTTTTTTGCTTTCAATTTTATTCTTCTTTCCTTTGACTTTCAAGATTTCCACTTTGGTGTTTAACTGGGAATTTTTTATTTTTCTTACTTTTTTTAGTTGTAGGTTCAATTCATGGATTTGCTTTCTCACTTTAATGATGTGTGCATTTAGAGATATAGATTTTCCCCTAATTACCACTTTGGTTGCATAGCACAAATTTTGAAATGTTGTCTCATTGTTGTCATTCTCTTTAATGAAATTATTGGGGTTTTGTTTGCTTTGTTCTTTGACCCACTCATTCTTTAGAATTAGAGTATTTACTTTCCAATCAGTTTTTAATCTATGCTTTCCTAGGCTTTTATTAAATAGAATTTTATTGTGTTATGATATGAAAAGGATGCATTTAATTTTTCTACTTTTCTGAATTTGGTTGTAAAGGTTTTATGCCCTAATACATGGTCAATTTATGTAAAGATGCCATGTACAGCTGAGAAAAAAGTACATTCTTTTCTATTCCCATTCAGTTTTCTCCAGAGGTCTATCCTTCTAAAATTCTATTCATTTCCTTGACTTCTTTCTTATTTACTTCAAGGTTAGATTTATCTGGCTCTGAGAAGGGAAAGTTGAGGTCCTTCACTAGTATTGTCTATTTTCTTCTATAATTTATTGAATTTTCCTTTTAAGAATGTGGATGCTATGTCATTTGGTGCATATATACACACACACAAATATATATATATGTATATATATATATATATTAGTGTTGACATTATCTGATTGTCTGCGGTGCATTTTATCAAGATGTCATTTCTATGCTTATCCCTTTTAATCAGATCTATTTTTGCTTTTGTTTTCTCTGAGATCACAATTCCTCCCTCTGCCTTTTTAACTTCATCTGAAATGTAATAGATTCTGCTCCAGTTTCTTATTTTAACTTCTTGTGGGTCTCTGTTTCAAGTGAGTTTCTTGTAAGTAATATTGTTGAATTCTGGTTTCTAATCCATTCTACTACTTGCTTTCATTTTATAAATGAGTTCATCTTGTTAAATTCACAATTGTGATTACTAACTATGCATTTCCTTGCATTCTATTTTTATTCTCTTTATCCTCTTCTTTTTTTTTATCTTATTCCTCCTCTAAAGTCTGTTTGCTTCTTAATACTGTCTTCTTTTTTCTACCTTCCCTTTCATCACCTTTCCTTTCTCCTATCCCCTTCTCAATTACTTCTCTGTTAGGAAAGGTTGATTTCTATTACCAATAATGTAAGTGTATATATTTTCTCTTTTTGAACTAATTTATATGTGAATGAGGATCAAGCATTGTCTGTCCCACTTCCACCATTTTCTCCTCTACTATAAAAGCTCTTCCTTAACATACCTCTTTTACATGAGATAATTTTCTCCATTCTTTCTTTCCCCTTTTCTCCCAGGGCATCTTTCTTTATTGCCTATATCATCCCAACATAATCAACTCATTCCCACATCCTTTTTCTAGGTAGAATTCTTCTAACTGGCCTAATAATGATGAAGTTCTTAGAAGATGTATCATCTTCTCATATAGAAAGTTACACAGTTTAATTTTATTAAGTTCATTATGATTTTTCATGTTTTTCTTGAGTCTTATATATGAAAGTCATATTTTCTATCAATCTCTGGTCTTTTCATCAAAAATGCTTGAAAGTCCTCCATTTCATTAACTATCCATTTTTTCCCCTGTATACTCAGTTTTTCTGTGTAGATTATCCTTGGTCGTAATCCCACCCTTTTAGTCTGCTAAATCTTGTGTGATTCTGACTATGATTCCATGTATATGATTGGTTTTATTCTTGCTACTTGAAGTATATTTTCTTTGGCCTGAGAATTCTGTAATTTGGCTATAACATTCTGGGGAGTATTCATTTTAGGATCTCTTAGAAGGTGATCAAGGGGGCAACTAGGTGTCTCAGTGGATTGAGAGCCAGGTCTAGAGATGGGAGGTCCTAGTTTCAAATCTAGCCTTAGATACTTTCTAGCTGTGTGAACCTGAGTAAGTCACTTAACCCCCATTTCCTATCCCTTACCACTCTTCTGCCTTGGAACCAATACAAAGTATTAATTCTAATATAGAAGGTAAGGGTCTAAAAAAAGTAGAAAGTGATACATGGATTCTTTCAATTTCTATGTTTCCTTCTGGTTTTCTTTGATAATTTCTTAAAATATGTCTAGGCTCTTTCTTTGATCATGGTGTCATGTCATCAAATAATTCTTAAATTCAATCTCAACCTATTTTCCAGGTCTCTTGATTTTTTGTGGGGTTTTTTAATGAAATATTTCACATTTTCTTCCCTTTTTATTCTTTTGACTTTGTTTTATTGCCTCTTTGTGTTTCATGGAGCCATTAAGTTCCACTTATCCAACTTAATTTTTAAGAAATTATTTTCATCAATGGATTTTGGCACCTCTTTTCCCATTTCTGTTTTTAAGGTGTTGTTTTCTTTAATACTTTTATTTGGTACATCTCTTTTAGTAACTTGTTAAATTATCTTTTCATGATTTTATTCATTTTTTTTCATTTCTTTATCAAATTTATCCACTACCACTTTTACTTGATTTTAAAAATCATTTTATCTTTTCCAGAAATTCTTGTTGGACTTGTATCCAATTCACATTTTCTGATTTAAGGCTTTGTTTACAGCTCTTCTGAATTCATTGTCTTCTGAATTTGCTTCGTGATTTTCTCTGTCACCATAATAGTTTTTTATAGAAACAGTTTTTTTTAACTTTTGCTAATTTTTCAATCCTAATTCTTGATTTGGAACTTTGTGTTAATGTGTCTCTGTTCCCATCTTGGGAGAGAAAGGGGCCTCTGTCTCAAGTTTCAGGCTTTTTCATACTATTGTTTTCAGAGTTGCTTCTGCGGGGTTGGAAGTTTTCAGTACTTCCAAGGTGATATGATCATCTCAAAGATGGAAGTTCCTAAAGTTACTGATGCTTCTGTCTCCACTGTTATGACCCACATCTCGCATTTCATCCACACAGACTTCAGGCCAACCCTCTTCCCTGTATCACAGATGTCTCTTTTCAGCTTCTTATGTTGTTTTGAGATGAAATAATGCCTTATTCTGATCTTTTGATGCTTCTTTCACTCCAGAATTTGATTTGAAGCTTTATTTTAAAGTTGTTGGGGGGGGTGGGAATATTGTGAAAACTCAGCTGAGATCAGAGGAAAAGCATAGGATGGATGTGAGCAGGCTCGAACAGAGAAAAATGAGAAATGAATAGGGACATCCAGGAACTGTATGATAGGAATAAAAGGCGGGAAAGTCATGTGGGGAGGGTGAGGAATGATATGTGAACAGCCAGTTCTCCATCAGTACTCTCATGATGTTCAAGAGAAATCAGGGGTGCTCTCTAGCACTTTAGGTGGGTCCCCAAATGAGCTTATGGGATGATATGGACAAGAGTCAGACAGGATGGGCAGGAGAGGAGGGGCTGCCTTCTGCATCACTGAAAGAAATTTCCAAACCGATGAGATCTCAGATCTATTGGAGTCTTTGGGTACCAAATGAGGTTGGCCAAAAGACAAGCTTAGGCATGAAATAAGGGTAAACTCCTAAATAATCAAAACAATCTCGAAGTAGAAAGGGCTCCCTGGGAAAGTACTAATTTCCCTCTCCCCATGCCAAGGATTCTTCTGCCCTGGGATTCTGTGATGCTGTATTATTCTGAATAAGGATTACTCCTCAAAGGAATCCCTTTATGTTCATTGTTCCTGTAATTGAGAGCCTGGTGAAATGGCAACCCAGGGTGGGAGATCTGTGGGGCATAACAGAAGAGGAGATAAGATTCAAAAAGCTACCTCAGAATAGACTGAAAAAAAAACAACACAAGATGTGGGAGAAAGAATAAGGAACCCCAAATAAGGGGTCTGGCTTGGGTTCTAGTCACAGTTCTGGTGGCATTGGGGGAGGCACTTGCAGTCCTCTTCCTGGGCTTCCATTTTTTCATCCATCATTCAAGGGTGTCACAACATATAACCTAAGATTCTTTCCAGCCCCATTTCTATGAGTTGATAATACTTGGGGTCTATGAATTCCCCTTTGGATACATGAATGTAAAACAGAAACTAAATGCTGCCCCGTGGAACCCCAGGCACTCATTCCTCTACCTCCTTCTGAATGCCTCTGCTTTGGCTCCCTTGAAATAAACACCATGAACACTGCAGTAAATCCATTAGTGAAACCAGTTTTGAATGAGTCTTAACCAAAATTATTTATGATACTTGGCCCTTATCCCCTCTTTCCCCTCAGTTTTAATTTATTAACTGGTCTTTCCCTCACTTTAATTTCAAACAAACACCTCTAAAAATCACCCAGCTAACCCAGAGAAAGGAGGGGTGGCTAGGGCGGGGGGAGAGAAAGAAACCCAAGTTTCTTTTTAGGCTCCAGCCAGTCCCAATAAATTCTGGTCGGATCAATTCCAAGAGCTAGTTAGTAGCACACTGTGTTCAGTGATCCAGCCCAACCTGATCACATGTGTGTGGAAAGGAGCCTTAATTGATGCCATTTTGAGGCTTTCAGCTAAATGTCTAATGAGCTGGGTATAAACATCAAAACCCCAAGTCCCAAGTCAGTAAGTACCAAAGAGTAAAGGCGAATGCCCGGGGCAGGGGAGAAAATGACTCACGGTGGGCTAATTCACCAGAGGTCATTTTCTGAAAGGTAGGCGTGGTGAAGTGCCTGAACCCATGCCAGGATAGTAACTGGGATTACAGAGTGGGCTGCTCTCTCTCCTGGGATTCCAACTCACTTGACCCATACTTCTAAAAGAATATCAATACATTTAGAGACCTCTCCATTTTGCAGCCTTGGGACAAAGGTCTTGTCACCCCACCCTAGTTATACTTCCAACCACCCCCATGAGGTCAGGGCAACCAGTAAACAGTATTTTATAAATAAAAATATAAATAAAAAAGGTTTTATTAAGCCCTTATTGGGTGCCAGGCACTGTGCTAAGCACGGGGATGCAAAGAAAGGCTAAACACAGTTCCTTCCCTTCAAAGAGCTCACAGTGTAGTTGGGGGAACAACATGCAGATGACTATAATCAAATGGGATAAATACAGGATAAATTGGAGGTGATCACAGAGGGAAGGCGCTAGAATCATAGTAGAATTTTAACTGAGACTTAAGCCAGGAAAGTCTCTGCTTAATGATAATCATAACAATTAATCCTTAAATAGTGCTTTTAAGATTTGCAACAAATACGCTTCACATATATTGTCCCATTTCATTCTTATAACAAATCTATTAGATGCCGTTATCTCCGTTTTACAGATGAGGAAACTGAGGCTAAAAGAAATAATTAAAGTGACTTGCTCAGGGTCTGACCTGAGACTGGATTTCAATGGTGGGTCTTCCTAACCTTAAATCCAGTGCTCTGTCCACTGAGTCACCCAACTGCCCAAAGTCATTGCAAGCCTTCCACAATGATGACTCCTCCCTCTCTGCTCCCATATACTCAAGATGGAATCACAACCACTTGGGAGTAGAGAGAGTGGTTATCTCTTTATCCTTTTTATCTTTTATCTTATATATATTTTTATATTTTTTATCTTATATATCTTTATATATCCTCTTTATCTCAGATCTATAGATATCTGAGGGCATCTCTTCCTCCCTCTTTACCTGGGAAGAGTGGCTGAACCCACACTTAACAAGGTAAAAGGAAATATTTCTTTGGAATGAAACATTGCTCTAGAGGAGGCTAATTAATTCTTCCAGAGCCCAGGGGGATCATTTAGTAAATTGCTCCTTTCAAGGTATGTCTCAATTCCCTTTATACTGTATAAAGAAGGAAGCCCAGTACAAAGTGTGTATTGAACAAAATTTGGATCTAGGAACCCCAAAAAGTCCCAGGTTCTAATCACAGTCCAGCCATCGCCTAGCCGTCATATCTTGGGCACCATCTTTGCTCACCCCTGGGCCACAGAGATGAAATAAACAATCCCATGTCATTTTCGAGAGGGAAAACTGATAGTTCCTTTTAGCTCTGTTTTCCTATAATTCTAAGCCAAGAGAGGCCTTTAAAGAGTGATGTTGAAATCTGAAGGAAAAATGTTTCATCCCAAACTCTGTGGCAAAGGACACTGCTATGGGGTTCTAGTTCTCATGGACCCAGAGACCCAGAGACCCAAACAAAGACCCATGGAGACAACTGCCAAATCTCTGCTTGCAATTTGTGCTTCCATCCCTGTCCTGGGTTCATGAGAACCAAGCATTGTGAAAAAAAATAGGAATATGACCCATAATAAACAACAGCAATAATAAAATATTAATGATTGTTCTTTGCTAGCAATACTGAATTTACAGCTTGGATTCCCTCTGTCGAGCTCAGTGGATGTACCAATCTCAATTTTACACAGCCTGAATTAGGTGAGTAGGTGTCACCTCCAATTAGCAAGTCCCCTGAGCCCTGGGAACCTACCTATAAAGAACTGAGAAGTGCTTTAAGTTCAGCTGTAAAAGAGGAGTTTATTTTAAATGGACCATTTATGATACTTGGCCCCTTTACTTTTGGTTTGGAGCTCAAGAGAAACCTTTTCTATCAAAACATCAAGCTCTACAATAAATTTGTATACAAAAAAATTAACTACAATACCTGCCCTCAGGGATCTTACAATCCAGTTAGAAAAAATAAGAAATAAGTATAGGGTATTTTAAAAGTTTTATTGATGTTTTCTGTGTTCTTTTTTTCTTTCAACTTTCAGGTCTATGTGGTTTTGTCTCCTCTATTAGATTGTGAACTCTTTGAGAACAAGGATCATTTTGCCTTTGCATCCTCAGTCTTAGCACAGTGTCTGGCATATATAGTAAGTGCTCCATAAAATCTTATTGACTTTATCACAGTGTACTTTTAAAATAACTAAGTTAATGCCTTTTGTTGTTTTTTTTTTACGTCTCAAAAATATCCTGGCATTGTTCCCTACTCCTTCTTTCTCATAACAAAGAAAAATAGTTAAGTAAAACCATCGACCACAAACTTGTTAGAGATAATATACCCATTTTAGCATCTGCTTTGTTCTTGCATGATCCCACACCGAGAGGAGAGAGATGTTTTTCATCAGCCATGCTCTGCAAACAGCATTTAATCTTAGACTGGCTGTCTTCTAGTTGTTGGGGGGGGGGGTTGTCTCTATGTTATTATATTCACTGTTGGTTATTTTCTTCCTTTTGTATCAGTTCATGCAATTCTTTTTATGTTTCTCTGAATTCTTCAGTCATTTTTTTCCTTAAAGGGCAATACTATTCCATTACATTCATAACCCCTATGAGCCTCAGTTTCTTCATTAGTAAAATGGGATAATGATTGCCTTTCTCTGATTTACAGTGTTATTTTTGAAAGTGAAACAAAATAAAAGTGAAGGAGGTTCCATTATAAATATAAACTCTTATCATTATTATTAACTGAGGATGGGATATCAAGGCTAATTTATATTCACAGATAATCCTAAAACCTTCACCTATTTCGGATCTCACCTTTTGCTCCACAATTGCTCATCTTGTATTATACTCATCTAGATTCATGAATCCATCATCCCAGTCGAATATAAGCTCTTTGAAGGCAGGAATTATTTTGTAGGGTTGTTATTGTTTCATCTTTTTAGGTGGTGGGAAGAGTTTAGAACATGAAAATTCTGTAACAAAGGTTTGGGAGCAGGTAGGTGGTACAGTAGAAAGAGCACTGAACTTGCAGCCAGGAAGACCTGAGTTCAAATTTGGCCTTGGATACTTATTGGCTGTGTGATCCTGGCTAAGTCACTTAACTTCTGTTTGCCTTGATTTTTACATCTGTAAAATAGGGATAATAATAGTATCTACCTACCAAGGTTGTTTCGAGGATCAAAAGAGATGATCTTTGTAAAATGCTTAGCACAAATTGGCACACAGTAAGCACTCTCTAAATGTTAGCTATTATTTGTTTATTTAAATTAAATTGAATTATCTGAAATACAAATGAGTAACTAAATGAATAGGTAACCAAGATGAATGTTAGTTTCTCTCCTCTTCTTCTCCATCATCTTAAGAGGATAATTTTATTTTGACCACATCTATAATTTCATCAGAATAGGGTATGCCTACTAAGGAAATGCTCTGTACCAATACAAATCAACTTCTCAGCAATTTGTAGCCTTAGAGAGTTGCCCAAAAGGACAGAGAGATGAAGGGACTTGCCCTATGTCTCATCCCCAGCATGGTTCAGAAATGAGACTTGAATCCAAACCTTCCCAATCTGAAGACTTAATCTCCATCCCTGAAGCTAACACTACCTCCTAAGAGACATAATGCAGCCATTAAATACCAAATGGTGAACAAAGTACCAGTTTGGAGATTACAGCAATATATCACAAGGATTGCACGCCATGACCAGTTGGGTTTCACACCAGGTATGCAGAGCTGGTTCAACATGAAGAAAACTATCAACATAACTGACCAGAGCAATAACAATAATGATATGATTATATCAATAGATTTAAAAAAAATTTTTTTGGTTTTTTTTAGACCCTTAACTTCTGTGTATTGGCTCCTTGGTGGAAGAGTGGTAAGGATGGGTAATGGGGGTCAAGTGACTTGCCCAGGGTCACACAGCTGGGACGTGTCTGAGGCCAGATTTGAACCTAGGACCTCCCGTCTCTAGGCCTCTCAATCCACTGAGCTACCCAGCTGTCCCCCCCAAAAAAAAAACTTTGACAAAATATAATACCCATTTCTATTTAAAAAAAAAAACACTAGAAAGCTTTTTGGTACCTTTCTTAAAATATAAGTCATATCCATCTTACCTTGTTCTGGTCTTGACTTGCTGGTAAATTGGATTTAAGTGAGGCAGAGTTGCAGAGTTATCAATCTCACTCTTTCTTCTAGACTCATTGAAGATCAGTGGCGAGACAAAAGTCAAGATAACTAGTGATGGCTCAGAATGCAGTGGATGACCTTGGCTTCTTTGATGTGTGACCAATCTCCAAGCACGCCACAGTGCTTATTTCAGCCATTTTCATGGGCATTGGGACAAATTGTTCTCATCTGCCCATTCTGGCAGGGAAAATCTTCACATACTTGGGGTTGATACCCCTCTAACTCAATGATGGGGTTGTGGCACTTTGGTTATCCTCAACCTGGTTTAACCTCTCTACTAAGATGGTTTATCAGAGTGTGGTCATTGTTCATGCTACAGCTTCTTGGCATCACAGAGGACAGTTGAGTGCCAGCTGGACCCCAAAGGTAGATGAAGAACCTAAAAAGGGTCCAGAAAGGCTTCACACCAGAAGTACTAGGTCTCCTTAAACACCCATACACCTCAACATCTATCTAAAACCAAGAACAAGCATTATCTGTAAGGGGGATGAACTTGA
>NC_058131.1:683571724-683587882 GCF_016433145.1 Gracilinanus agilis
AGAGAGAGAGAGAGAGAGAGAGAGAGAGAGAGAGAGAGAGAGAGAGAAATGACAAATCTCATATCTACATAGTTGCTTGCTTGGTGTCTCCCTGATCAGAGTATGAATTCCTTGAGAGCAAAGGCCATTTTTTAACTCTTTCTTTGTATTCCCATCACTTATCATAGTGCCTGGCACATAGTAAATGCTTAATAAATGATTATTGACTGACATGCCCACAGAAACCGAGAAAGGTCTGTGACAACAGTTGCTCCAACAGCTGCCCAGGGACTTACACTGCCATTTAAATTTGAGCAATTCAGAGCCCTGCCTCACCCTATCTGGTCAACCCCTCTGGATGTTAAAGGCCAGTGACAGTTTCTGATCAGGCTTCATTATCATCTCTTCCTCCTAGCAAGGGCACTTTGAATGGGTGGGTGAGTTCTGAGGAACACTGAAACAGGAGGGTTTGGAAACTGAACTCCAACTGCCCCCTTCATTATTTCCAAGGGACTTTCAATGTTGAACAGAGGACAAGGTCATTGGGACCATTAACATCACTCTTTGGAATCAGAACTTGCCATAACTAAAAGAAAACTTTGCTTCATTTGTTAGGAAGCCAGGACCACTGACTTCAACCTCCAAGAGAGAGAGTTGGCTGATTTGCAACTGGCAATAGATGGATTTGGAGGTTGATTAATTAAAAATTATTAAGTAAGTTATTACCATTGGTGCAGTAGCAACTGCCACAGAGAAGGTAATAAAAGTTTTCATTAGAAGTCTCTATTTCAAATGACTCAAAATGTTATGAAAAAGCCAGTTGATTCATAGCCTGGAGGCATTTTTGTTCTTTTTTTTGAGAAATTGGAGGGGGAAATTTTTCAGTTTTTAGGGCTGCCTGGCAGTAGGGAAAATATTTTTTAAAATGTTAATGTTGTCCCTTTCAAAAAACAGTTTCTCTTCAACTCATCTAATGCAAATCAGCTGTAATCTGAAGGGTCCAGCTTGCCAGTAGTTAGTTCTCACCATCTTTCATCTGGAATATGTAAATGATCTCCTCACCCATCAGTGGACCTTCTAAAATTCTTATTTTAATAGATTTGTGAGTCTTGATAACTTCTATGTGGACAGTCCTTCTCAAGCAGAGAGATGCTACCCAGGAACCCTCTTCAAGGTTCTTTAGCTTCTTTTTGCTACTAAGGACCCAGAAAAGAAAGTTCTCACCACCCAAGTCTCTGACACTGCCACAAGTCTCTGTATCAGAAAAGGATATATATTACCATCTGCCTTGCTGCAAAACCCTAAGGCATACTGAGCCTTTCCAGCTATGTTTCAAACATATATGTTGCCTCCTCCTGTTAGAATGTGAGCATCCTGAGAGCAAGAACGACCTGGATTTTCTGTTTTTATCTCCATCGCTTTTTACATAGAGAGCACTTAGAAAAAGTGTTTTCATTCATTCATTAGAACCCCCAAGACTTATTGGAAGGCTGAAATGAAGATGAAACCTAGCGTGACCCTGAATAAATCATTTAAATTCTTTGTGCCTCAGTTTCCTCATCTATAAAATGGGAAAGTTAGACTAGATGGCTTCTGAAGTCCCTCACAACTCTAAATCAGTGATCTTAGGAGTCCCTGAATATCCAGTTTAGTAAGTTATCTTTAGATACTAAAGTATTTCCTCACTGATCATGATTTTATCAGAGTTTTAGAGATTGAGAGAGGTAAAGATAGACCCCTCTGGGAAATAGCCCATGATCATTTAAAATAAAAAAAAAAAACTTTAACAGTCATCTTGGTCTAACTACCTCAACTCAGAGATAAAGAAACCGAGGCCCATCTCTCTGATGAAGTGATTTACTCAAAGAATAGTAAGAGATAAGTTATAAAGGCTAGATTTGAAGCCAGGTCCTCTGAGTTCTAGTCCAGTTCTCTGGAAGAGCCCTGGATTCACACGGTCAGATAACTGGGGCTTTGGACTTGATAACCTACAAGGCACCTTCCAGCTCTCTATTTAGGACTTCCTAACTCCCTCATATCTGCTCCATGCCTCTTAATTTCACAAAACAGAATCCTCCTCTCTCTGGAGGCTGGATTTGAAGTGAATTCAAATGAACCAAATACTGAGGCATGGAGCAAGATTCATAGAGACAGTCTTTGCCAGACCATTGAGCTTCAAATAGTTGCAGTTGTCATTTGAACAAAATTTTCAACTTTAGTTTTATTTGTGGTTATGAATGATTTTTTAAAGCATGACATCAACATATATTTTATCATATTGATGTTCTATCCCATAGAATTAGAACAATTCCTGACAGGATTTGTGACAGGTACAGAACGAGATGCTAGGGTATACAAAGCCAAAAATAATCATAATATAATAATATCTAACATCAAGGAACTTATGTCTTATAAGACCAAGCTTATGTGTTAGTGTGGAACATGCCCAGATGCCATCTACCCATTGGCACAGACATGGACATCTTGATTTCCTGCATCATAACAGAAATTTGGGAAAAGGGTTGTTCTGAGCTCCCTGAGAATAGGGACTCTGTGTTTTGTCTTTCTTCACGTCCTCAGCACTTCTCCCAGTGCCTGGCACATTCTAGACCCTTATTAAATGTTTGTTGACTGACTGGACTCTTGTGGGAATGTCCACTGAATCTACCTCAAGATACTGATCCAATCATTTTGGAGAACAATCTAGAATTACGTCCAAAGAGTTTTAAAATTGTGTATACCTTTTGACACAGCAAATACTACTAGTAGGTTTATTTCCTAACATTATCAGGAGAAAAGAAAAAGAACCTATATGTTCTAAAATATTTCTAGCAACTCTCTTTGTGGTGACAAAGAACTGAAAATTGAGGAGATGCCCATCAATTGGGAAATGGCTAACAAGCTGTAGCATATGGTTGTAATGGAATATTACTGAGTCATAAAAATGACAAGCAGGTTCATTTCTTTAAAACCCTCACCTTTATGGGGGCAGCTGGGTAGCTCAGTGGATTGAGAGTCAGACCTAGAGATGGGAGGTCCTAGGTTCAAATCCGGCCTCAGACACTTCCCAGCTGTGTGACCCTGGGCAGGTCACTTGACCCCCATTGCCTACCCTTACCACTCTTCCACCTATAAGTCAATACACAGAAGTTAAGGGTTTGAAAAAAAGTAAAAAAAAAACCCTCACCTTTCATCTTAGAATCAATACTGTGAAAAAAAAGAAAAAAGAAAAAGAAGAAGAAAAAAGAATCAATACTGTGTATTGGTTCCAAGGCAGAGAGTGGTAAGGGATAGACAATGGAGGTTAAGTGACTTGCCCAGGGTCACACAGCTAGGAAATATCTGAATTCAGATTTGAAACCAGAATCTCCCATCTCTAGGCCTGGTTCTCTACCCATTGAGCCACCTAGCTGCCCCCAAGTTCATTTTTGAAAAATACGGAAAGACCTACATGAAGTTAAGAAGAGTCAAACAAGCAGAATCAAGAGAGCATTGTATGCAGCAGCAGAAACATTGTTTGAAGAATGACTTGTGTGTGTCTACCTCCAGAGAAAGAAACAATAAGTAGAAATAAGCAAGACATAATTTTACATATACAAATGTCTTTTTTTGTCAAATGATGCCTTTTCTAATGAGGAGAAGAGAAGAAGGAAGGAAGTCACCAAGGTATTTTAATATAACAAATAGATTTAAATTTTGAAAAAGAAGTTATTCTGAACATATGACCTTGTAATACAGGGGTAACCTACAGACCAATAAGTGCATTTACAAACAAATGCACTCTAAAGCTGGGCATTTACCAAAGTCATCACATACATGAAATTGCTTTTGAAGGGAAAAGAAAAAACTCAATCTCTGGCTTTTGGCTTTGAAAGAGAAATACTTAATTGATTTCTTGAGCTGCAAAGAGCCTTTAGAGATCATCTTAACCATAACTAAACTAGGACAACTGGGGCTTTGTCCTAGAATGCTGACACAAGGAGGCACAATGCTTCACTGCTAAGATCCTCCAGGTTCTCTGCTCACTAGGTTCCAAATCTCTTTCCTCCCACTTCTACCCAAACATTAGCTGTGTCTTTAGAGTTAGAGCAGAATTCTCTGGGGCATGACATTCCTTACACATCTCCATTCCCAGAATTCCTGGTTATAGCATCAGATCTAGCCTAACATCCTTATTTTATAGAGGAAGAAACTTTCCCTGAACCATAACTCTCAGCCCCAGAAGCTTTTTTTCACTTTGGGAGCTAAGGAGACTTGGTTCTGACTTCCCACTGGCAAGAACAGGGTTCTAATCGCTAGGTACCAGGTGTCTGAAGCATATGGAAGGCCGTCATTTCACTGCTTGTCTTCCCTTGTTCCTCAAATAGAACCATTTCCTCTTCTCTTGTTGGTAAGTCCTGCCACTCTTCCTCCCTGCAGGCCATTCTTATTCCATCCTTCTCCTGCCTCACTTATGGCTAAAATCTGACCTCCTCACTGGCTCTCTCTGTCCCTTAGTACAAGATTTTGCACAAAACACCTACTTGATAAATGCCCTTTCAGTCATTCATTCACAGATGCTTAAAATAAGCAAAAGAAATCTCTCTGGCTTCCATTTCTAGGAAGGAATCTCTCTAGCTTCAATAGCCTTCCACCAGCCAAATATAGATGGCTATTGCTGCCATGGAATACACTGTGAGCATTGAGGAGGACCTCCTCCTCCATCACAGCTGCCCAGGCTTCCATGCTGTCCTGATTCTGAAGAAGTAAAAACTCCCCAGTCAACATCAAGCACTGAGGAGGACCTCCTCCATCACAGCTGCCCAGGCTTCCATGCTGTCCTGATTCTGAAGAAGTAAAAACTCTCCTGTCAACATCGAGTCAGAGATCCCAGGAGGGGTAAAGAATTGGGTAGTTTAGATAGTACATCTGCTTCTGGGTAAAAGCAACAGATATGAAGGAAAATGGTCTATTTTTTTAACTCTGAAAGGAACATCTGTTTATTATGAATCACTGAAACCCCAGAAATACTAGAGAAAAATTTTTTTCTTTAGTCAACATTTAAAAGAAAAATATGGCTATTAATCTGTCTTCAGATTTGTCAAGGGCCTAAATGCATCTTCGTCTTTATTAAGGGGGGGGTTACAGCTTGTTGCTCCTTGTGAAGTGCCTGCTTCTCTGAGAGCTTATAAGCCATTGTTCACAGAAGGCTTGAGCCTTCCAGAAGAAGGTCTCCTCTAGTTATGCCTGGGATACTTCAGTTTAGGAGGCAGATTTAATCAGCTGTGGGTGCCCTAGTAGATGGGTTTCATGAAAGATCATGGTCAAAAAATGTCAGCCATTGGAGGTCATCGTTCTGGTGATGAGCCTCTCCAAGACTGACTGGTCAGATCCTTTGGGGACTGATGTCCAGTCTATACTCCATGGCCTTCAAGCACCATGACTACCATCTCCCCTCAGAGGCCAAAAGAGGCAACCTAAAACCTTGGAAATAGCAGTCTGCTGCCCACCTCCCAGAAGACCAGACCTGTTTCCAATACAATTGCCAAAACCATTACAGAGGGGAGAAATCATTGGTAGCAGTGCCACATAAAGCACTTTGAAAGTACAAATTCATTCATTCATTCACTTAGGAAACGTTTTAGAGATTATATAGTCCCACTCTTTCATTTTAGAGATAAGAAAACTGAGGACCAGAGACAATCAGGGGGTTATTTATAAGATCATTAGAGCTGAAAGAGAACTCAGAACATCAAGTCAACTCTCCCATTTTACAGATGAGGCAACGGAGGTTAAGCAAAGTTAAGCAACTGCCCAAGGGTCCTCTAACTAGGAAGTCCCTGATGTCTTCGAACCCAGGTCTTCTGAATCTCAGACTAGCACTCTGTCCACTACACCAACCCATTTCACTTGACAAAGGTCGCCCGGGTTATAATTAGCAAAGTGAGGATTCAAATGAATTGATGCTATGTCTAGAGCATTGAACTTGGAGTAAGAAGATTTGGGTTCAAATCTCAAATCTGCTAGTGGCAACCTACTGTGTGACAGTAGGCAAGTCACTTAATCTCTCTATTCCTCCGTTTCCTCATACATAGAATAAGGGGGTTAAACTAGCTCTGACAGTATAATCCCTTCCCTCCAAAGCCAGCACCCTTTCCAGGACTCAGTACTGCCTGTACTCAATATTTCCTCCAGTTGACAAGATGACCAGAGTTTGAGTTTCAAGAGCCCAGGGATGCATCAATGCCATGAAGAGACACTGGATATGCCTTTAATGGAGACACGCTACCAACATTAAATATGGTGGTACCCAAAACCTTCCCACATTTAGTATTGAACTGGAATAACAACTCCCTCTTTACATTTTTAAGCACTTTATGTATACTCCATGTGGCTTGGGCAAGTCTCTTCATGTCTCTAAGCTCTATCTCTCTGGGCCTCAGTTTGCTCATCTGTAAAATGAATGAGCTTATGTTCCAAAAGAATATGGAGAGCAACTATTTCATTTTTTACTTCATCTCCTCAGTATCTAGTAGAGCTGGAAACTTAATAAATGCTTGATGGATTCAAATGAATTGACAAGGTTGGACTAAAGGGTTTCTAGCTCTAAATGTATGACCAATCCAGATCCCTACAACAACCCCATGAAATAGATGGTCCAAGTATTTGTAGCCCCATTTCACAGATGAGGAAAGTAAGACTCAGAAAAATAAAGTGATTTGCTCATTGTTACATGTTAGCAAATATTAGGGTCAGGTATTGAACTGAGATCTTCTCATTCCAAATCTGGTGGGCTTTCCAAGACAATAGGCTTATTAAAAACAAACAGAGACAAGAGTAAAAGGGAAGAAAAATAATTGAGAAGTCCCATTATTCCAGATGGAACAAAGAAATTCAAAATTCTAGTATTTCCAACTATCAGAGAAGGGGGGAGGGAGAAAGAAAAGGAGAGAGGAAGGGAGGGAGACAGAGAGTTTATTAACCTTTTAGTGTATGCCAGATACTGTGGTAAGTACTGAGGATTCAGATTCAAGAAAATAAGACAATCTTTATTCTTGAGGAACTTGTATTCCAATGGCAGAACTGAAATGGTCAGGATCCAAAAGGGAGGGAGAAGCATGGAAGTGGAAAATGGCACTGAAGTGAGGTAAAAGTATAAAACCAAGCAAGATAAGGTCAAAACTAGCCTCTGAGAGCCCAAGGTAGTACCAGGGGCATAGTTCAAGAATTCAGATGGGGAGATGATGGCACAAGTAGATAATCCTTCATGGCATGGAAGTGACTGGAAAGGTGAATGGAAATGAAGTACTTTAGGAATGAGAAACAAGCTTGGAAGTAGAGGAAATACCAAGACCAAGTGGACCCCAAACTGAAGGACTCTCCTGTAGTGATAAGTAGCACAATTAGAACCTTAACTTCTCCACCCTTTGTAGTTTTGTAATGAACTATAAAGCCAAGAACTTCAAATTTTTCTGGAATCTAGTAGGGACCATCACTCCCCTCATCTACACTGGCCATGCATCAGCAAGCTCACTTTCCCAAGCTCCCAGAGAGGCTTGAGTTCTCATCTTGTTCTATATATGATAGTAGGAATGGTTAAATGACATGTCCCAATTGTCCAAAATGAATATCATAACCCACCAGGAGGTACCTCACCAAATTGGGTCACCAGGTAATTAATTCTTTTGGACTCATGAAAAAATTATCTACCAGGGCACAGACTGCATACACACAACTGAAGAAAGCTAGATCTTAAATTGGAAAATCAGTGAAGTCTGTAGGAGGCCTCATTCAGCTCAAGCCTTCAATGAATAACTTCCTCTGAAGCCTGTTGAGAACCATGCACTTTTTCCCATCAGTAGGCTACCCAACTTCTAGCCAGCCAGTATTTGTCATCCTTACTCTAATGGGACATGAGCATTACTTTTTTGAGCAGGAGAGGTCATATATTTTCCTTCTTCAAAGGAACTTCCTAATCATAACCCACACATGCAAGGAAGATGAGAGAAGAAAAAAGATAACCCATATAGCCTCATTCTTGAAGTTGATCACAAGTCTTTGAATGGATAATCTCAGCGTCCTCATATGTAAAATATGAAATAAAGCTAGGAGATGTTTACAGTCCCTTCCAGCTCTAACTTCAATGATGCTTTATTTCATATTTTACATATTCCAGTAGACCTGTGATCCTATCAGTATACGTATTCCATCCAGCAGTGCAGATAGTCCACCCAACCCAAGGTCAGATCCCATCCAGTGACTCTTGAGCCAGACCCCTGACCCACCACCACAGAGCACACAAAGTGATTCCCCTCTTCTCCCAAATTCCAGGACAGAACCACAAATAAAGTTTCTAAACAGCTGGGATTGATCAACTAAGTCAGCACAGGAAGGATCTCAATTGTGGGTGGTAGAATTTCACTAAGATACTGAAACCATCTTGCATAAGACCCACCAAATTACTTTCCATTACTTCTGACCCGCTTCTCACTCCCCCAGCCCATGTCCCTCTCTCTTCTCCCCTCTAGATTATTTTCTCTGTGCCTTTGTGGCATTTCTTGATCTTCATTCTTTCTTTCTTTGTTCCAATCACTCCTTTCCTTTGGCTTTAAGTCGATCCTACGATCTGAAACCCACCCTACCCCACCCCCAGGTCCATTCAGAACTTAATGATTCAGATTTCTAAGGAAATAACTCATCTTGAGAACTGATCATTTCTTTCTCCAGTACAACAATCAGTTATGCTTTTTTGCAGCAAGATGAGATGTGTTTCTATCAGACATCACTAAGTCCACGTTCTGCCTTGCATATGTAAGAATATCTTTAATTTGGCCAAATTTGAATCCAGTCTATCGTGCTTTTGTTGGCTCCCTTCCTGCAGTATTTACACACTCACTGATAAATGTCATAGACAATTTGGATACTCCTCATTTTAGTTCTATTCTTTCCCCCCAGGAGAAACTTAAATAAATCAAATCATGAACCCAGCTGGCATTCCCTCCTTTAGGTAGAAGCTAGCAACATGCCTGACTAGAGGGGAGAATACCTGAGGGGTCATGGCAGCCTGAAATTTCCATATGACCAACCACTAAGTGTTTGTAGCAACAGTCCACTCTGCCCTTTCCCTACCCCTGCCCTCTTTGTGGTCCTGTGGCACCCAGGGCAGCGTGTTGTCATGGAGACCAGGGAGATGAGATGTTAATCCTTTCTTCCCTCCAGAAATTGACTGTAAAAGGATGGCCCATGAATCCTCCACCATCATCAAGGTGGACCATTTCCGGAACAAATGGGGGGAAGGAAGATCCAGAAGGAAGGGCTGAAATAGTTTGAAGTTTTCCACTTTGTTGGAAAGGAACACTATGAATACTTAAACATGTGGAAGCAATAGAGAAAACTACAAGGCCATAAATAAGGCAAGTAATAAGGCTACATAATGAAAGCCCATTCATCAAAGTCTCCCCAGGATTATAAATCAGAGGAGACTGGAAGAGATATGCCCATTACAATATGAGATCTTTTCAGATGCTTAAAGTGGGACCTAATTGGATAGTGACACATTCCAGTATCCTGCCTATTGACCTGGGTCTTGGGACAACTGGACTCTAAGAAGAGGAGAATCTTCATGGAAGTCCTATCCAGGTTTTTAAAGGCAAGAGAAAAATACAGTAGATGAGTGATTCTTTTTTGAGACTGGATGGTTGCTGTTTTCATATATATACACACACTTTCCCCTTGATTCATCTAGATTCAAATCTCTGTCCTTCTATTTATTACCATCATCTTCTCTCTCTGGATTTGTTTCCTTATCTGTGAAATATAAGAAATGAGATAATCTATAAAGTCCCATCTAGCTCTAACTTCTCCTAATATTTCAGTAAACCTTGGTTTCATCTATGTGAATATTTCCTGCAGCAATGTATAAAGCCCCCCCATCCATGCCATATGCTCCCCAGCAAGTGGGTCTCCCCAGTGTGCCTCAGGTCAGTAAGTCAGAGCATATTCAGAAGGTAAATCCATGATCCTATCCTAATAACATAGTGGGATTTTAACATATGGGTTTTAATTGTTTAAGTCATATTCCAAATCAAAAGCTTTTGAAGAGATCCAGCCAGAAAGGGCAAGGTTCCAAGAGGCCTGACTGATCCCTTGCAATACCAGCTGGTCCTCTAGAGTAAGGATTTGGCTAGAGACCATGTGAAAAAGAATCTATTTGCTTTGCGTGGGCTAGCCCTGCAATCTTGCTACATTTGGTAGTTTCCAACAAGTTTTCATTTGGAGGAGTTTCTCAAAGAGAAATTGATAGTCAAATCCAAAAGGGATTCTATTTATACATTAAGTAGAAAATTCTTTTCCTCTCACCAAATGGAACTCGGCTATCATAGTGTTAATGAGGTTGTTTCAATAGCCCCAGTAAAATGGAAGCTTCTTGAAGTCAAGGACTTTCCCCCTTTTGATCTTTGCAAGCCCAAGACTTAGCACACAGTAAGTGTTTAATAAATATCTATGGGATTCTTGAATTCTTCCTCTCCATTAAAGATTAAAGAAGAAGAAGTTGACTTCAAAAAGAAGAGAGAAAAGAATTTTGAACAGCCTTGAGGGGCTGAGGGCTGAGGCAGGAGAAGGAACTACAGAGAAATATAGAGAATCCTTTCTCTGGAGACTTTTCCAAGTAAGGAAGACATCCAGGTCTCTTGGGTCATTTAGTCACTGCTTAGAGAAAGGATGGATTAGAAGCAGACGATCTCTCCAGATTCCCAGGGGACATATGATCTAGTATTTTACTGCAATGTACCAGAACGATCTGGGTCCCTCCTCTGATACTCTTGGCCCTCCTCTGTACACTCTCCAGTTTGTTGTTTCTCTTTTTATAAAGGACACTATGCCCCTATTCCTATTATGCCCCTATTCCTATAATGCCCCTTGGCCCCAACAGTAAAGGATAACCTAAAGAGATAGGCAGGATGAGCAAGTCCACTAAACAAAGCCCATTAGGATGACAAAAATCAATTTTTTTGAGGCAGCACTCCTCTCCCAACAATAACAATAACTTCTTAGAGTTCTCTAGCTCTCTCAGTATTTAATTCAGAGGTGTGCTGGAACCAGATTGAACCAGCTGGGAGCCGATTGTGAAATTTTGAGTATGAGTAACTAGACCTTTGAAATTACCAAACACTACAAATCAGAGTCTGATTTATTGTTTTGTTGATTATGTCCCCTTAAGAAAATGATTAGGGAAGTGTTAACAAGAGAGATTAAATGTAAAAATGTGTCCTGGGGGGCATTTAAGTGTGGGGTTGGGGAAAGCCACTCATTTAATTTTTATCAGCATACCCCTGGTCTTATTGACAAAGTATTGCTACCCTTCAGGTTGAAACCTGTCTTAATGTGGGTAATCTCTACGAGAGATTTTGAATCTTGAATAGAATCTATGTTAGAAGTTACCAAGAAAGTCTAACATCAAAAAATGAACTCCAAGGAGTTTATACTTTGGGATCTGTTCAAGTCTGAGGCTCTGGATCCCGCCAGTCTCAGGTTTACAAAAGTCAAAGCTTTATGTGAGTTTCAGCTCAGAGTCCTTTCAGTAGGCAGTATCTGCTGGACAGTTGGGTTTCCTCTGTGATCCGAAGTCCCTTAGGAAGTTAGAATCTGAGGATTTTACAACTAGACATTTTTTAAAGCATCCCAACCTGACCAGCTCATTTTACAGAAGATAAAACTGAGGTAGAGAGAGATGGAATGACTTACCTAAATTCACCTGGCTAATAAATGGTGGAAGTGGGACCAGCCCCCATTTCAGTGTCCAACCCATAGCACAATTGGACCTTTCCAAGTTTTTCTCCCCGGGCTCTCAATGTTAGCAAAGGTTTGGATAATGTTTTTTTTTTAGCTTCTTTACCTGAGACAAAGAGCCTCATTAATCTTCATTTTTTTTCTCTGAACAAATATTTTAATATATCACTTGGGCTTTTTCTTTTTATTATATTTTAGTTTCTTCCTTTTACATGGAAAAAGGAGTCACTACCATTTGTTCAGAGAGGTATAATGGATGCACGATGTTTTGCAAACCTTAAAGAGGTCTAACAAAATGTCATTTGTTTATTGGACTGTGCTAGTCAGTGTACTATCAACTGACTCTGGGAGAAAAATGTACATACAATACATTTTTAAAATTTAATCTTCATTATCAATAATTTCTCCATCACTTTCTTAAGTCTAAACAATCAACAACCCAATTAGTCAAGTCCTGATTTGAAGCATTTGCTGATTTTCAAAGTGTAAATACACTAACATTTAAAATGGGTTCAGTGGATAAAATGAACTTGAGTTCAAATCTAGCCTCAGACACTTACTAGCTGTGTGACCCTGGGCAAGTCACTTATCCACTAGAGAAGGAAATGGCAAACCACTCTAATATTTTTGCCAAGAAAACGCCATGGACTACACTGTCCAAAGACTCAGACAGAAGTGAACAAGTGTAAAGACACCCTCCATGGTGTTAAATCAACAACTATTATTCACAAAACTTCATAGCTGAAAGGGATCCCAGAAATCATTTTATTCAACCTATTATGGAAAAAGAACCCCCCTATGACCTACCCAGTGGGTGTCATCCATCATTTACTCAGAGACCTCCATTGAGGGTGACTCATGCTCCCCACACATACATACACACATGCAAGCAGTCCTCAGACACTTTTGAACAGCTACATTCCATAGAAAGTTTTCATTACATCCAGACTTTGCAATCTCCATCTAATACTCTTAGTTCTTCCTCTGGACCAAAGCTGAGCAACTCTCATCATTCTTCAACTCTTCAACCTCTAACCTCCCTGGAAGCTCCCCAAGACCTTCGGTGCAAGATTAAGCCTTCAGCTGGACAAGAGTTGGAATCAGATCTTGAAGAAGAGCTTATCATTGGTGAAGGACACTGAGTCCTTATCATATTGGGAACAAGTGAAGGAACTAGAGATGTCTGACCTAGAGAGCAGAAGACTCTGGTGGAGATGAGGCAGAAGTGATTGAAAGGACTATAAATTAGAGCTGCAAAGAAATAAATTAAGACCTAAAAAGCTTCCTAACAACCAGAGCTGTCCTTATGTGCAATGTGCCTTTGTTGATAGTGAACTTGCCCTTAGCGGAGAACCTTAAGCAAGCATAAATGACCATTTGTAAGGAACGTTGTCATTGAAACGTTTTGGAGGAAGAAGGGTGAATTGGATGGACCAGAGAGTCTCTGACTGAGGTCCGTCCCATCCAGGATCACAGTAGTAAGGAACGGAGCTGGGATTTGACCCTCCGTCCTCTGACATCAGATCTGGTATTCTTCACACCAAACCCAAACTCAGTATAAGGAAAGACTTTCTAAAACTTCAAAGTATCCATGAAAGGAATGAGATGCCTTGAGAGGCAGGAGCTTCTCTTCCCAGATATCTTCAAGCAAAGTCCAGCTTATCACTTGTCTGTTATGTTGTAGATGGCATTTTCTGTATCTGTAGATACAGGTTGGACTGGATGGTTTCTGAGGTTCCTTCCAACTCTCTGATTCTGTGATACGATTTAAAAAAAAAAAAAAGCATAGACCTCTAGGAATTTTCCCAGGCTTCTCTGAGGACCAAGATCAAGTCTAATTCCTCCATTGTCAAAACACTTTCTCACCTCTTCAACTTCTCTTGCCTTAGGGCGCCCCAAAAGCGAATGGTTTAAACCCAAATGGTAAATCCATTACTCTACCCCCTCCCTCCATAAAAGGACAAAGGCCATTAAGATGACCTTCCAGGTAGTAAAAAGCAGGACAACTTCAAAGTCTTTGGCATTATTCCTCTGCTTGGAGGCAGCACTTGCTCAATCCAACAATTTGCAGCCTGTGAACCTCTTGCTGACATAAAAGAAGCCAACATTAATAACCCACAACAGCAGGAGGTTCCACCTGGCACTCTGGAGCATAGCCTGTTGCCCTCTAGGTGCCTGGGTGGCGGAAGGACCCAGGATGCAAAAAAGAAAAAAAAAAGGGTTGATTACATTCACTTAATAACCTCAGGAAATTAAAGCACCAACCTGACCTATTATAGAAACACTGAGCATCATTAAAGGAAGGAAAACAGATCATGATTCTATAATTAGTAACAGACAGAAACTGCTCAGCACAATTGCATCTCGTTTTTGTCATTTGGAGATGGAAGTCCATCTAGAGAGAGAGGAATGAGTGGAAGGTACAAAATGCCTTGACAGATCATTTGGCTAGAAGGGAAATTGGTCGCTCTCAGAAAGGCAGCTCCTCTTTCCCCTTTGGTCCTAAGGAGGGAGCAAGCCAGCCCTTAACTTCCTTCCATCCTAGATGAAAAAGAGGTGGGCTGTCCAGAACCTCTGACCCCAACATCAGCTTGGCACTTTTCTGTCTGTCCATGTACCTACTTAGGGAAAGAACATTTCAGCTCTTATGGCAGCCCAGATATTCTCAGCACAGGAAGCCCAAACTGGTGAGTGAGTGGGGTCGGGAGGGATGGGGGAAAAGGGAAGAGATTTGTGGCAATCCTTCCAAAGTGGCCCTCATTATCCTCTGACTCAAAACAAAAGGATATTACTACCACAAGAAGGCTTCAGAGTTCTCATCTGAAAAATGAGAGTCTGACTAGATGATCTCTCAGGCTCCTCCTGGCTTGGCATGGGGGGAAACTTCCCAGAAGACTATAAGATTTGGCATGACCTCCTTGGTGGAGTTTCCCAGATCTTAATGTGGCTGTTGAGCATGGAGTGGTCTGCAGATCATACTCCCAGTCTGACCCTGTCTGTGAACCATACAGTTGTTTGTTGTTTTATTGTTTGTTTGTTTGTTTGGGGGGTGGGGAGGTGGCTCAATCGTGCCACAAAACAGCAAGACACTGAGAAGTATGGAAGGAAGGAGGAAGGTTCTTCATCTGTCCTGCTCCCCAGCTTTAGGATGTCTTCCTACACTCTGAATCCTACATGTTGCCCCATGACCTAGAGAAGAGCAGGGCTAATTCCAAAGATGAAAAACAAACAGACTCTGAAGGGAGTAATCTAAAAGATGACTCCTCATCGGGAAGTTCACAAAGACGCCAGTGTGGGGTTGGTAAACCCTTGATAAGTGAAGAGGAAATTCCAAACTGCACAGTGCATCTCCCTCCTAGGGACAGAGGCAGTCCCATCTTCGAGCAAGATCTGAAGTCTCCTCCTTCTATCTTTCCCCTTACCAAGGACTTCCCAAGCACCTTCTTACTAGCCATCAGCCCCATCAGCCAAACTTCAGGAGAATTTCAAGGTTTCCTCTGCCCACATCTTAGACCCATTCAAATCAGCCCTCCTCTCCCCAGGTTCTTTCCAGCAATCGAATAAACAAACTGGGATATACCTTGGGAATCAGATCAAAAATCTGTTGTTTAACAGTTGTTCAACTGTTTTTTTTTTTTGGTTTTTGTTTTTTAATTTTATTTTTTAGAAAAATTTTCCATGGTTACATGGTTCATGTTCTTACTTTCCCCTTTACCTCCCCCAAACAACTCCCCCCATAGCCAACATGCATTTCCACTGGTTTTAACGTGTGTCATCAATCAAGACTTATTTACATATTATTGATAGTTGGCATTGGTGTGGTCCTTTCGAGTCTACATCCCCAAACATGTCTGCATCAAACCATGTGTTCAAGCAGTTGTTTTTCTTCTATGTTTCCACTCCTGTAGTTCTTCCTCTGAATGTGAGTAGCATTCTTTTCCATAAATCCCTCATAGTTGTCCTGGGTCATTACATTGAACAACAATATTTTTTTTAAATTTAAACATTTATTAATAATCATTTTTAACATGGTTACATGATTCATGCTCCTACATTTCCCTTCACCCCCCACAATCCCCCCACCCATGGCCATTGCACATTTCCACTATTTTTGTCATGTGTCCTTGATCAAGACCTATTTCCAAATTGTTGATAGTTGCATTGGTGTGGTAGTTTCGAGTCCACATCCCCAATCGTGTCCACCCCAACCCATGCGTTCAAGCAGTTGTTTTTCTTCTGTGTTTCCTCTCCTGCAGTCCTTCCTCTGAATGTGGGTAGTTTTCTTTACCATAAATCCCTCAGAATTGTCCTGGGTCATTGCATTGTTGCTGGTACAGAAGCCCATTACATTCGATTTTACCACAGTGTATCAGTCTCTGTGTACAATGTTCTTCTGGCTCTGCTCCTTTC
>NC_058131.1:683592813-683627045 GCF_016433145.1 Gracilinanus agilis
GAAGGGAAAGGAAGGGAAGGGAAGGGAAGGGAAGGGAAGGGAAGGGAAGGGAAGGGAAGGGAAGGGAAGGGAAGGGAAGGGAAGGGGAAAAGTATTCTAAAATCCCATGAGAAAATTTATTAATATATTCTATTGGGTAGAATATCAGTTCCTCCCATTGAATACAAGTTCAATAAGAGCAGAAAGTAGGTTTTTTTCAGTTGGGTTTTCTTTGTGTGCCTTCTCATTCCTAGTACCAAGCAGAGTGCCTTGCACATAGTGAGTGTTTACAAAATACTTTGTTAGATGGACTGATTTGAATTTAGTATCAGCATTGCCAGTGTCTTTGGAAGAAATAACATTCAAATGTTAGACGAAGCTCTAATGTTTCTATATATTTAGTGATCTGGATAGAAATTTAAAAAAAGATTTGATTTGGTAGATGATAAGGCATTTAATGGTTTAACCCAAACTAATTTCCATCTGCCCACCAAAAAGTACAATAATTCAGCATGCAGGAAATATTAATAATGGCATGGAGCTATTCAAAGAAGAAATCCATAAAGAAGAATGGGAGAGTCAAAATGATACCCCAACAAGTGGGTTCAAGAATATTGGTCAACATGATGATTCCATTGACCAAATAAAAGTTATAACTGAAGCTCTTTGCATAAACTCAGACATATTTGGACATCTAACCTCTTGAGCCCTTTCCAGTACTTAGACCACATTTTTTCCATGTTGCCCCTTAGTTCCCACTGTCCCCACATTGCCAGCTGGCACTTATAAAGTTAAACGCACACCTTGCCTCTGACTCCTTCAACCTTATGGACACACTTGATTTAATGATGCTTTATCAGCTGAGTTACTGTCATTAAATTAGCCCCAGGATTGTCAGCGCAAACTAGGAATTTTTTTCTTTTTTCTTTTTAATTTTTTAAATTTTTTCCATGGTTACATGATTCATGTTCTTACTCTCCCCTCCACCCCCCAACACCTCCCCCCCCGTAGCTGACACACATTTCCACTGGTTTCTTCATGTGTCATCGAACAAGACCTATTTCCATATTATTGATAATTGTTCTGGGGTGGTCGTTTAGAGTCTACATCCCAAATTATGTCCGCATTAACCCATGTGTTCAAGCAGTTGTTTTTCTTCTGTGTTTCCACTCCTGTATGAACTAGGAATTATTAACAAATGGAAGGAAAGAGGTGCTTCTTAACTGGGCCAAATTTGTATTATCTTTTAGAATTCTGAAAGGCTATTTCCTTGCTAATGCTGCTGCTACTAATATTACCATAAATTATTATTAGTCTTAGAATTAGCATTAATTCCTATTATTTCTACTGGCAGGAGATGGACCCGAACAGGATTTTCACAGTTATAGAAAGCAAAAGGAAAGAATTTCTAAAGCCAGCCCTAACCCCAGGGAATCTAGAAGGATTTCCCTTACAAACCATTCAGGCCTCTTCCTCAGCATACAGTAGCTGACTGTCCTGGGCCCCAGAAGCTCTGTTTGTAGAGTAGGCATTGAATAAATACGGAATTCTGATGCCATTCGTGGGCACTGCATATAAATAGAACAGAAAGGGGGCATTTGTCTTCAAATATCTCTCTTTGGAAATCAATTTTCATAATGCATGTTTTTATTGTATAAATGCAATTTGAAGATATTGACGGGTTTCCCCCTCTTTAAAATAAACACATTCCTATTCCTTGGGCATGGCTATTTGCTTTATGAGCAAATTTAGGTTGCATAAAATATTCTGTTTGGATTTCAAGTATTATTGAAAAACTTTTCATATGTCCCTTTCTGCAAAAGTCATAGGATTTAAGACTGGAAGGATTTTAAAGATCATTTAGCCCAGTCCCCTCTGGGATATTATAACTCCATTCTGGGTGGAACTGAGCCCAGAGAGGTTAAGAAATTTTCCCAAAATCACAAAAGTTGAAAGTGACAGAGCTGGGATTTCAACCCAGGGTCTTTAAACCTCAAATCCAGCACTCTTTCCTCTCTACCACCTTGTCTTTCAATGGTTTTTACCAGAAGAGAAAGTCTGACAGCCCTGTCGAGACAGAAAGTCTTTGAGTAAAATACCAGGGACAAATTGTGTCTGTTGTCTGAGGACCAGCCTAGCTAAATACAGAGAACCTCAACATCATTCTTTGAACTTGGTAAAAAAAAATGCCAATAATCCTTTGGGCTTGATGGTCCTCTTCCATTTCTGTGGAGATAGTGGAAGAATAATGGAGAAAAAAAAATATTATTCCATGGGTCTTCTGTCACCTTACCTTGCCACACTTAAGAATGAGCTGACCACAACAAAGTTAATTGTAACTCATGTTCCAAAATCTATTGCAGAAAAAGAAGAGATTCTCTAAAGAACTTGAGAAGGTTCACCAAAATAAGACAGTTTATACCTTGATATTTAGTGGCTTCAAGAGGAAGGTGAGAATAAGACAATTCTATGTTCAACGCAGGTGGCTCAGTGGATAGAGAGCCAGGCCTGGAGACAGGAGGTCCTGGGTTCAAATAGGGCCTCAGACCCTTCCACGCTGTGTGATCCTGGGCAAGTCACTTAACTACAATTGTCTAGCCCTTATCATTCTTCTGCCTTGGAACTGATACATAGTATTGATTCTGAGATAGAAGATAAGAGGGTTTTTTTAAGAATATAATTCAGAATCCAAAAATGAAGAAGAGAAAAAGCATTTAGACTATGGCAAACTGTTCATGAATCATTTATCATGAAAATAACTTTTCAATAATAGAGTGTTAAATGAGATCACAAAAGAGTTAAATATACCAATAGCCAAAGAAATAATGATTACCAAAATAGCCATCTTTTCAGAATGATTTGTCAGTGGATGGTGAAGTCCATCCATTGACTAGAGCAAAGGTAAAAGTCAACAATAAATGGAAAGAAAGGCTAATAATGAGATGAAAGTGCTGACAAAAAGAACAACATAAACACAACCATTTTAAACAATCAGCTTCCCCACAAGAAATGGATAAAACCAAAGAGATCATCCCCATCACCATTCCTTAGTGAAGTATAATTGATATAAAAACAGTTATCATAATGATATTTTAAATATATATAAAAGTATCCTAATAAAAATTCCATCGTGGAAGTAGGTGGCCCCATGAATAGAGAACCTGGACCAGAGATCCCGGGTTCAAATCTGACCTCAGACACTTTCTAGCTATGTGATCCTGGGCAAACCACTCAAAACCAATTGCCTCACTCTTACCACTCTTCTGCCATGGACATAATATTTAATATTGACTCTAACACAGAAGGTAAGGATTTTTAAAAGAGTTTCATCATATAAAATTTAGCCTATATTCTGTGAACCAAGTTACATACTGACTTTATCAATTCTGACAGTCTCCTTCAAGATTCTGTCTCTTCCTTTGTTAGTGTAAGTCCTATAACATATCCAGTTCTCTTTAGGTCAAGGTCCTGAAATTGGAGTCCAGGAACTTGCATTTTAAAAGAATTTTGATAGCTATATTTCGCTAAAGCATCCTATTTTATGAATTTTGAAACATTCTTCTGATAAGGTGTCCATAGTTTTCACTGGACTGCCCAAAAATTGAAAGGGATCTCTGCTGTAGGATCGAATTCCTTTCTAGTATAGTCTGTAGCCATCAAATACCTTTTACTTATCTATATGATGCATCAAGTCCTTTTTAAGTGTACTTAAAAATTAAATCTTCCATGCAAACATTCAACTTTCACCCAGTTAATATAATCTGTTCATTTCTTGTCTTGGCTAGATTTTCCACCAAAAACCCAAATGTCCTCAGCAGGGCCTCATGTCCTATCCCATCCCCAGTGGTATAACTTAAAAAAAAAATGGCAGCTCCCAACTATATGATGAAAGGCATATCAGTCATGTCGTAGTGAGAATGAAGCAAAGCAAATGGACAAGCTGAATTCTGTAGTGATTCACCTTCCCTCATATGCTATCCCAGCTCAAATTAAAAGAACCAGAAACAGGTAGCAGATCAGTTGGATCCCCTGTGGAATATTTATGGAAAGACATGGGCCAGACTCACCATAAGAATGTATGCATGGACTGTAATCAGTGCTGGTAAGCAGCAGGCCAATTATGTTGCATATCTACCCCAAAAGTCTTTGAAATGCCTTTAACAAAAGAGAAATCCTTTCATTCCACAATTAGAGAGAGGACCTTAATTTAAGTTCCTGAGAGAAGACATCATACTGACTTAAATTCACTCTAAAGGGTAAATGACAAATATTCATCACTTCGGCCAAAGCTATCTCAGATAAGGCATGAGAGAATAAGAGTGTGGAGCTCCCAAGAGGATCAAATGGGACTCTAAAAGGGAAGATGGGGAGTATTAAAAGATAAACTTTTGCCTCTATCACCTCTCTGCCCAGAGCCAGCCCTGCCTACTTCTATCTAATCTCCACATTAACTCATACCGAATTACCCCCAAGTTTTTGTTATATCTCACATTTTAGCACAACTCCAACATCAAAGAGATGTCTTGGGATGATTCATCTCGTAGCTGATTGGAAGGGGCAGAGAGTGGAGGGAGGGATACAAGTTAAGAGGTTGTTGCAATATCCCAGGCATGAGATAAAATAAGGACCTGGGGTGGGGTGGGGAGGAGGGAGGTGAGTTTGAAAGATGTAACCCAATGACCTGCTAACAGACAGATTTAAAAAAATGAGGAGTCAGAGATAATACCAAGGTTTTGAATCCAGGTGCCTAGAAGAATGTTTACACCAAAATTTTCAAGTAACAATATGGATAGGGGAAAGTATACTAAACGTAAAATTTGGGAACATAGTTTCAAATCCTGGCACCACTGTTTACCATTCATGTCACTTTGGGCAAGTCATTTAACACCTATGTGCTTGTTTCATCTACAAAGTGGCAGATTGGGATAGATAATGTCATAGGTCCCTTCCAGGTCTAAATCTCATAAAATAATAAAAGCCAGTTTAGGTAGAGGAATACAATGGCTTCACATTTAGACATGTTGAATTTGAAGTAGCAGATGTATGTCCAGAGAAAGATGTCCAGCCCACAATAAAAGATGTGATGAGAAGAGGGATCAGAACTGAAGATCTAGACTTGAGAATCATTTTCACAGAAGTAATCATTCAAGGTTTACAAGTACATGACCCTCTGAAAGGAAAAATATGGAGAGAAAGAACAGAATACTAACGACTGAACCCTGAATTATGGCAACATGCAGAGAGTAGGAAAAAGAAGAATCATGGAGAGACAAAGTGGCTCCAGCAGTAGGAGGAAATCAGGGCTGGATAGTGTCAGAAGGATAGAAGGGTCCAGAAGGATATCACCTTGATAGGAAGAAAAGTCAAGAATGAGGACCAAGAGGAAAATGTGGTCACTGGATTTGTCGGTTGCAAAAAAGAATAGTTATTCTTTTGCCTTTAATATTAAGATCATCTGTTGCCTTATCATTGTAGCTCTTTCCTCCATCTTCCTCCTTGCATAAGACATCAAGCCATTTATCTACTCTACTTATGATTATTGTGTTGTTATTTTTGACTGGGTCTCCAGATTTTTTTGTTGGCTGGCAAGAGGGGATAGCTTGATCCCACTACTGATCTACAGAGGAGCTTTGACTATCTCTGGTCCAGTTTACCCCTCCCTAGGGAACCTGGTAAATTCCTATTCCCAGAGGTTTTCACCACATTAATGACAAACTTAGTTTCACTTCCAATCAGCATAGCCTACTGCATCTTAGAACTCCTGAGCTCAAGAGATCCTCTAGCCTCAGCATCCTCTGTTAGGTAGATTTATAAGCATGTGACACTATGCCCAGCTTATATTTAATATTTTGTATTATAGTTATCTATATTTATTTCCCTATGTACCTTTGTGTCTTGTCTGAAGTTTGTATTTCCCCTAGTCTAGCTAAGTTCTCTGCACACAACAGAAGCTTAATAAATGTTTGTTGAATGAATGAGTGAATGAATAAATGAATGCATAGATGAATGGAAACTTTGACTCAGGAAGAATAGGGAAAGTCACAATGGACATCTGCCCAAATGTTCAAATGCAAATGTTCAAATGTCTTCAGTAATCATTGTATAGTAAAAAGAATGTTGGAAAACAATGTCAAGTACTGTAAAATGTGCTGGATTTAGAGCCAAAGGACCTGAATTCAAATTCCAGTTCTCCCACTGAGTACCTGGACACTTAGATTAAACGTTCTAGGGCTCAGTTTCTTCATATGTAAAATGGGAGGATTGAAATAGATGATCATGATCTCTAAATTTTATTCCAGGTCCAAATCCTACTGGCTGAAAGAGAAGCTCAGATAAAACTTCAAAAATGGAGATTTTCAGTCTTACAGCAGAATATTTCTGAATATCCTCACTTAATGACTTAATGCATACTTTTGTACTAAATAATTCCAGATCTAAATCCTCCACTAAGTCAAACTCTTATGTCTCATTGTGGCATGATAGCAACCTTTCATTATCAAAGGTAATGTCAACAAAGTCTAACATCTGGGATGTCTTAATAAGTTTTCAGTCCAAGCCTGGAATGGGTTTGTCTGAGGATGATGGCTAGATAATTTCAGAAAGATTCATCACCATAAGATTGATCCAAGACAATGAATTTTTGTCTGTAAGAGCCTAAGAAACTTTCTGATAATGTATAGAGAGCTTGTCTTCTGCATCAGTGGATAGAGTAACCATCTTGACTAAGTAAATCACAGATTTTATGAAGTATGGAAAAAATGAGCAAAATTGTACATGGTACTCACCTGGGAATGAATCATAGAGGGAAAATAAATGTGATTGGGCAAAAGAGTAGGTATGGTCTAGATTGAGTTGAATCAGGAATGACCCTGTGGTTCTTTTAGTGGGATAAATCAATGGGCTTTGTCAACTAGCAATTTCTCCTTTCTCTGAAGCTGAAGCAGAGGCACTAAAAATGATCCTCAAATGGACTAGCCATGCTAATGACCTAAAAGCGTTAATATAGTCTCTAACCACTTGCTTAAGTACCTAGGGCATGGAGGTCTCCTGGACAAAGAAAATAGGATTTCTCTTGACCTCTTTGTACAGGTCCCAGGATACTTTTCAGAACTGCTGTGTCAAAGCTTCAGAGAACCCTCAGCCAACATATCTATAAGCATATCCTTACTAGGCTCTTTAATACTGAAATGTGCCTTTCCTTATCTCTTCTACTCCTCAAATGAGTGCCCAACCAAGCCAGTGGAAATATTGTTTTAATTTTCAAGATTGATGTTAGTTTTTGCCACATGCCTATTTTATACATCCTTCCTCTCTGCTAGCAATCATCAAACTACAAAAAGGGAAAATAACACATCCTATCAGTTGAAATCTCACCATTAAAAAGTTTTGCTTCTCCATTTTATACCAGAAAAAAATATTGAGGATGTACTTTATGGGGGTTTTTAATTGAGTATTTGTTGGGAAATGCCTGTTGAATCCAAATAAAATATATAAATGAAATTTTATTTAAAATAAATAAAGTAAATATATAAATGAAAATTATATTTAAAATTTGTTTTAAAATATTTAGAAGATGGTCTGAAACTTGCCCAAACTGAAGAGCAGAACCATGAAAACATTATACAAAATAACAGCAATGTTGTACAATGTTCAATTGTAAAAGTCTTAGCTCTTCTCACCAATTCAATAATGTAAGACACTTCTGAAGGACTTATGAAAAATGCTATCTGTTTCCAAAGAAAGAACTGATGGTGCCTATATTTTCTTTGTGGGTTATTTTTTAATATCTCTTCTTCCACAATATGAACAATATGAAACTATGTTTTGCCTGATATCACATGTATAACCTGTATCAAATTGCTTACCACCTCAAGGGAGAGAGAATTTGGAACTCAAATTTTAGAAAACTAATGTAAAAAATGCTTTTACATCTAATTGGGAAAAAACAAAATATTGGGGAGGGGAGATGGTCTGGTTTAAGCTCATTGAAGCCTGGACTCAGAGTTAGAAAGACCTGAGTAAAATTCCTGCCCCTGATACATCCTGGCTGTATGATCTTGGGCAAGTCACTTAACTTCCCAGAGTCCTAGACAACTCTCTAATCCTATAAGATGCATTGATGGAAAGAGTTTTCTCACTCCCAGTTCTCTAAACCAATGAAATTCCAGGTTTAGATGCATTTTTTTTTATTTAAGAAGAAAGAAAATGACTGCTGAATACAAAGGAAAGGAGAGAATCCCAAAAGATTTCCCTGAGCCAATCTACAAGAACCATTGTCTATGGTGACCCCAATTCACTGGACTGCAATAACAACCTTCATCCTGGTACTTTCCAGAGACAACACAAAACTAAATGCAGCTCATTGACAAGGCTCCCAGATCCTAAATCATTTGTCATCAAAGAGTCTCCATTAGATGATTCTGTTTCATAACAGAGTAATAATGTTTTACCCCCAACATATCATCCATCAGAATCCTAATTATTATTTATCCTGCCCAAGTGGGAAGGAAAAGCCTTTCTTTGGCATCCTCACTGTCATCAATTTAAATAACAATTTGGCTTTGTTGTGTCTAATATAACAGACTAATTATAGAGCATAAATGGGAAAGAGCCATCTCAGAACCTAACCCAAACCCCACCATCCACTGAAGAAAGTTTATTCAAGAGACATCAGAGCCAAAGGTGGCCCCCTGAAGAGGTCTGGAGGCATCATCTGGCCAGCATAAATGCTGGGACTATGTGGGGGGAAGGAAAGAAGCCCTTCCCACTCCACAACCTCCATCCCCCACAAAGCAACTGGAGCTTATGTAAAAACAGGGCAAAAAGGAAGCTGCCCATCACGCATGTTTTGTTTCAGGCCATCTTATTTTAATGTCTTCATTTTAAAAGACCCCGAAATGAGGCCAGCAAATGCCCTGCATCTGTTGTAAGGAATTAGAAAACCACTGGGCTGTGAAGTAGATACCTCGGGGCCCTTACTTGCCAGATTATAAATATGTAATGAATAATATTCCATTGGACCATCTAGAAGGAGCTGGCAAGCACACTGCTCTTTGGCAAGCCTTCCTTACATTGCTGCTAAACTACCTGCAGCAGAACTCTATCATCTTTTCCTCAAGGCCCAAACTCTGGGAGCAAGTATTGGTATGTCCCCCAAATAATGTGCTTAACTTATATCAGTTGCCTTGTTTCCCTGTGTCTCTCAACTCCACTGTGAAAAACAGTAAAATCATTTCTTTTTTTATTCCATTTTATTCAGTCAATTATTTATTCCAATTCTTTGGAATTCAGTATCCTCTTCTGTGAAATGGGATAATACTCATCTGTTCTACTATCCTTCCTTTTTTATTCCATTTTATTGAGTCAAGTATTTATTCCAATTCTTTGGAATTCAGTATTTTGTGAAATGGGGATAATACTCACCTGTTCTACTTTCCTTCCTTTAATAACAAGGAGTAAAAGAAGTAGGATTTGGGAACATTCTCTGAAAAGAATCAAGTGCTATGTCAATACTAAGTATTTCCTTCCCAATAGCTTCTAAGACTAATAAACTCTGGGTTTCATTGGGTGCTAAAAACATGTAAAAGGAGAACCCCAAAGACTATGCTGAGCAACTCCTATTGACTAAAGCATCAGCAGCTGTGTCAGTGATGGGTCCTCTGCTGATCCTGACAAGTTCTAGCGTGAAGTGCACATTTCTTCATCTATCTTTAAACTGATTTGGGGAGCAAAGAGGACAAGTGAAGTGATGATCTAAATGATTGGCTCAGAGGAAGCTTCTGTAAAGAAAATTGTTGGTCCACTAGTAGATGTCATCCATCAGGATACATGAAAACCCATCATGAGGAAGAAGATGTAGATTTGCTATATTATTATATGCAATATAATATAATGTAGCAATTATATTGTATAATTGCTATATTTAATGCAATATTAAATATTAAATATAGCAATTATATGCAATATAAATGCAAGTCACCCAACCCTGTTTGCCTCAGTTTCCTCACATGTAAATATTTATATTTAATGCAATATAAATGCAAGTCACCCAACCCTGTTTGCCTCAGTTTCCTCACATGTAAAATGAGCTGGAGGAGGAAATGGCAAACCACTCTGTTATCTCTGCCACAAAAGCTCAAATGGGGTCGCAGAGTCAGACATTACTGAAAAAATGACAACAACAATTTCACAGAGTTGTTATGTGTATCAAATATAAAAGTTTTCAACCATTAAAATGCTACATACATGTTTAGTATTACTATTATTATCATGTGGTTAAATTGGTAAGATGGCATAGGAATTTGAAAGTATTGGAGCTCAGACTGAAAGGGATAGGAAATGCCTACAATTTACTTAAATTGGCTTCTATCCTTAACTGACTTCTTTCCACAATTATTTCAAAATATTTGATTACTTAATCAAAGGTTACTTGAGGATCTGAAGGTAATTGATATGGATGGTCTCTTCCACAAGAAAGATTGGAAAACAGTCATCATGTCTTCCCTAAGTCTTGTCCAAGCTTATCGTGGCAAGCTCCTTCAATTTATCCTTATACGGCATGGATCTAAGTCCCTTCACCATTCTAGTTGTTCTCTTTTGAATACTCTCCAATTTAACAAGGTATCTACTAAAATGGCATGGCCATAGCGCATAGTGGAGCACGACCTTCTAGATATGATCTAGGGCACTATGGAAGCTCAATCACATACTCCCCACTAGCTAATGCTAGCCGAAATCTGACCATCCATGAATGTCACTCAAGACTGCATTAGCATTCTTGGCTACCATGTCATATTGGTGAGTCATGCCAAACTCAGCATCCACCAAAACTTTCAGAGATTTTTTCAGAAAACCTGCTTTCCTGTCATACCTACCTCATCTTCTGTTTGTGAAGATGATTTTTTAAAATACAAGTTTAAAGCTTTATATTCATTCCCCTTCAACTTCATCTCATTAAATGTGGTCCAATGGTCAAGCTTTTCAAATTCTTTTTGAATCCTCCCTCTGGCATCTCATGTGTTAAAACTAACCCTTTTAGTTGTGTTATCTGTATATCTGATAATAATGTCAAGTATGCTCCTAATCAGATTAATTGATTAAAAAACATGAATAGGCTGAGCACAGATCTCTGGGACACTCTACTAGAGACTTCTTTCTAATCTGTTGTGAAATTCTTAATAACTATTCTTTTTGTCTAGGCAGGTCCTAATTCATTTAAAGGCATAAATGTCTAGCCCACATCTCTCTAGTAGAAGAGAAGATTTAAGAGAATACAAATGTGGTCCCTTCTCCATCTCCTTTGTTGGTTCATTTGCCTCATCTGGGTGCAGGGTGAGAGTCTGTCCTGGACTCTTTTCTTTTCCCATTCACTTCTTTCTAAATATTCTTCCTCGCCTTGATGATTTCATCTATTCTCATTATTCCAGTTATCACTTCTATATGCCTTTCAAATTTATTTCTCAACTCCCTGCCAAGAACCTTTCTCAGAACTCCAGTCCTTTTTTCTAACTGCTATTTCATCTCTGCCTGCATGGCTCACTAACTTCAAAGTCAAACACGTCCAAAGCTTAAATCATGTTCTCTCAAAATCAACCCTTCTCCATCACTTTTCTATTTATGTTGATAACTCTGGACTTCAGTGACATAGCCTTCAAAACTCTTGGTGTTCTCTGTACCGTGATAGGACATTCAAATAAGACAATTCCACATTCATGAAAGAAAAGATGGAGAGCAGGATCAGAGCCTACCAAGGCCAACCCTCCACTTCCTCCAAATGGCTCAGTTTCACCATATCAAAAACAAAAAGAATCATCTTGAATATTCAGGATTCATATCCTAAAGTGTCACCTCTTGCCCTGCACCTCCTCATCAGTAGACAAGATGACAGAACCCCATAGGATCTTAGAGTTTGAAAGGACCTTAGAGACCATCTTAATCCAATCTATATTGGAATATTAACACTCTGTTCAACATATATAACAAGAGGTCATCTGGGGTGTAAAGATCATGAAGAGGAGGCCCAATAGCTCCCAAGGCAACCCATTCCACCTCTTGGCCATTCTCATTATCAGGAAATTTTTCCTTACACTAAATCTAAATCTGCCTCTTGGTAGCTCCTACCCTGGGGATATGCTAGAACTAAGTATAGTAATCCCTTCCACATCAAAGGGCTTAGGGATGTGACTCCCACCAGATCTGGAAAATCCACAGAAAATTTTTTGACCCTCCCTTCATACCAGAGAAGAAGTCTGAATTTTTTCCTTTTTCTTTTATGGGGTGTTTACAGTACCTTATTGTTAATTTGGGGGTAAGTATGCATTTCTGAGTTTCTAAACTTTTTCTATGTCGTCTACTGATCTTTGCATGTCATTTTCAACTTCCACAAAACTCCCCCAAAATTCCCATTTGATTTGTTATGCCAACCCACAATATGTAGAAGCCATGATGGGGGAAGTTGTGATATAGAAGAGATAACTGTATATACAAATCTAATCCTTCTTCCACATGACAATCTATCAAATGATTGAAGAAAATGATCATATATTCTCCTGAATCATTCCTAATTTAGCCTAAATGTACTAAATTTCTACTATTAATCTTCATCTGGCAGTCCTTTCACTTTCCTACCAATGCATTCTGTTTTGTCCAAGTCCTCCCTAAAATGTGGTATTCAATGAGTAAACATGAAATACCCAATGTAGTCTGGTCAGGGTAGGACTCTCATCTCCCCTTATGATACTTAATCTGCCTCTCAAAGATCCCCAGTTTTTATTGGCTGCTGAGGTGTACAAGTGAGATGCAAATGAGAGAAGGTTGTGGAGCCTTCTTACTCTCCATACCATCAAGTTCCTATGCATAGGAATCCCCCAGTCCCATCTTTTCTTGGTCTTTGTTGAAGAGTATCTCTTAGCAGGAGAGAGAATGAAGCCGACCCTGGTGAAAAGCCTTGGTATTTCTTGGACCTATTTCCTAGGCATCTTTAGTTCCTAATGAATCCAGTCCCTAATAATGTCATATCTTCTAGTGGATGAATCATTGGTTAATACTGATCAATTGGATTGATGTACTTTAATCTGAGCTCATGGGAAATCTGAATCCTAAGGTGCCAATACATTGGAAACAAGGGAAAAGGTCAACGAGAAGACATGGTGGGAATGGATCTACTGAAAATGAAGTCTCATAAAATCCCTTTCATCACCCTAGAGGAATTTCACTAATGTGGAAATACCACAGTATGGAATGTACCTGGCTGCTGGCCAGAGCTGCAGGATTCAAGAGACTTTACCAGAAGATTTCATTACAGTGGCATACCGTGCAACGAAGTCAGGTCTTCCACTATGACTACTGAACACCAAATAGCAGGGTGGCCTTTTTCTAGTTCATTTGATCAGCAAAGACAGCTGAAGGAAATCATCCAGAATAGAGCCCTCTGCCTACCTCCATCCAAGCAGACAGGCTCTGATTCAGAACAAACACACACATCAGAAAAGTTGATTATTGGCCCCCCTGGAGCATGGCTTCCCAGGACAGTCATCAGATGTTCAAAGGAAGGCTTTGTTTGGTCCTTGTCTTCTCATAAGAAAATCACTTTCTGAATCAAGAGGGCACATGGCCAGCAGATGCTGATCCATGAATTTACTAGACTTAAAATAAAGGCAAACTGGGAGATTCATCAGACACAGCAGCCTGACTCATTTACCCTTGACCAGTAGAACGTCAGTTCCTTGAGGTGAGGAACAATTTTTGCTTTTTGTTTGCATCCTCTGCTCTTAGCACAGTGCCTGGTATGTTGTAAGGTATTTTGTTTGATTGATTAACCATACAAGTTTGCCCACCCTAAATTGTTCCTCCACTATTTTGTCTTGGCTGTCCCTCTGACTCATATAGTCTTCTACAGCTCCTGACTTCAACTTGGGCTTGGAAAATTTGTTTTGTTTCTTACCTACATCCTGCCATTCTAATTCTTCCTCTCTTGCTCCCATCTCTACCCCCTTGAAGCCAACAGCTGTCAACCTCTGAGTATAGGCAAGTCCTGTTCCACCCTGTTCCAGGTCCAGTATATCTCCTATCCTCTACTGGATGAATCATTGGTTAATACTGATCAATGGGGTTGGTGTATTTTAATCTGAGCCAATGGAAAATCTGAATACTAAGGTGCCAATAATTTTGAAACAAGACAAAAGGTCAACAAAGAATGATGGGAATGGATCTACTGAAAGGATCATAGCTTAGGATCATAGATCTAGAACTCAGAAAGATCTCAGAAGCCATCTAATCCTACCTCCTAATCTTACAGATGAGGAAACTGAGACTTTAATCAGAGGATTATATAGAGTTGAAAGGGACCTCAGAGGCTGATTAGTCCAATACCCTTAATTTCTTTTTTTTATTTGAATTTTTATTTAATTAATTAATTTAGAATATTTTTCCATGGTTACATGATTCATGTTCTTTCCCTTCCTTCCTCCCACCCCACTCCTGTAGCCAATGAGCAATTCCACTGGGTTTTACATGTGTCATTGATCAAAACCTATTTCCATATTATTGATATTTGCATTAGAGTGATCATTTAGAGTCTGCATCCCCAATCATATCCCCATCGAACCATATGATCAAGGAAATTTTTTCTTCTGTGTTTCTACTCCCACAGTTCTTTCTCTGGATGTGGATAGTGTTCTTCCTCATAAGTCTCTCAGAATTGTCCTGGATCATTGCATTGCTACTAGTAGAGAAGACCATTACCTTCTATTGTCCCACAGTGTATCTGTCTTCGTGTATAAGATTCTCCTGGTTCTGCTCCTTTCGCTCTGCATCAGTTCCTGGAGGTCATTCCAGTTCACATGGAATTCCTCCAGTTCATTATTCCTTTGAGCACAATAGTATTCTATCACCAGCTGATACCACAATTTGTTCAGCCATTCCCCAATTGAAGGGCATCCTCTCATTTTCCAATTTTTTGCCAACACAAAGAAAGCAACTATAAATATTTTTATACATGTCTTTTTCCTTATGATCTCTTTGGGGTATAAACCCAGCAGTAGTATGGCTTACCCTACTTTCTTGAATAAGGCACCCGAAGCATAGAGGTTCAGTAGCCTACCCAAGATCACACAGCTAACAAGTGATAGAGGTAGGATGCTGAATTTTCCTGTCACATAGATGTGGAATAGGGAGAATCAAGGCAATTTCCCAACCTCTCTGCCCAGCAAACCACCATTAGCCTTCAGAAGAATTCTATGCTCCTGAGGGAACTCTAAGATTTACAAAAATTAAGGGTCCTACCAGGTGGTAAGTTTATCTCCACGATACTGTTATGCAAAATGAATAACTAAATACATATTCCAAATCTCTATACCCCATGAAACATGTGGAAGTTAAGCTTCAGAAGCATCTCCGATTATTCCTCCAATCTCTAAACTGGTCCCTTCTTTTTTTCAGAACCTTATAAGACAAATTATTGCAGCTCAGTGAGTTAGGTCAACATGACCTTTGGGATACGCTAATGGAATCATTACACTACGGAGGAAGAGGTCGGCAACAGCAGGAAATGGTTCGTTTCTGTGAGCAAATTTTGACTTTCAAACTTGGTTAATAAAAATCAGCAAACCATGTGTTTCAAATTACCCATTGGTTATAGATAAATTTCAGGAAAACTCAGTGAATATTGATCAAGGGGCATTTCACTCAGTTGAGCAGAAGGGATACATGGGTCAATGCCTCTGATATGGTCAGTTCCTGAAATAGAGGATTTTTTCCTCTCTTGTTTTGGTTTGGTTTTAGGCTCTTAACTTGTGGCTTCCTATTCCCTGATGTTTTGATCGTGGTAGATGCCAGGGAGAGAAGGCAAAAATGTACACTCACTCTGGATAATTGGCAAAAATAGTAGCCCTTAAAAATCTCTGGGACCAAAACATGAGGAAGAAACCAAGAGAAAGAAAGCTATCGTTCTTGAGATCTAAAGTGCTCTAAAGTTTCAGGTTCTTTGTTACTAGACTGCGGGTTCTCGGATGGAGAGAGCTTGCCTTAGAGAATGGTCCAAAGTTTCTTAATGACAAGAAAAAGCTGACATGAATGATAAAATAAGGCTCTATTATCTTGGGAACAGAAAACAATGCGAAACATTATCTCTTTCTCCCCTTTGGCTTTAAAAATAAACTCTGACATGCATATAAGCTATTTATTCATAACTTAATTCTTGAGACAGTGTCAGGCAGTAAAAGAATTTTATACTTGGCATCACAGGACATGAATAAAATCCTGACTCCTCAGTTTACTACCTGGGTAACGTTAGGCAAGCTATTTAGCTTCTCTGGGACTAAGTTTCTTCATCTATACAGTTATGGAGTTGGCTAGATGAATTCTAAGGCCCCTTCAATATATCTAGATTTATGATCACTAGTCTAGAAACCTTCTTTTGCCAGGAAGAGTGGACAAGTTGAGACATTACTCTTACAGTGATACAGGAAGTCTGGAACTTACTTCTATCCCCTGTTAGAAGCCTGCCCACTCATCTTGTGTCAATATCCTAATTATCAACTGATTATCAATCATTTTAATGATTATCTACTGATGAAAAATTATCTTTAAGCTGTTTGGAATGAAGGAGGGTAAAATAACACATCACTCCTCCAAATGACTCTAGCTGCCCAGGAGAATGGGTCCCAAGGAATCATGTGACTGGATAAAAAGGCAATTTTCTATGTCTAACGGGATAGAATTTCTTTTACTCAAATCAGCCTATCTCTTGGAAAAGAATTACCTTGAACAGACTTAGTAAAGAAATGCTGTCATCATCTGGCCCCATTTTGAGAGACAAATCATACTCTTTGGCCAAGTAGATGGATGGCAGGATCCTTTTGGAGAACTTCTTTCATCTGATAGAGATTCTGCAGCATTAGTAGGCTAAAACAGAAGCTTGCTAGTGTAAGATTTAAATTAATATGCAATTACGCCAAGTATTATATTTTATAAAGTTTATTAATAATCACTTAAAGTAGAAGGAATAAAAACCTAATTATCTAACAAAAATAAGAGCACATGAGTAAATTCTCCTGCCACTCACCTCCCACCACCTCCACAAAATGTGATCACAGAGCAAGAGAGAGAGAGAGAGAGACAGTGCTACACAAAACTTATATCCTTCCTAAGTTAGCACATAATGTGAGAAGGAAAGTGGGATGCTGGGAATCGAAGTCAAGGGGAGCAGGTTCTAATTACACAATCCCCCCTGTGATTCCCATGGGAAACGAGCATCTAGAAATCTCCCAGATTTACATGCCTAGTTTCCCCATGGAATCAGTATACATAGAGTTTTTGTATAGTCATTTCAGCAATCATGTATTTATTCATCCATAGACCAGAGAATTGAAGAAATGAGAGCTGGATGGAACTTTAGAGATCATCTACTTTTAATACGGTTCATCAACAAACACTTGTTCCCCACCTGCTACATGCAGAGCATTGTGCTAGGAACTTGTACTTTAACCCCTTAATTTTAGACATAAAGAAACTGAGGTCCACAGAAATGAAATGACTTACCTGGGCCAAGTCATCTAGACTATCCCCTACTTTAGGATGGTGTTTGTATTAAGTTTATAAATCTCTCCAACATGATACTGCTTTATAAGATCATTGAGAACACCTTCAAATAGCTCCTCCACTCAAAAGAAAACTGCATTGCACAGTAGATAAGCAGAAGACCTGGAGTCCTTTAGAAGACTGAGATCAAATCTGGCTTCAGGCACCTACTATCTGTGTGACTCTGGACAAGTCATTTAACCCCTTTCTGCCTCAGTTTCCTCAACTATAAATGAGGATTATGTTAAAACCTATCTTGCAGGGTTGTTATGAGAACCAAATGAGATATTTGTAAAGTTCCTAGTACACAGTGGATCCTTAATAAATATTTACTTCCTTCCTTGAAATCAAGTTTTCCCTGTGGTCTAACCTCCATCCTCCCCCTCTAATTTAAGTTCGTTTTGCCTTTCCCTGTGCTATAAACAAGGGTTCTTAATCTTTTCTGTGTCCTGGACCCTTTGGGCATTCAAGGGAAACTGATGGATCCCTTCTCAAAATCATATTTTAAATGCAAAAAAAAGCCACATAGGATACAAAGAAAATCAATTATATTTAAATATAATTATTTTAAATTTTTAATTAGTTCAGGAGCCCCAGATTTAGAATTTCTACTTGAGAAATGAGGATAGAGAGAGAGACAGCGACAGAGAGAGAGACACAGAGGGACAAAGAGAGGGAGAGAGAGAGAGAGAGAAAGTCATAGGATATATATGGAGAAAAATTCAGAGAGGAATAATGGCAGGTTTATTATAGGAAGACTCAAAGGGCTCAAAATGGATCCAACAAAAAGGAAGAAGGGTAGTTGAATCAATTAATTGAGTATTTTCTTATATCTGACTGGGCTCAAGACACAGAGACAAAAATGAAGTTGTCCCTATTTCCAAGGAGTCTATGTCTCATAGAAGACAATATGGTAAAAGATCATAGCTGTGGCATCATCTGATTTCTATTAATTCTAGCTATTTCTAGAAGCTTCTAGTAACTTCCCTCTCCTGACAAGTAGCCTTTTAGAAGAAGGATTCACAGTTGACCCAAATCCTAAAGCCACAGCAAGCAGTAATAGGATTGTCAAATAATGACTAAATTCTAAATAAAAGAAATACTCTTTACTTATGCTTGGGATGGAAAAATCAATTCAATCCCCATACCATTTTGGGAATTTTGATCAGATCCTTACTATTCAACCATGTACAAGGTTTTATGAAGAATTTTTCCAAAGATATAACAAATAACCTCAAAATTCAAGAAATTGACAATCTAACAATACAAGGGAGTAATCCATTCTTGTACCATTTTTTTTAAAACCCTTACTTTCCATCTTGGAGTCAATACTGTGTATTGGCTCCAAGGCAGAAGAGTGGTAAGGACTAGGCAATGGGGGTCAAGTGACTTGCCCAGGGTCACACAACTGGGAAGTGTCTGAGGCCAGATTTGAACCCAGGACCTCCCGTCTCTAGGCCTGGTTCTCAATCCACTGAGCTACCCAGCTGGAATTTATCTCGTTAAGAGACCGTGTTCGGATTCGCTCCTACACAAGGACACTCTGGCACCACAGTTTTCAGTAAGAATTATTTATTAATTATAAAATGGGCAGTGAAATATATGATTTACAGCAGCAATAAAATACACAACCCAGAAGCACAAAAGCGAAAGCAATAAGAGCGTATATAAGCCAAGAATATATCACCAAATCAGGGGAGACACCAACTCCTGGATTCACAAGGCTGGGGGTCCTGGTACAGCCACCCACAATCCCAACTGGGAAGGTCCCGGGCAGAGCATCCTCTCCACGGGTGAGACACCAGAGGGCTGAGGGCTTCATAAGGACCTTTATGGAGGTCGTAGACAAAAGTGGCTTTTGGCCAGTATGCTTGGCCAAACCTGGCTAATCTTGGCAAGGAATGGGGCATGTGGGATTAAAGTCAAAGATGTTGGACTAAACAATTTTGGGTCCGAGAATCTTCCCAAGATAGGGGGCCAACCCTCCCTGAAAGACCCATGGGACTGTTTACAGTTTTTCGGGAGTGGGGAGGTCCCAGAAACTGTCGGCATACAAACGGTTAAATATCCACCTGAGGCCTGGCCACGGTCCCAGGAAATATCCTCCTTCATGCCCATCCTTGAACCAATACCATGTGGTCCTAGCTAGGTCCAGAGCTAGGTCTATGCTTGTATAAGCTTTCCATATTCATATATGAATCTTTTACCCCTCTTGTACCATTTTTGCTCTGAACTCTAGGGTAAGAGGAAGGATACCTGGGCTCTAGGCTGAATTTAGTCCCTAGTTTGATGAACTACTCTGCTTCCCTGGGACCTAATTTCCCCATTTGTAGAATGAGAAGAATAACAAGAAGATAGTGTAAGAACAAATGGAAAATGGCCCAATACTTTGATGAAGGAGAGGGGCCATCAGAAAAGAGATGAAGAAGCATAATTGCCTCCTTTCCTCAGAGAGGTAGGAGTGCTAAGACTGTGGAATATCACATATGTCGTCAGACACTTTGGATGTACCATTTTGTTTTAATTGATTGGGGAATTTTGGTGGATGGGGGCTGTTGCTAAGAGAGAAAGCAAAAAGGGAGAGGAGAATATCCAGAAATGATTGTGATATAAAGAAACAAAAGGCACCAATAAGCCTTTTTTTAAGCCCTTAGTTTCTGACTTAGAATCAAAACTGTATATTGGTTCCAAGGCAGAAGAATGGTAAGAGTGGGCAATGGGGATCAAGTGACTTGTCCAGGGCCACACAGCTAGGAAGTGTCTGAGGCCAGATTTGAACCCAGGATGTCTCATCTCTAAGGCCTGGCTCTCTATCCACTGAGCCACCTATCTGCTCCCTAATAAAACCTTTAAAAATAAAACGAAATGAGTCAAAGACAAAAAATAGAGTCATTAAAACCAAGATAGATCACATGAATACTGAACACAAAGTCATAATCATAATCAGAAATATCTCCTACTATCAAGGAAGTAATATAAAGAGACACAGACAAAAAGTAAACCCCCAAATGTCCTACTGTTGTTGGCTGGAGAGATTTTTGACACAAGCAAGTCTCGGCTCAGACATGAAGTTTCAGAAACCTTCTAGAAAACACCCACCTCAAGGGAGATTTCTTTAGGTATTGTTGTGTGTCCCCTGCATTGCCTTTTCCTTGATGATGGTTCAAATTATCCCCCTTCTTAGAAAGAAGCAGCTTTTCCTTCAAAGGCATCTTTGAAAACAAAATTGGAAAAACACACATGGGGAGTGGGGAGGAAGATCAAACACCATGGCTATCTATGAAGCCCCAGAGAAAACAAGAAAAATCTGTCAGGGAGCCCCACACACAGAGACGTGAGAAGCCTGTGCCTGTGTTCACAGAGCAGGAAGGGACCTCAGCAGCCACCTCGACCAACCCACAGCTGAATAAGATTCCCAGCTACAGCATTCCTGATGAGTAGTGGCCCAGCCTCTACCAGAAGAACTCTAGTAAGAAGGAGTCCAATATATCCCAAGTCAACCCATTCTACTCTGGGACAGCTCTCGCTATTAGGAAGTTGTCCTTATTCCAAGTTGAATTCTGTCTCTCACCCATTTCTCATAGTTCTGTTCTTTGGGATCACCCTGGGGAAAAAGAAATCAAATGAGCCCTCTTCCACTTCGAAGGAACCCTTTGAAAGTGTCCCTCCTCCATTAGGTCAGTCAATGAGCATTCTGTTAAGAGATTACTATGTGCTAAGAACTAGGGATATACAAGCAAAAGCAAAAAAGAGTCCTTGATCTCAAGGAACTCAAAGAGCCTAATGGAGGAGCCATGTGAAATTAGCTCTATGTACAAGGCAAGATCTACATAGAATAAATACGAGAATCCATTGTCTTCAAATAAACTGGATATTAAAGAGCTTGCAAAAAAGGTAAAACAAGCTACTGTTCTCACTATTTTGGGAGGAAATAGTTCTTTTCATTAAAATATATGAGCATATGATGGATTTAATGTTGTTTAAAAGAATTAATAAATACATATTTTAATTGGAAAAAAAGATCTACATAGAATAGATCGATAGGAAGAAAGTATTGGAAGCTGAAGAGAATGGAAAAGTCTTCCTACACAAGGTAGGATTTGAGCTGTCCTGAAAGAAACCAGAGAAGCTAAGAGGAAGAGATAAGGAAGAAAAGCATTCCAGGCTTGAAGAACAGGCCATGCAAAGGATTGGAAGAGGGGAATGGAGTGTTGTGTATACAGATCAGCAAGCTAAATGGAGGAGTCCTTCAAGTGATGTGTGAGAAGATCAGAAAGATTTCAGATATATAGACCAAGCGGTCAAGCATTTTAAATGATGCGTTTTTCTGTTTGATCTAGGAGACTTTCTATTTGATCCTTGGGATTGGAGAGAACATGTTAAGGTTTATTAAGAGCTTTATATTTATAACTTAATTCGATCCTTATAGATAGCCTGTTGGGGAAATATCACTAGTATTATTTATTATCCTTTTCATTTTACAGATGAGTAATGAAGGCTCAGAGTAATGAAGGCTAAGAGGTTAGATGGCTCAATGGATAGAATGCTGGGCCTGCAGGCAGGAAGATCTGAGTTCAGATCCAGCCTCAGAGGCCAACTGTGTGACTTTGGACGAGTCCCACCTAATTTGTTGGTCTTCAGTTATCTCATCTGTAAAATGAGCTGGAGAAGGAAATGGCCAACCATTCCAGTATCTCTGCCATGAAAACCCCAAATGGGGTCATGAAGAGTTGGACATGACTGAATAACAACAACATGTCATCACGTATTAAATGGTAGAAAGTCCATTGGGAAAAAGTCCAGTGAGGTAGGAGAGAGTGAGAGAAGAACGAGGAGAAGACGGTTTTATATCTGAAAAAGAAAGACGTGAGCCAAGTTCCTTGGGTCAGCAGCAGCAAAGCCAGACCTAAATGCTCTTGTCGACTCCCCATCGAAGACCCTGAAGGAAAACCAAAATGGTGAACTTTCCAAAAAGCGTGAGTCTAAATGAATTCTTCCTCCCCGGCTCATGGCTAGCGAGACATGGAGGAAAGGGCTCCTTCCGGGTCGGTGGCTTCCTTAGCCAGGACAAAACCCCATCGGAGCTGGCTGGCTGGCCGGCCTTCTCGGTTTTCAGTCCCTGAGAAGCGTCCCCTCCCCCTGTGGGTCTCTGGCTTGTTTTCTTCCTTTGCGTTTTCATGGTTATAATTACGGCGCTGCCCCCTGGGTTTGGCATTTCCTGTCAGTGAGCGAGCAGGCTGGGCATGGGGCCGGAGCCTCCCCTGCGGCATGGGCTTCCTACACCAGTCATTAGTTTCTGGGTGATTGCCCAGTGGGGAAGAAGCCAGCTTCGGGCTGGCCCTTTTTCATGGAACCCAGTTTGATTCAAGATAGAGAAAAGCAGCTCCAATGGCCCGGAGTCTCTCCAGGATGGCATGTGGCTCCTGCCCGCTGACCGTTAGTCTAATGTAGTCTCCGTCCTGCGGCAGGTTCTAAGCGGGAGTGACAGGAGTCTGCCGTGGCGTCCTTCTCCGTCTCCCATCCAAGTACCCCGAGGCGATGAAAGGAGATCTCGTCCAGTAAGAGGCGTGTTGTGTCTTGTGGAAAGAGCAATGGACCACAAATCGCAGGTCCTGGGTTCGAAGCCTGATTCGGCTCCTCCTCTAGGACCCGGGTGACTTTGGTGACTGGTTGAGGGGTGACCTGGAAGCTTATGCTCATTTGCTGCCTGAAAGATCTAGGAGATAAGCCATCTCCAGGGGATAGGATAGGAAATGCCGTATTTTCAGGAGTAGGCTTTGGAGTGTGGTCAACGAGCACTTATTAAACGCCACCTTTGTGTTGGGCAGGAGGACTGGGGGTCTGTAGAGAGGGATTACAGTCCCTGCCCTCGAGAAGCTCTCAGTCTAACTGGGGAGACTGCAAACAGTTAGGTACAAAGAGTCAAGAGAAGGAAATGGCAAACCACTCTGGTGGTTTTGCCAGGAAAACCCCAATTGGAGTCACAGACACCATTGAAACCACTGAACAAAAATGTACAAAGACTTGGGTTCAAATCGCAGCTTTCCTACTTACTCCATGAGCAACCTCTCCTCCTTGGGCCTCAGTGTCCTGGAAAATGAAAGGCTAACTAAATGCTCTCTTCATTCTAAATTCCAGGATTCTGTAAATCAGCCAGTCTTCACTTGTCTTTTTTTTTTTTTTATAAACCCTCATCTTCCATCTTAGAATCAATACTGGATATTAGTTCTAAGGCAGATGAGTGGTAAGGGCTAGGCAATGGGGGGTTAAGTGACTTGCCCAGGGTCACACAGCTAGGAAGTGTCTGAGGTCACGTTTGAACCCAGGACCTCCTATCTCTGGGTCTGATTCTCAATCCACTGAGCCACCCAGCTAACCCCCTCATTTGTCTTTTTAATTTTATGTCCAGGGGGCAGCACAGTGGTCAGAGAGTCAGGCCTGGAGTTGGGAGGATCTGGATTCAAATATGACCTTCTTAGCCATGGGACTGGGGTCAAGTCATTTAACCCGCATTGTCTAGCCCTCACTGCTCTCTGCCTTGGAATCAATATTTTAGTTTCAATTTTAAGATATAATGTAAGGGTTTTTAATAAATAAATAAATCATATGTCCTGGGTAGTGACAATCACCATCATTGCCAATCCCATGAGATTCCTCTGTCCAGGTTAAACCCTTATTAAGAAAGCTGTGGGGGGCAGCTGGGTGGCTCAGTGGATGGAGACGGGAGGTACTAGGTTCAAATATGGCTGTAGACACTTCCTAGCTGGGTAAGTCTGGGTAAGTCATTTAACCCCCATTGCCTAGTTCTTGTTGCTTTTCTACCTTAGAACCAATACACAGTATTGATTCTAAGACAGAAAGTAAGGGTTAAAAATTTTTTAATAAAAAAAGAAAGTTAATATGGATAAAACAAGTAATTCTGGCAAAAGGTCTCTTTGATAAAGTATGAACTCACTTTGGTCTGGAACCTCTTTTAAAAAAAAAAAAAAAACCTTTACCTTCCATCTTATAATCAATATCATGTATTGATTCCAAGGCAGAAAAGCAACAAGAACTAGGCAATGGGGGTTAAATGACTTGCTCTGGCTCACACAGCTGAGAAGTATCTGAGGGCAAATGTGAACCCAGGACTTCTCATCTCTAGGCTTGGCTTTTTATCCACTGAGTCAGTCACCTAGCTATCCCCAGCCTCAAAACTCTTTGACCCACATTTGAGAATAATTGAGTTATGGCTGGTTGTTCACTTGAATTATGCCCTTGTCGGTGGGCAGCTTTTAAAAAGAGTTAGAGGGGCAGAAATACCTCTATCTGAAATGGACAGAGACAAGAGACTTAAGTCAATCCATTGATCAATAAGCATTTGTTAAATACCTTCTACATACCAGATACTGTGATGGGCACTGACATACAATGACAAAAATGAAATCATCCTTGCCTTCAAGGAATTTCCATTCTATTGTTCCAGTCATCCATCTCTTTGTGATCTCATGGGCCATGGCACACCAGACCCTTCTTTCCTCCATTATCTCTCAAAGTCTGTCTCCATTCATGTTCCTTGTTTCCATGACATCTCTGTCCATCTCCTCCTCTGCCATTCCCTTCTCCTTTTGCCTTTTTCCATTCTGTAGAGGAAGGCAATGCGTATTTATATAGGTATATAAAAAATAAACCATCCTGCCAATTTGAGACGCTTGGTCATTGGGGCAGAGCTTGTGCTACCACCAAGTCCCTCAAGGGAACAGCATGCATCAGGGATTCTCCAAGAGAGGAGAGAATAGCACGGCCCTGGAGATGTCCACAGCTAGAAGGTGAAGCTTTTGGAGTTCCTAGACCAAGGGGAGAGCTGCAGAAGTAAAAGCAATCAACAGTGGGACAGCAGTGCCAGAAGAACAGAGAAGCACCTGGATAAACAGAGGACTCTGAAGACCAAGCAGGAGTCAATTCTGAGAAATAACAAGGGTAGAGTTATGGTGGGAAGGAGCAAAGCCATCCTTGGCCCTTCACTGGTACTATGAGTTATTGGACAGCACAAGGTCAATTCTCTAGCAACCCTGAGTGCTTTTCCCCTTGCAATGAACCCTGGTCTTGGGTAGTACTATAAGACTAGAAAATTTATAGCCCCCGGGGGAGGGGGACAGGAGGCTCCCCAAAGGGAATTGTCTGACATTCTGCCCGGGGTTAGGTCTAGGAGCTTCCATGACTGGATCAGTGGATGAGAAAGGTGAAGGCCCTCTGAATAGGGAAAGAGAGTTGTTTTGACTGTTCCTGGACTGAAGGGAAGGTCTTTCATGTTCCACACTTTCAGCCTGGTTAAACAGAACCCATCCTCTATTCAGAGATATTGTTAGCCTAAATGTACGGGAGAACTAATAAGGAGTAAAGTTGGGATTCACCCCCAGATCATTCATGCAAAATCTAATGAATATCACAACACACTGACTAAGGATTTTAAACCCAATTCAAACCAATCAGATCATTTCACCCTGTACCAATGACACTCCTCTCTCGCAGATTTCTTATACCCACAGATTCTTTCACATGGTAGCTAAATTTAACACTCCCTGGAAATACCTCGGGGCTGGATGCTGAGGATAGAGTGGGGACCAGGGAGCCAGCCTGGAGGAGGAGAAGATCCTCCCCATCCAAGGACATAGAGTGCCCCTTCAGTGGGAAATCTTTCCTCTCTAAACCACACATCTCATCAGTTATCTTTTCACAAAGAAACTAATATTTACTGAGCTTTCCAGCTCTAACACCGAATGCAGCACCAAAAGTCCTGAGTGCAAATCTTAGCTCTGTCACTTTCTAGTTGGGTAACTTAGGCAAGTTGCTGAATTTCTCTAAGCTTCAGTTTCCCCTTCTGTAAAAAAGAAGATAATAATACCAGCCATGCCCATTGAGCCACCCAGCTGCCTCCACATATATGTTATTTTAATCAATGGCATATGAGCTCTGTGAAGACAGGGACCATTGCATTTTCCATTTTTGTATCACCCACCTAGCACCATTCTTGGTATATAATGGGTGATAAGTAAATACTCATTGCTTACTTAAAAGGATTGTTGTAGGGGGCAGCTGAGTGTTTTGTAGATGGAGAGCCAGGCCCAGAGACAGGAGGTCCTGAGTTCAAATCTGACCTTAGACCCTTCCTAGTTGTGTGACCCTGGGCAAGTCACTTAACTTCCATTGTCTAGCCCTTACTGCTCTTCTGCCTTGGAACTAATACACATTATTGATTCTAAGACAGAAGGTAAGGGGTTAAATTTTTTTTAATTAAAAATAAAAGGATTGTTGTTTTTCATCCTATCCTTGGCACAAAGTAGGCATTTAAGAAATATTCATCAAAATGTATTTTATATTTCACGGAAAGGATGATGACAACATTAATGATTCTGTGCTTTCATGCAGGTTGGAGTGCTCGCCATCTGTCAGGATCCTTCTCTTCCTGCAAGGCTCAGTTCAGGTGCCACCTCCTCTGTGCCCCAGGTCAAAGTGCCCTCTCAAGATCCCTTTCAGCTTTTGACCTATTATCCTTTTTTTTAATTTTTATTTTTCCCAACTTACATGTTCTCTCCTCTCTCCCCAAGAAGGCAGGTAATATGATGTAGGTTTTCCCTATTCATTATGTTGTGAAACAAAATGCGTCTTACATTGCTTACACTAGAGAAAATTTCATGGAGGAAAGAAATCAGTGAAAAAAATGGTATGTTTCAATCTGTATTTGGACTCCATATGCTTCATGCATGGCGGAAAATTTTCCAAGGGCACTTTTGTCCATTTCTCTTTTATTTCCATCAAATTATAACTTTGGCCATATTGTACTTATCTTTGCAAATGTTAGTTTCAATTCAATACTTATTTGTGAAGCACCTACTCTCTACCAGAAACAGTGCCACACCCTAGGATACCAGGACAAAGAAAGAACCAGTTCTGCCCTCAAGAAGCTTACATTCTACTAAACTTAAGTCCTCTGAATCCCCATAGAAAATAGCTTCCTTCAGGGAAGAAAGTGCCATTTTTCGTCTTCAACTTCCACATACCATGGAGACAGTAGGAGTTTCATAAATGTTTGTTCAATTGAATTCTGTGAAATCCTGGCTTTTTATCAGAATTGAATGTGGAACTTGCCATCAGCCCTCATTGTTATGGGCCTCGCTCCCCACTGGAAGTGCCACCATGGCAGCATTGCAAAGGCTGGAAAGAACTCGTGAAAAATTGGCAGGATGGAAAAAATGGTTTTTTGTGGGAAGACTAATTTTTTGGAAGCCAAACAACAATCATGAAAATATTCACATGCTCTTTAACACTAATTACACTTGCCTCTCTTCTTCCCCCTCCAGAAAGCCCCTGCTAGCGAGTATTTCTTCCAGAGGAAATTTCAGATCCTTAATTGGCTTTTGAAAAACTCCAAGGGCAAAAAAAAAAAATATATATATATATATATATATATATATATATATGTATCTCCAAACCATTCCTGGCCCAGTCAGCCCTGAAATGGTAGAGCAACTGAATACCACAATAGGAAAACTCTCCCCTGGGAATACCAAAAGACCACAGTCCCATTGCTATCAAATACACAGCAGCTTTTCCAAGACTTTAGAGTCACAGAAGTGGTTTTCAAGAACCCTCTGTGGTTCGGAAATGGAGTCTTATCCAAGAATAAGTCATTGTTCCATCATTCCTAACTTAAGTTATTTTTTCTCAAAAAAAAAAAAAATATTGCTTGGTGGGTTCTTCCTCAGTGAAAATCATACACATGGAAAGTTTCAGCTCTAATCAGAGATGTTTTCCCATTCTCTTGGTGGAAGTTGAAATGGAATCAAGGGATTTTGATTTTGAACAAACAGCATTGCCTTGTGGAGGAGCCCAATATGACTGCCTCACTAGGCTTCTGCCCCTCTCCTAGATGCTCAGCTCCTGCCAAGTGGAGCCAATCCTCCTATCTGAGTCGTTTTTCTTTTCCTCCTCCATTATGATGAGTGTTGACCTACAAGATTTCCTCTTATGAATTCATCCCAAGAACTGGTATATCTGTATCATGAGAATCCTGGCCCCTCTCCAATGCCAGCTCTGAGGTCCCATCTCCTTCTCTGGATGCTTCCTCTAAAATTTTGTCTGGGAGGCAACTAAGTGGCTCAGTGGATTGAGAGCCAGGTCTAGAGACAGGAGATCCTAGGTTCAAATCTGGCCTCAGACACTTCCTAGCTATGTGACCCTGGGCAAGTCACTTAACCCCCATTGCCTAGTCCTTACCACTCTTCTGCCTTGGAACCAATACTCAGTATTGATTCTAAGACAGAAGGTAAGGGTCTTTTTTCAAAATTAAAATTAATTAATTTAATTTAATATTGTCTGGAGGATTATACCAAAATGGAAAACCGCCTTCAGTGATGCTTCTCCCCCCAACAAACACTCATTCTTACTAGGGATTATGCCACAAGGGTTGGCCACAATCCCAGAGACTATATTGTCCCCCACTCTGATTCCCTCCCTCCACCTTCTCTATGGGGCTGCCCCATGGGACTGCATCCAATGGGACAGGCTACCTCTTCCCTCTCCCTCTTCCTAAGGATATGCTGGTACAACGACTCTTCTGGAAGACATTTTCTTCTGGCCATTCCTAAGCTCATCTTCCCTTTTCTCTTCCTCCTTGAGAAGGATCACTAACTAGGCTATAGATCTGGTGCTGGAAAGAATCAAAGAGGTCTTCCAATTCACCACCGTTGTTTTACAAGTGAATAACTGAAACCGAGAACAATTAAGACATTTTTCAGACTCACATAACTAGCAAATCCTAAAGAAGGATTTGAACTCATATCTCCTGATTCCAGGGACCTGGCAGTCCCTTCCCAAAAACCAGCCCCAATTTTAGCCCAGGTGAGAAAATTCCTGCCTAGCATCCTTGCATTGCATAGTGGCTAGAACTAGACAGAGAAATTCAAAGAACCTGGATTGGAATCCTGAACGCCCCAAGTACTCTCTAACTTTATGAGCCTGAGCAAATCACTTCTCTTGTCTAAATGAGGAGGGTAGAAGTGGCTGGCCTCTAGGGAAGACCCTTCTAGCTCTGAGTCTAGACCATAAGGCAGTCGGCACCATCCTGATCCCCAGATCTTTTCCATGCCTTGGTTTTTCCTCTGCAGTAAGCAGGGCACCTCACAGGCTTTCTCAGGCCTCCAGCCTAGGATTCAGAACCTGGACTCAACAGGACCCTGGGGAGGAATCCAGAGGTTCTTCTGGCTCCACAGAGGTTGAGTAATTGTGAAAACAGGATTTCTTTAGCCAGCATTGTTTTCACAGTCCAATTTTCCAACTTTGTCACTGCAAAGAAATTATTCCACCCATAACGCACACGCCCCCCCCCCAAAAAAAGTTATTTCAAAAAGGCAAAGCAAATTAAGCCCATAAGGAGCCCATAAGTTGTGGGACTATGTGTGAGGCCACACACACCATGACATGAAAGATGCCACAGATCGGCCTCCAGGAACCGCCCGAAGGACATGTTTGGCTCAATGAGGCAAGAGTAGGGAGAGAGATGTGTTTCTCCTCCCCTAGACACCAGCCCTATCACCACCGAGGAGCCCAGCAAGAAAAGGAAATTTGGTGACAGTCTGACAAGTCCAACGCCAGAATGTGGCCTTGGTCAGGACCGTGCCTGGTTCTCAGAGTGGTCCAGGGCCTGGCTTGGGCCACTGATGCTCAAAACAAGCTTGTTATAGGCAAGTTGACCCTGTGAAGAACGTCCTCTTGCCTCTAGGCTGATAGAAAACAGAGACAGAAAGCTTGAAAGTCCTTCTGGCCTGGCCACTCTGATCCTGGGAATTTATGCTCTTGGTTCTCACCATTTTCCATCTCTGGTCACAGAGGACACTGAGAGGGTGACTCAGTCATTCAATTAAGTAGCGAGCATTTATTCAGCAACTATTATGTTCTAGGAAGGGAACTAAATGGTGCAGTGGGTAGAGCACCGGAATTGGAATCACAAAGACTCGTCTTCATGAGTTCAAATCTAGCTTCTGACACTTCCTGGCTGTGTTACCCTAGAGAAGGCGCTTAATCCTCTTTGCCTTGCTTTCCCCATCTGTAAAATGAGCTGGAGAAGGAAATGGCAAGCCACTCTAGTAACCCTGCCAAGTAAACCCCAGATAGGGTCAGAGAACTGAAACCGTACAACAAATGCCCCAAGCACTTTGCTAGGCACTGGGGATACCAAGACAAAAATGACTCAATCCCTGATCTCAAGGCACTTACAGCCTATCAAGGAAGACGAGTGCTTTCTCCAGGGAGCCGTACAAGGGAAAAGAGAAACACCATCTCACTGAATTTCACTAGAAGGAGCTTTTAAACTAGAACTTACAGTCCAAAGCTATAGATAGCCTGGAAGGTGCGGACGGTGCTGTGAACGTGGCATGGCCAAGAGAGAACTGGACTGGAAGCCTGCCTTGGAGCCTGGGTTTGATCCTAGCTCAAACACTCACCATCATTCATTCGACAAGTATTTATAAACCACCTTCAGAGTAAAAACAAGGCAGTCACTGATCTCAAAGAGCTTACATTTATTAAAGGAAACAAGGTATACTACCAATAAGTGAGTGTTCAATGCATTTTATACATAATATATAAATGTGTAAATATATAATGTATATAAAATATAATATGTATAAAGATATAACTTTATAATATATAATGAGCATAAATATATAATGCATTGATTCGAGAGGGAATTGGGGACTTGGGATTGTTCGAAGTAAATTTTGAAGGAATTTGGGGGCCGGGGCCATTACTCCATTTCCCTTGACTGAACCTCACTTTTCTCATTTTAATAATTTAATTCTCCCATTTGGTGGGAGAGACAACTAGCATTCATTAAGGACCAGGCAGGACACACAATGGATAGAACCCTGGACTTGGAATCAGGAAGACTCCTCTTCTTACTTACCCTGAGCTGGTCACTTCACCCTGTTTGCCTCCCTTTCTTCATCTGTCAAATGAGCTGGGGAAGGAAATGACAAACCACTCCAGTGTCTTTGCCAAGAAAACTCCAAATGGGTTCATGGAGGGTTGGACGTGACTGAAATGACTGAATAAGGACCAAGTGCCAGGCACTGTGCTAAGCACTTTTTACAACTATGATCTAATGTGATCCTCACAACGAGGAAGGTGGGAAGGTAGAGGCAATTATTATCCCCTTTTCCACTTGAAGAAACTGAGAAAAGTCAGAGGTTAAAATGGAAATGATAACACTTGCACAAATCGTTTTACAGAGTTGTTGCAGGAAAACACTTTGGAAAATCTCACAGTCCCATAGAAGTGGAAGTTATTCTTATTGCTTGAAATTCTGTCTTTAAGTATCTAGAGGAGAGTGTCTTCAACTCTTCCCTCCCCCTCTCCGAGTCTCCATTAACTCCTCTATAAAAAGAAGATATTTGAAATGAGAAAACAAAGTTGGGTGCTGAGCAAATTGTAGTGCAGGAATGTAACAGGATGCATTGTGCCATAATGAATATGAAGAATTAAGGGGGGAGGCAGCTGGGTGGCTCCATGGATTGAGAGTCAGACCCAGAGATGGGAGGACCTGGGTTCAAATCTGACCTCAGACACTTCCCAGCTGGGTGACCCTGGGCAAGTCACTTAACCCCAATTGCCTAGCCCTTACCATTCTTCTGCCTTAGAACCAATACCCAGTATTGATTCTAAGATGGAAGGTAAGGTTTTTTATAAAATAAAAATAAAGAAAAAAGAATTAAGTGGAACATGGGAAGGCATAGTCTAAAGAGAGGAAGAGCAAAGAAAACAGAACTAAGAATAGTACACATGACAACCTCAATCAAATCCAAGAAAACCAGCACTAAAAGGCACTGGAATTCCCATTGATTGCAAAGATTCCAAAACCTGGTTCCAGTTACCAGTAATAATACACATTACTTTCTGTAGAGAGGTGGTGGACTACATGTGCGGGATGCTGCATACACCAGCAGATCCAAAGACAGTAGTGGTCTGTTTCATTTTGGTCTTTATTTTGAAGACGGTTTCTTGAAGAGGGCAGGTAGAGGAGTGGAGGGCATTGAAAACTGATGATGGCCGTGGTGTAGAAAACCAAAAAGCATCAATAAACAAAATAATAAATGAAATGAAATGAAATGAAATGACAGGTTTGGACTACATGGCCTCTCTCATTCTTTCCACCTCAAATTTTGCATGGTCTGGTGAATAGAGCACTGAAGTTGGAATCAGGAAGACTTGGGGTTGAATCATACCTCAGACATATATATATATATATATATATATATATATATAGTCAATGAGACCCTAGGCAAGTCCCTTAACTTCTCTGGGCCCTGAGTTCCTCATCTGTAAATTGAGGACAATAATAGCTCCTACCTCCCAAAGTTGTGAGAACCAGATATAATAATGTATATGTAATGTGATTTGCAAACTTCGGGGAGCTATATGAATGTGAGTTATTATCATCATTAAATATAATAGTAAGTTTTGGCTAGAATATGATCACATGGTGCTTGAAAGGAAAAGAAAAATGTTTCTTTTTTCTTTAAACAAAAATTCTAAAGCTTAGACTGTCAAATGAGCTCCTGCAAAATATGTCCATCGGACATCTATTTCAGACTCTAATCATCTACGACCCAATGGCAGGATCACCGATTTAGAACGAGAAAGTATTGAAGAGACCAAAGTTAATGTGGAAATTCCATGTGATGAAATGCCCTAAATGGAGACAGGAACAGTCTTAAAATCCAAAAGCCTTGAACTGTCTCCATTTTCCAAAGTCACTTATCCCCTGGACTCCGGCTCCTTTGACCATACTTCCACGATCTGAGCCTCTGTGATCTCCGTGGTGCGAGTGTGGGTACAACGCTCACCAGGGTAGACTTCAACCACTCTCTCTGACTTGAGCAGATGGCCTCAACCTCTCTGGTGGAGAATGACGACATCCATCTCCAAGGCTATAAAGAGTTTCTGTGACTGAAAAGGTCATGCATCACTCCTAGTTAACTTGGTGGTGATAATCCTCTACATTTCATGAGGTTCAACCTTGGACAGCAGACTCAGTCCATCACTGGGTCCCTACCTAAAGTCTTTCCAGCTCAGGAAGACTAGCCAGAGCTTGCTCTCCACCGTCAAACCACCCAAGAACCAGGATCTCCTTCATGCTACAGTGAGGCACCAAAGGACAATTCAGCCGAAGCTCCTCACCCATAGCCTGGGAACAATAATGCAAACACCACTTCCCGAGGGAAGAATATAAATCACACTATAAGATGCCACAACTTATGCCATTCCAGGAAGGCAATAAATTCCTGTGTTTCCTCAGTTAAACAAGCATAAAATTTAAAGTCAGACCTTTAAACCAATTCTGCTTCATGAAGAGGTCTTTTTCCTCCCCCTTTAACCTGTTTTCAACCCACTGAAAATGCCAGGATCTTTCTTTGGTATAACTGACAAATTCCTGTTCCCCAACACAGTCTGATAATAGTATTTTAGCCTCCTCTTTCCAGCTCTTCTGGCTAAGACCTAGAGGGAACTCTCCACATCTGTTTGTTGCTCATCAAAACATTTCTTTTGACTCGGATCCAAACCAAGAACAATAGTTCAGAGGGAAAACAGCAATGCTGTAATGGTAAACTGGGTTTGTGCATTCTTGTGGTTGGAGTTGA
>NC_058131.1:683635663-683653553 GCF_016433145.1 Gracilinanus agilis
AGAGAGAGAGAGAGAGAGAGAGAGAGAGAGAGAGTGAGAGAGAGATGTTACTAAGGAAGTAAAGAAGGAAGACAAATAAGGCAAGAAAAAAAATTTAATAGGCATAGCTACTGTACGTCCAGAATGGATCCCTAAAGCTCTTAAATTAGCATTTCCTTGTCAGCATTTCTAAAGTAGATGGCAGAAAACTTAGAAAACAGGAAGGGAGCTGTGAAATAGCTGGTTGGTTCCATCTGTAGGGCTGAGCCACTGGTGCCCTTACAGGCAATAGGTACTACTATTGGTACGCTGGAAGATAAAAAGCAATCAGGGGAGCTCTAATCTTTCCTCCTGCATTTTTTAATTAGCATGATGGCCAATCAGAGAGGGGGCCTGTCGATGGAAGATGCCAATGTTGATTGATGTCACCTGTATCCCATCAGACTAATTGAAGCAGGCTGTCACATCCATACACACACATACAAATGAAAAAACGGGGCCTTGAAGACCATGACAAAAACCGAAGTGATTTCAGGAAATAAGAACGCCATTTCAAGAAAGAGGCATCCAATATCGTTAATGCAAAGCAGAGAGCTTCGGCAGCTTAGAGATTCCCCCCGAAACTTCAAATGCTGAACTATTTGCCTTCAGCTAAGACCTCTAAATAAAAAGCATGCTGGAGAACCAAGAAATACACAATATTCTGTGTTTCATCCTCTCCTCGACTTCCAGGGAGCACAGGCATCCATTGTGGAAAGCCAACCTTGACACTGGAAACAAGATCCAGCTGCAGCACCTCTTGAAAGACATAATACTGTTTCTGTTTGGCCATGCCCACTGGAGAAGGGCTAACGGGTGAAGGAAGGCAATCCATACTCCATCTCAATGACCACAAGATCTGGAGGACAGGAAAGGACAGGGGAAAAAAATCTATCTAGACCAAATATCCGGTGCAAGTTTCCCTCAAGATCAAAGTGGAAGATTAACCCCTGTCTTTGGAACAGGCTGAGATACTGTCCCTTCTGCCCTCAGTGCCACCAATAGGTAAATGGAGAAAAAGCTTTAGAAATACAAATATCAGCTCAGAAGACAGAGTTACAGAACTCAAAGAAGTCAAAGAGATCAGCTAGCCATAGGCTAATGGAATAGATCTGGGAGGGATCATAAAGGTCATTTAGCCCATGCCACTCATTTTACAGATGAGAAAACTGAGGCCCAGACATATAAAGTAATTCATCCCACATTGGATAAAGAGCAAGAAACAGAGTTGGGGTTTTGAACTTACATCCTCCAGCTCCACATAGAGCATTCTTTCTATTCCTTTCCCCACTACCTCCCTCCAAATGCCCTCATTGTAAAGAGAAACTGAGTCTCCAACCAGAAGTGACTTGCCAAGATCTCACTGCTAGTCAATGGCAGTGAAGCGTTGTAAAAGCAGGGAAAGAGCGTTGGATTTGAAGTTGGGGTCCTGGGTTCCAATATTGCCTCTCTCCCATACTACCTCGGTGACCTTCGCTAAATCATTTCACTTCTTCAGGCTTATTTCCTTTTCTGTAAAATGAATGGGTCGACCAAAATGGCCTCTAAATTCCCTTTCAACTCAAAATTATTTACCCTTTCCAGTGGTACTTACCAACCAGTTCTCTGAAGGGGGTGCAGGGGAACATAATGAGGACACTTTTAAATTTAATCTGCATTATTATCGTTTTCTCCATCACTTTCTTAAGTCTTTACAATTGGCAAAATAATAGATCCAAGTCCTGATTTGTAGCATCTGTTGATTTCTGAGGTATCAATGTTCATGCCGAAACTTTCAGCAGCTCTAGAGAGTCAGTCGGAGATGACTTCAGCACGTGACTTCCAGTGGCCCCACTATTCTTATATTGTTTGTTGTTCAGAATTTTTTTTCAGGAGTCTCATTGTGACTCCATTTGGGGTTTTCTTGACAAAGATACTAGAGTGGTTTGTCATTTCCTTCTTTAGCTCATTGGACAGATGAGGAAACTGAGGCCAATGGGGTTAAGTGACTTGCCCAGGGTCACACCAGTAATAAGTATCTGAGGTCAGTTTTGAACTCGGGTCTTCCTGACTCCAGGTTATTTCAGTGGTTTATCTCCTCATTGTGTCTTTCCTTTTGTAGGAGTAAAAATGAATAAATACTCCTAGTGTTTTTAACATATATATAATTTAATAATAAACAAAAAGAGAAGAAAAAGGATTCTTTCAGTAAAGTAAGCCAGAGCAAAGAGAGCCAGAGACTCACACCTGCAGCACTTTACCAAAAAGGACAAGCGCCCAGAAAAAGAGAGCCCCAGAGCGTGGGTCTCAGTCAAATTTATCTCCCAAGCCTCCTCTGTATGTCAAATGTCTTAACAGGATGCTGGGAATGTAGCTCAGGTGTGTCAAATTTTCCACCTGCACACCTCCTCACAGCAGTAGGGGAATTTCCAAAGAGTTTCTTCCAGCATTCTTAGACACAATAATCAACATGTTTGCTAACACTTTAGGAAATGAAATTTTTAAAAAGACTTTAATAAGGGGCAGCTGGGTAGCTCAGTGGATTGAGAGTCAGGCCTAGAGACAGGAGATCCTAGGTTCAAATCTGGCCTCAGACACTTCCTAGCTGTGTGACCCTGGGCAAGTCACTTGACCCCCATTGCCCACCCTTACCACTCTTCTACCTAGGAGCCAATACACAGAAGTTAAGGGTTTAATAAATGAATGAATGAATGAATAAATGAATAAATGAATAAACAAACAAATGAATAAATAAATAAGTGAATGAATGGATGAGTAAATAAATAAATAAATGAAGGCAGGAATGAATAAATAAATAAATAGATGAATAGGTAAATAAATAAATAAGTGAATGAATGAATAAATAAATAAATAGAGTGAGTGAACGAACAAATAAATAAATAAATAAATGAATAAATGAATGAATAAATAAATAAATGAATGAATGAATAAATAAACAAACAAATAAATAAATAAATAAATAGATGAATAAATAAATAAATGAATGAATGAATGAATGAATGAATGAATAAATAGACAGATAAATAAATAAATAAATAAATAAATAAATAAATAAATAAATAAATAAATGAATGAATGAATGAATGAATGAATAAATAAATAAATAAATAGAAAGACTTTGATTAGGGATAGCTGGGTAACTCAGTGGATTTAGAGCCAGACTTAGAGATGGGAGGTCCTGGGTTCAAATATGGCCTCAGACATTTCCTGACTATGTGACCCTAGACAAGTCATTTAACCCCCATTTCCTAACCCTTACAATTTTTCTGCCTTATTACCAATACACAGTATTGATTCTAAGATGGAAAGTAAGGGTTAAAATTTTTAAAAAGACTTTAATTAAGAAACGGTCATTACAAAAGGATTCACTCTTTCACTCTGTTGAAAAATTTAATTCCACACAGAAGATGGAGAATAAACCACTGATAATCTGAAAAGGCAGTGAAGATAAGCCTGACCACTAATCGGTCATAAATTATATTGCTCTATCACACACAGACTAAAGTCAATGGAGATATCAAAATCTTAATAGTCATATCACAATTATCCAGGAAGGAGCTTCAGACGTCATCTCTTGTCCACCTCCTTCACTTTTTACATGAAGAAACAAAGGCCTCGAGAAGCTATGACTTGCCTAAGGTCACAGAAAGTCAGGATTTGAACCCAGGTCCACCAATGCCAAATACAATCTTCTTTCCATTCTACTAAGCTGCCTATCCATTGGTTCCTTGACTTCAAGATTATCAAACTGATTTTTTATTCTCTTTCTTTAATGACCTATAATGCCTTGCCTCTTGCTGGAAAAAGTTACCATATAGTTGTATCTTTTTCATCATGAGTCCTTTGGGGTTATCTTGAAAGGGAAGAGCTTAAAAAAAATGGAGGCTGGCCAGAAGAGAGATAAGAAGGTGGCTCTTTTTCAGTCCTGCCTGTTGGTGGGAAGGTTGGGACACTTGGAGTTTACGTCATGGTCAAGCCAAGTAGACTGTCCAAATAGTAAAGGAGGTGAGAAGTCCAGGAAAGAGATTTTTTTTTCCAAATTAAATCTGGCTTTTTATGAATCCATCTACGTAGCATGTGAAGTCAAGAAAGGGAGAGTTCACACAACAGAAGGAGGATCTGAGGGGCAGTGTGGCCGATCAACCAAATGGGGTCCTGGAAGAGAGAGAGAGAGAGAGAGAGAGAGAGAGAGAGAGACAGAGACAGAGACAGAGACAGAGACAGAGACAGAGACAGAGACAGACAGAGAGACAAAGAGACAGAGACAGAGACAGACACACACAGAGAGAGACAGAGAGAGAGAGAGAGAGAGAGAGAGAGAGAGAGAGAGAGAGAGAGAGAGAGAGAGAGAGAGGCGGCAGGCATAGACGTGACTCCAGAGAACGTGTGAGCAGGCAAACAGCAGGGCTGTGACTTGGTTGCTCCATGATGACTAGAACAGAGGACTCTTTCCAGGTCCACCTCCATCACCTTTGGCTGACAAGCCTCAGATACCCCTGAGAGAAGTCAGCTTTTCCTTCTGCTGGCCTTGTGATCTCCTAATCCCAGAAGGCTTGTGGTCAGTGGAGGGGAAGGTTTGGCTGGCTGGGTCACAGCACCTCAGAGTGGGAGGCCAGCATCAGCTCCTCGGGCCATCCAGTTCTTTCCTTGAAGGTCTTTAGTGACAGGCATCTCACTCCCTCCAGAAGCAGCCCATTCTCATTCTGGGCAACTCTAATGGTTAGGGAATTTTTCCTTTCTCCAAGCCAAAACTGACCTCTTAGCAACTAACACCCATTTTTCCTCCCTCCAATTTTTAGGGCATCCTCCCTGTGTAAGTCTTCATCTTGGGTGGCAGGCTTCCTCCTGCTCTGAACTCCTCAGCAGGATAGCCGTCCTTGCCTCAATGATTCATGCTGGCTGAGGTTCAGGTCTCAGGATCAAAGGTCTGGAGCTAGAAGGCTAGAAGAAGCCTCCGTCGAGGGAAGCTGGTGGATGAGACATTTTTGACAGCATCCTCCTCGTCCTGGCCACGGCTAATGTTTCCATGGCCCCCTCAGACTTGCAAAGGGTTTTATATGGGCTGCCTCATCTGATCCTTACAACAACCCTGGGAAACAGATGCTATTTGGCATTATCTTCATTTTTAGAGAGGAAGAGATCGACACCAATTTACCTGGAGGCACATGGCGAAAAATGGATGCGTGTGTGGATATAGATGTGTAAACACACATTCGTATGTACATATGCATACACATACATAAAAATATGCAAACTTATTGCCTTTGAATAAAGAGGGAAACAGAGTCAGCCAGGTCAGCTGAAACTAAAGCTGGTCCAGGGTCTGGGGATTCATGAAGGTACTACTGAAATCACATGTGAAATCACCAGGGCAAGCAAGATGGTGCAGTAGAGAGAGTGCCAGGTCTGGAGTCAGGAAGATTCATCTGGTTGAGTTCTAATCTGGTCTCAGGTACCTACTAACTGAGTTATCCTGGGCACATCCCTTCATCCTGTTTGCCTCAGTTTCCTCATCTGTAAAATAAGCCAGAGAGGGAAATGGCAAACCACTCAAGTTTCTTTGCCAAGAAAACCCCAAATGATGTCACAAAAAGTTGGACGTGGCTGGAAAAGGACTGAAAAACAATGAAATCACAAGTGATACTTTTGAAATTGGTTTTTTCTCCCAACAGCACATGGCTCTCAATTTGCCTTAATCTTGTGCTGAAGCCAAAATGACGGCTGATAGAGACCCAAGAAGATACAACTATATGGTCACTTTTTCCAGCAAGACTCAATACTGTGTATTGGTTCCAAGACAGAAGAGCAATAAGAAGTAGGCAATGGGGGTCAATGACTTGCCCAGGGTTATGCAGCTAGAAAGTGTCTGAGGCCAGATTTGAACCCAGGACCTCCCATCTCTAGGCCTGACTCAATAGGTCATTAAAGAAAGAGAATCAAAAATCAGTTTGATAATCTTGAAGTCAAGGAACCAATGGGTAGGCAGCTTAGTAGAATGGAAAGAAGATTGTATTTGGCATTGGTGGACCTGGGTTCAAATTCTGACTTTCTGTGACCTTAGGCAAGTCATAGCTTCTCGAGGCCTTTGTTTCTTCATGTAAAAAGTGAAGGAGGTGGACAAGAGATGACGTCTGAAGCTCCTTCCTGGATAATTGTGATATGACTATTAAGATTTTGATATCTCCATTGACTTTAGTCTGTGTGCTACAGAGCAATATAATTTATGACCGATTAGTGGTCAGGCCCATCTTCACTGCCTTTTCAAATTATCAATGATTTATTCTCCATCTTCTGTGTGGAATTAAATTTTTCAACAGAGTGAAAGAGTGAATCCTTTTGTAATGACCATTTCTTAACTAAAGTCTTTTATAAAACCCTTTTCTTCTATCTCAACAAGAGCTACATGAAAATATGTAGTGCACGAAAGTGCTGAATTAACCTATATCCGACTATTTACCACCCCCAGGAGGAGGAGAGGGAGGGAGAAAATCTGGATCTAAAATGTCAGAAAGCAGGGGCAGCTGGGTAGCTCAGTGGATTGAGAGCCAGGCCTAGAGTCGGGAGGTCCTGGGTTCAAATCTGACCTCAGACACTTCCCAGCTGTGTGACCCTGGGCAAGTCACTTGACCCCCATTGCCTACCCTTACCACTCTTCTGCCTTGGAACCAATACACAGTATTGACTCCAAGATGGAAGGTAAGGGCTTAAAAAATAAAATAAAATAAAATGTCAGGAAGCAATTGTCAAAAATTACTTTTACATGTAAATGAAAAAATAAATTTTTTTAAACTCTTACTTTCTATCTTAGACTCAATACTGTGTATTGGTTCCAAGACAGAAAGCAATAAGAGCTAGGCAATGGGGGGTAAGTGACTTGTCCAGGGTTATGCAGCTAGAAAGTATCTGAGGCCAAATTTGAACCCAGGACCTCCCATCTCTAGGCCTGACTCAATCCACTGAGCCACCTAGCTGGCCCCACCCCTGCATTTTAAACATGTTAGTATTTCATCTAGTATTTCACTTTGAAATATAAAAATAGATCATTTCCTTTAAAATGCTATATTCTGATGGCATGCTATATTCCTAATCTGTAGTCAGTAATTCCATTTGGCTTATAAGGGTATTTTTTTTTAACAGTTTCTAGGCTGGGGGGGTGTATTAGTGGGGGGAGAATAATCAATGTAGCAACTTTTCTCTTTGCCTTCTTGGGTCCTCTGTTCCCTCTTTGATGGTCCTCCTTTTAATTCTCTTGTTCATAAGTATGCCCAGGGCTACAGGGCTGCCGCAGACATAGAGGCAGGGAAGCTGCGATCCCCACAAAGATAGAATTCACTCCCCAGACCCATGTCTGTTGGCTTTGGTGGTTCGGGTAAGGGAGTAGCACACCTCAAGGGTGACTGAACCTTATTAGGGCATAGTTACTAAAGGGAATATTGCATCCTAGGACATTGCTGCTACCAGAACCAAATAGAATGAGGGCCAAGGGCTCCCCAATGCATTGGGTAACAAAGCACCTGCTCACCCTGTCAAGAGCTACGTTTCCCATGAAGCCCTGGGCTCCAGTCCTGAAGGCAGAATCTGAGACTTAGCCTTCCAGAAGCGAGCTGTATTGGTGGTGAGGAGATGTTATCACGATAAGAAGATGGGAGAAAAGGAAGAACATGGAGCCACAACCAGACCCAAGGAGGCTCCCAGAATATGGAAAATCTAGTGTGGGAGTAAAGGCAAGCAGATACAACAAGAAATTTCACTGTTTTCCCCACCTGTAGACAAAAAAAAATAGATAAAGGAAGATGAGGCTTGGGAAATCTGGCTCAGACACTTACTATCTGTGGGGTCTTGGGCAAGTCATTTAACCATATTTGCCTCCATTTCCTCTTCTGTAAAATAAAATGGAGAAGGAAATGGGAAGCCACTCCAGTACCTTTGCCAAGAAAATCTCAAATGGGATCATGAAATCAGACACAACTAAGCAACAATGACTATTGGTTTCAACACTCAAACTTCCATATTCCTCGAACCTAATTTGAATAAGTGATCACGGGCTACCGATTTCTAATTCAATATATTGCCTTGGGACCAAAGGCATATTTTTAGCTTTTGGCTGGATTGGGACAGTGAGAGGGTCCAAATGGAATCTCCGTAGCTCCAGTTCATGAGCATTAAATAAGATAAGCTGCGTACAGCGCTTGACAAACCTGACTTTTGTAAATGTGAATTCTTATCACTTGTAGGCTCTCACTTCCTCAAAGAACTCCCTGGGAATACGGTGGACAATTGTTCCTATCATAATATGGAGTCCTTAGATCTTGACCCCAAAGGAGATGAACCTTTTCTCCTCAAGAGGATTTCACACCTCTTTGGGGATTAAGAGCAAAAGTAGTGTCAAGGAGGAAAGGTTGGACTTGGAGGTATCTCGTGGTACAGTGGTTAGAGCTCTTGTCCTGGAGGCAGGAAGACCTGAGTTCAAATCCAGTCTCAGACACTTTCTAGCTAAGTGGCCCCAAGCATATCACTTAACCACTGACCGCCTCAAGTGTCCTTAAATGTAAAACAGGAATTAATAGCAGCATCTGCCTCACAGGGTTGTTATGAGGATTAACTGAGATAATATTGGTAAGAAGTCCCTGGCACGCGATAGGTACTCCATAAATATTTTATGTCCTTTTCCTTCCCTACTTGGAATCAGGAAGACCTGAGATGGGAATCCTGTTTCTGACTCTGCCTAAGCATGTGCCCTTGGGCAAGTCACTTCATTTCTCTCAACCTCAGTTTCCACTCCAGTAAAATGGAAATAATAATACTGAACTATTTGCTTCATGTGGTTGCTAAGAGGCTCAAGGGTTGGGGGTGGTGGTGGAAGGCAGAGTAAGAACATGAATCATGTAACCATGGAAAATTTTTTCTAAAAAATAAAATTAGTTTTAAAAAAGAGGCTCATGGGAGATCACATTGATAAAGAACTTTGAAAACTTCAAAATACTATGTAAACCTCAGTTATTGTTATTAGTGTCTCCATGAAGGAGTCATTCTATAGAGTCCCTGCCTTCTCAGTGATCATTTTCATCTTGAAGACTGAATGAGGGGGCAGCCAGGTGACTTAGTGGATTGTGAGCCAGGTCCAGAGATGGGAAGTCCTGAGTTCAAATCAAATCCTTGCCTCAGATACTTCCTAGCTGTGTGACTCTGGGCAAGTCACTTAACCCCCATTGCCTAGCCCTTACCTCTCTTCTGCCTTGGAACCACTACTCAGTATTGATTCTGACAGAAGGTAAAGGCAACCTTGGCACTAGGCTTCATGGGAAAAATATGGTTGAAGATTTTGTTTTTCTGTCATTTTTCAATTGTGTCCAACTCTTTATGAGCCTTTATGGGGTTTTCTTGGCAAAGATACTGGACTGGTTTGCCATTTCCTTCTCCAGCTCATTTTACAGATGAGGAACTGAGTCCAGCAGGGTTAAATGACTTTCCCAGGGTCACACAGCTAGAAGTGTCTGAGGCCAGATTTGAACATCAAAAAATGAGTCTTCCTGACTCTAGCCCCAGTCCTCTACCCACTGTACCACCATTTAGCTACCCCTAAGAGCTGAAAGTCTCTTACTAATTATTTGCTCACTATAATGATAGTCAAATTCCAATCTGCACTCAGGGCTATTTCTTTTTTTTATTTAATTTCATTTAATTTTTAAATATTTTCCCATGGTTACATGATTTTTTTCTTTTTTTTTAACCCTTCTGTGTATTGGCTTATAGGTGGAAGAGTGGTAAGGGTAGGCAATGGGGGTCAAGTGACTTGCCCAGGGTCACACAGCTGGGAAGTGTTTGAGGCCGGATTTGAACCTAGGACCTCCCGTCTCTAGGCCTGACTCTCAATCCACTGAGCTACCCAGCTGCCCCAGGTTACATGATTTTTGTTGTCTCCCTCCCCATCCCCTACTCCAAGGGTCAGCAACCTTTTTGGCCGTGAGAGCCATAAACGCCACATTTTTTAAAATGTAATTTCATGAGAGCCATACAGTGCTCACAGTGCCGCTCCTGCTCCTGCAGAAAGAGCCATACATTGCCAACCCCTGCCCTAATCCCTCTCCCTGAGCTGACAAACAATTTCACTGAGTTATCCACATATTATCACTCAAATCCTATTTCCATAGTATTCATTTTTGTAATAGAGTATAATCTTTTAAAGCCAAAACCTCGGGGCTGTTTCTGAGTGCAACTACAGACACTATAATTTTTGAAGGCATCTTGTCATGGAACCTCTGAATATGGTGTGTCTGGAGGCTCAATATTGCATGAACGATAGTGTCATTTGAGTCTAAGGTCAGTTCTAAAATTAATAAATAAATAAATAGGATTTTTTTGAGTGACAACATTTGTACGACCCAGTGGAATTGCTTGTTGGCTCGGTGAGATGGGGAGAGAAGAGGGGAGGGAAAGAAAATGAATCATGTAAACATAGAAAAATATTCAAAAAAATGTAATAAAATTTTAAAAGATTCTAAGGTCAGTTAATCACTTACACAGTTCCTAGTCTCTTTCTGATGGATTTTTAAAATATTTTTCCTAAATCGGCCCTTTCCTCCCCACAATCTGATTTCTTCAGTGGTAAATCTGTAGCAGAACATCAGTATAACCTTCCACAGTCCAATCAAGTCTGAACTTATCTACGGATTTTGTGGAATGTGCATTCAATGGGGTCTGTAGATACTGTTAGCCAGAGCTCTCGCCCCACATACTTTAGTTAGCATTGCAATTAGGAAATGTTTCTTCCGTTCTTTGGCATGGAATGATGCAGTCTTACCCAGTAGGGCCTTTTCTTTGGCCATGATAAATGCCAAATTTGGTGCAGGCAAGAAGCATCCATTATAATCGCCACCTACCAAAAACTTCTGCAACATCGTCCCTGAAATCCCTCAAATTACTGCGTTGGGACAAATGATAGTTCAGTGCCCCAAACCATTGTGCCCTCACCAGTTATCAGGTCAATCAATCCATCAACCAAATCCATCAATCAAATCAATATCAATTTAATCTGAAATTTAAATCATTGAACAATGACACGATTCGTATACTTACTTCATTGGCTTGGATATACTTTTTATCAAAGCGTATCATCACCCCTCTGTGACTTTGGAGGTGGTTAGACTTGGATGGTTACAGTCAAAAAGGCAACCAACCTGGCAATCTGCCTCTCTATACATCTCTAGGATAATGTTAAGATAATAAATGTGAAGTCTGTTGCTGTTTTTATAATGAATTTACTTTTTTTTAAATTTTTTTTTATTTTAAACCCTTAACTTCTGTGTATTGACTTATAGGTGGAAGATTGGTAAGGGTGGGCAATGGGGGTCAAGTGACTTGCCCAGGGTCACACACCTGGGAAGTGTCTGAGGCCGGATTTGAATCCTGTCTCTAGGCTTGGCTCTCAATCCACTGAGCTACCCAGCTGCCCCCTGAATTTACTTTTAATGACAGAAAATTCCCCTTTCTTTGGTGTGTAAGAGTTTATTGCATGATCATGCTAAATTAGCCATTTTTAATACTTGCCTAGAGCTCACGAATGCTTTGTATTCAATAAATCCACAAGCTCATTAGGTCTCGTGATGTTTGGGGCACAAAGATAGGCCTTCCTAAGGAATTTCACTTCTCCTGGTTCAATAGAGCTCTCAGAATCCGAGCATTTCTGCTCAAGACCCTTGATTTCACTTGCTTCAAGACAGTCAAGAATGTCTGCGTCTCCCCACATGAACCACATAAACTGGAATACATCAAAATCAACAGCATGTCCCACAACAATGAATCATTTTAAGAACAAACCTGCTCATGTCCCAAGGCTGGAGTCCAAATCCTGCTGACTAATGGAATATTCAATGGTGGCATTAATGCCGTCTAAGATTCTTCAGTTTTAGCAGGATACTATTTTGTGAGACCTCTAAGAGGACAGAATCATTTTATTATCCCATGAACAAACTCCATTCCAAGAAAACAATAAAACGAGCATCTATAAGAACTTGGAAGGATCAAAATACTAAACAATTTAAAGGGAAATTTTTTAAAAATAAATAATATTTTATATTTATTCATAATAATATAATATAAATAATAAAAATAAATAGCATAACATAATGAATAATATAATGTGAATAATATATAATAACATATATTATTATATAGAGATATGTTTATATGATATATAACATAAATAAATAATATAAATAATATTTAGATTATTTGTTATGTTATTGTTATATCATGTATTATATATTATATGTTATATAATATAAATAACAAATAAATTCCAGCATAAAGCATATTGGAATCAAATAATACTAATCATTTATATAATATTAAGTCTCCAGACATACCATATTTAAAGGGTCCGTGACAAGATTCCTTAGAAAATTACAGTATTATTGCCAGCAACTTAAAATCTCTAGCTCTGAGTTAGCCACCATCAAGCATAAAGGGCATATCTTTTATAGGCATGGAGTAGGATTAAGATATAGTTAGGTAGGGGGCATCTTGGTAGCTCAGTGGATTGAGAGCCAGTCTTAGAGATGGGAGATCCTGGGTTCAAATCTGACCTCAGACACTTCCCAGCTGTGTGACCCTGGGCAAGTCACTTGACCCCCCTTGCCTACCCTTACCACTCTTCTGCCTTGGAGCCAATACACAGTATTGACTCCAAGATGGAAGGTAAGGGTTTTAAAAAAAATAAAAAATTAAAAAATTAAAAAAATAAAAAGATACAGTTAGGTATCTCAGTGGATTGAAAGCCAGGCATAGAGATGGGAAGTCCTGGGTTCAAATCGATTCCGGCCTCAGACTTTTCCTAGCTGTGTGACCCTGAGCAAGTCACTTAACCTCCACTGCCTAGCCCTTACCCCTACACAGTATTGATTCTAAGATGAAAGGTAAGGGTTTTAAAAAGAAGACTATCCAGAATCCCTAAAAGTTCCCTTACATCTTTCCATTATTTTTAGTTTTCATGATTTGGGTATCTGGAGAATCTTTCTCCCTTAAATGGTTTCCTGCTACTCCCTAAGCTTGCTTCTTATAATAGAGAGGCAGAGTATAACGCAGAACATCTGAATTTTAATCCCGCTTCTGTTACATTCAGGAAAATCATTTGCTTCCTCCCAGCTTCCATTTTCTCGTCTGTATAATGAAGAGGTTGGCCTCTTCCATTTTTGGCATTCTATGAACCTATGAGCTTATGTGGAAATGATCTTAATCTACCCCAAGGAATGACGCAGGTTAGCTATAACAATGAACTTCCATCCAACGAGCATTGAGAAATAATAGAAAATTCCACTGAAGGGAGATTGTGAAATCTCCTATCTTGGAGATATTGGGAAATACGAATAATATGGATACTTGAGATTATTTTCATCTGTAAACTAGAAAGGGGGCAAAGATTCTAATTGTGGTTCTTCCTTTAATTTGCTTTGTGATTGAGCAAGTCGTTTCGCCCCTCTCTGCCTCAGTTTCCTCATGCACAAAATGAGGGGTTTGGACTCAGTCATTTCCAAGGTTCCTTCCAGCTCTAACACGCCAGTGTTAGTACTGAGGATACATATAGGTTTAAGGGGGAAGGAAATATTTTGTCTAAATCTACCTACAAATTCACAATCAACCAAGAATACATATCGGGGGTATGGAAAGAGCCTACTTTCTGGTAGACCATCATTCAAGATCAGAATCAAATGAGCCATATACTAATTCAGCAAACTATAGACAAGTCCTCCTTACTCCCTCTTAGAGAAAAGCCATCTTCCCAGCAAAACCAGAAACATGCAATGAGTCCATTGAAGAACTGCTTTGATAGGCAAGAGAAAAATTCTTTCTGGTCTTCCCTCAACAAATCTGTATAGGTTGGGTTCAAATCTGGCCTCAAATACTTCCTAGATGAGTGACCTTGGGCAAGTCACTTAAGCCTGATTGACTATTCCTTGCCACTTTTCTGCCTTAGAACTGATATAAAGAAAGCCGGTAAAAGTTTTTTAAAAACTATATAGGGCTTCACTCACTGGGGTTCAATTCAACTCAATTAAATAATCATGTATGAAGTGCCTACTATATACAAGGCAAGCAATCAATTCTCATGCACTCTCAGAAGTGGAGTCTAATAAGAGATAACTGAATCCCACAAACACTTATTGAGGTTCTACTATCTNATAGAGATATGTTTATATGATATATAACATAAATAAATAATATAAATAATATTTAGATTATTTGTTATGTTATTGTTATATCATGTATTATATATTATATGTTATATAATATAAATAACAAATAAATTCCAGCATAAAGCATATTGGAATCAAATAATACTAATCATTTATATAATATTAAGTCTCCAGACATACCATATTTAAAGGGTCCGTGACAAGATTCCTTAGAAAATTACAGTATTATTGCCAGCAACTTAAAATCTCTAGCTCTGAGTTAGCCACCATCAAGCATAAAGGGCATATCTTTTATAGGCATGGAGTAGGATTAAGATATAGTTAGGTAGGGGGCATCTTGGTAGCTCAGTGGATTGAGAGCCAGTCTTAGAGATGGGAGATCCTGGGTTCAAATCTGACCTCAGACACTTCCCAGCTGTGTGACCCTGGGCAAGTCACTTGACCCCCCTTGCCTACCCTTACCACTCTTCTGCCTTGGAGCCAATACACAGTATTGACTCCAAGATGGAAGGTGAGGGTTTTAAAAAAAATAAAAAATTAAAAAATTAAAAAAATAAAAAGATACAGTTAGGTATCTCAGTGGATTGAAAGCCAGGCATAGAGATGGGAAGTCCTGGGTTCAAATCGATTCCGGCCTCAGACTTTTCCTAGTTGTGTGACCCTGAGCAAGTCACTTAACCTCCACTGCCTAGCCCTTACCCCTACACAGTATTGATTCTAAGATGAAAGGTAAGGGTTTTAAAAAGAAGACTATCCAGAATCCCTAAAAGTTCCCTTACATCTTTCCATTATTTTTAGTTTTCATGATTTGGGTATCTGGAGAATCTTTCTCCCTTAAATGGTTTCCTGCTACTCCCTAAGCTTGCTTCTTATAATAGAGAGGCAGAGTATAACGCAGAACATCTGAATTTTAATCCCGCTTCTGTTACATTCAGGAAAATCATTTGCTTCCTCCCAGCTTCCATTTTCTCGTCTGTATAATGAAGAGGTTGGCCTCTTCCATTTTTGGCATTCTATGAACCTATGAGCTTATGTGGAAATGATCTTAATCTACCCCAAGGAATGACGCAGGTTAGCTATAACAATGAACTTCCATCCAACGAGCATTGAGAAATAATAGAAAATTCCACTGAAGGGAGATTGTGAAATCTCCTATCTTGGAGATATTGGGAAATACGAATAATATGGATACTTGAGATTATTTTCATCTGTAAACTAGAAAGGGGGCAAAGATTCTAATTGTGGTTCTTCCTTTAATTTGCTTTGTGATTGAGCAAGTCGTTTCGCCCCTCTCTGCCTCAGTTTCCTCATGCACAAAATGAGGGGTTTGGACTCAGTCATTTCCAAGGTTCCTTCCAGCTCTAACACGCCAGTGTTAGTACTGAGGATACATATAGGTTTAAGGGGGAAGGAAATATTTTGTCTAAATCTACCTACAAATTCACAATCAACCAAGAATACATATCGGGGGTATGGAAAGAGCCTACTTTCTGGTAGACCATCATTCAAGATCAGAATCAAATGAGCCATATACTAATTCAGCAAACTATAGACAAGTCCTCCTTACTCCCTCTTAGAGAAAAGCCATCTTCCCAGCAAAACCAGAAACATGCAATGAGTCCATTGAAGAACTGCTTTGATAGGCAAGAGAAAAATTCTTTCTGGTCTTCCCTCAACAAATCTGTATAGGTTGGGTTCAAATCTGGCCTCAAATACTTCCTAGATGAGTGACCTTGGGCAAGTCACTTAAGCCTGATTGACTATTCCTTGCCACTTTTCTGCCTTAGAACTGATATAAAGAAAGCCGGTAAAAGTTTTTTAAAAACTATATAGGGCTTCACTCACTGGGGTTCAATTCAACTCAATTAAATAATCATGTATGAAGTGCCTACTATATACAAGGCAAGCAATCAATTCTCATGCACTCTCAGAAGTGGAGTCTAATAAGAGATAACTGAATCCCACAAACACTTATTGAGGTTCTACTATCTATGAGTAAGGGGCTGCAGATTCAATGACAAAATGAAAAATAGCCCTTGACCTCAAGCAGCTTGCATTCTTTTGAGGGATACGGTATGTAAAGAAAGAGAAGATTCACGATAATCCCAAGAGGAAGGGGAGACCCCTAACAAATAAGAGGATCAAAAAAAGCTTCGTAATATTTCTAATGAAATTAACAGCAATTTGGAAGATATTTAATAAAATATAGTAATCAAATATAAAATTAATTTTGACAATGGACTTTTATTCCTAGACAAAAGCTTATGCTTTTTAGCTTACTCCCAGATAAATACTGTCTTAAATCTAGTTTCAAATTGAGTTTAATTCTGTATTTCATTTAAAATAAGAATTAAAGTGAAAATACTCACTTACACAAATGTATGGTGGGAAATGAGCATAATTTTACAAATTTTCTTCATGATGGCTGAAAAATTCATTTAAAAAAATTTTTAACATCTAAATAATCATTGAGAATGACATCAAATAATTATGACACAAATATTTGTTTTTCTAACAGCTAACAAGAAGAACTATATTAACTAATAAATGTTCCTTAAGGGTACTTGCCTATATTGCTTCATTTTTAATAATGTTTATATATTGCTAACTCTTCTAAGGAAAAGTCTTCAGATATAACTTTCTTCTCTTCCACCAATGGACGCTAGCTCCATGCTCGCAGAAATCTATTAGATGACTGAGCAGCGTTGCTAACCAGGTAATTTGAAAATCTGCCAGATAGAAAAATGACATTATAAATGGAGGGTACATTTAAATGTTTTAAAACAATCTTAATACTGCAAAAAGAAATAATATAAAGTTTGATTCTGCAAAATATTTGTGATGGTTTCAAATTGGCTCATAATCTGCAAGTCCAATAATTATGGTTTAAATTATCTGACATTTGCGTTGTAAGAATGTAAAGAATTTTTCACATCTTTAACATCATGTGATTACACAGTTGATGAAGTACAAAACTGAAAATAAGAGTTTGTGCTTGCATCTGCTCATCCAGTGGGAATCTATTTGCTTCTAACAGTCGAACCCTTATAGGAATTTGGAAACAATGTGGTGACAGGTGGAGAAATTGTGAAAACTCATTGCACTTCTTCAAAAGTAGACAGTTTGATGTAATCACTGCCTGAAAAAATCAGAATTCATATGTATATGATCATGACAGTTTCAAATCACTTCAGAAATAAACCTTGAATGCTTCAAACACACACATGCTTCTTGTCACTGCGGGAAAATACAATTGTAACATAGAACATATTTATAACATAATAGGGCAATTATTTATTATTTAAGGTGCCATTGAAGTATTTTTAGCACAAACATTTTGAACCATTGTTACAAATCACTAGACGGGAACCACTATTATAGGAGATAGTACATGAGTTGAGCCTTAAAGGAACCTAGGGATTATTAGACAGAGTTGAGGAAAGAGTGTACAGAGCGCAGGCTGAGAAAAATTATAGAGGTTGAAGATGATATGCCAAGTTTGGGGAATAATAAGTGGGCCGTATCCAAGGATGCCCAGACCTGCCTACTTAAAAGCTTTTCCAGCTTCCTTCCTTCTTTCCTTTCTTCCTTCCTTCCTTCCTTCCTTCCATTCTTTCCTTCCTTCCTTCCTCCCTTCCTTCCTTCCTTTTCTTCCTTCCTTCCTTCCTTCCTCCCTTCCT
>NC_058131.1:683653650-683671291 GCF_016433145.1 Gracilinanus agilis
TTCCTTTCTTCCTTCCTCTCTCCCTTCCTTCCTTCCTTCCCTCCTCCCTTCCTTCTTTCCTTCCTTTCTTTCTTTCCTTCCTTCCTTTCCTTTTTCTTTTTCCTTTCTTTCCTTTTTTCTCTCTTTTTTCCTTTCTTTCTTTTCATTTATTTCTTCCTTCCTTCTCTTTTTTGCAAGCTAGTTGGAAATGGTGGCTATCCTGAAATGCTTCCTATGGGCACATTTCACAGTTGCTAACTATTGATGTAAACTTTTGTTTGGGAAACAGGAATCTTATGCTGAAGGGACTTTCTCTTGTGCTCTTAGATCCATTTCTCATTGGGATGGTAAGTATCACATCACCTCCACTCTCTTTGCTGTGTCCTTGTCCCTTAATAGCCCTAAGATGGCCTAATAATGGTACATCCCCTCTCTTTACCTTGAGCCTTCCCTACAAGATCCTTAGAAAAGGACCTGTTTCTGAGACGCCCTTCCTTTCTTCCAAAGCCCACAGATCAGCAGAGCAAGACTTCAAGGAAGATGGGGCCTCTGAGCTCCTCCCAGACTGCAAACTCTATTCAGCTAAATGACTCTATCAGGTCATTTGCACAGGGTAAGATCTGTTTATTCAACTATCATCATTGGAAATAATTAAGGGCTGTAATGAATCCTCCTTGTGCAATGGCTATAACACAGTCTGGCTCCTTGGCCCAAATAATTACATGTCTGCTGAAACCACCTTGGGTAATATGCTGTAATCAGGGTCACTTTTCTATAGCCTCTTTATAACTCACATAAATAGAGAGCAGTTGGGCTTTTTTTTTTCCCTAACCATTTTTCAAATACAATAACTTGCCTTTGACCCTGTCTTTCAGAGGCAGCCCATAGAGCAACAATTGAAGAAGCCTGAGGTCTAGCTGCTTCACCACACCAAGGATTGAAAGCATGGGAAGGGACTGAAACTCAATGCAAAAAGGGAGAATTGGCTCAAGTAGGTCAAATTCTGTAACTACAAAAAGCCACACCATAGACTCATTTCCTCACTGTTGATTAATGGAGAGAATGATGGGAGTTGGTGGGAATATGGAAGATAAGTGGAAGTTTGGCCAGTTTCCTGGTCCTGTAGAAAAAAAGGAGACTAGAGAAAAGCATCAGCCATGTCAGGAGTTTTTGCCAACAGATTCTCCATGAGTCCTGGCTGGAGCACTATATGGAATTAGATTTCCTGACTTTGGAAAAGCTGGAGAAAAGTTACATTCAGGAATGACAAATAGTATCTCAGGTGAGCTGAGCAATGACCTACATGGAGACATCAGGGATGGAGGAAAGAAATGAACATTTATTAAATATCTTCTATATGTAAGTGCTTTATACACATTATCTCATTTGACTCTCACAACAACCCAGAAAGGTAAATGCTATTTTCTCCCCCATTTTGCAGTTGAAGAAACTGAGGCAGACAATGATTAAGCAATTTATTCAGTATCACAGAGCAAGCAAATGTCTGAGATCTAATTTGAATTCAGGTCTTCCTGACATCAGGACTCTATCCATTGTGCCATCTGTATACCCCTAGGCCCAAATGAGTTCATTCAGCCCAAGAAATAATTTATTTAGGGAGCAACAAAGTGGCTTAGTGGATAGCCAGGTCCAGAAATGAGAGGTCCTGTGTTCAAATCTGACCTCAGACACATCTGGCCCCAGACACTTCCTATCAGTGGGACTTTGAGTAAGTCACTTAACTCCAATTGCCTAGCCCTTTTTGCTCTTCAGCCTTGGAACTGATACCTAGTATTGATTCCAAGACAGACAGTAAGAGTTTTTAAGAAAGAAAAAAAAATATATATATATATATGTATATATATATATGTATCCTGTTGTTATTTTCAGTTTTTACTATTCATTTCTAGTTGGATGATATCGTTCATCATTGCAATGCTATTCCTTGTTTGAGTATGTTAATGTGGTAGGCAAATGTCCCATTCAGTGTCAGAAGTTTCCAGTTTTTTAACTGGGTGGGAACAGAAATGAGATTCGGGGACAAGTTGCCATTGACAAATCTTCTAAGACTCAGAGAGTCCAGAGTTGGTTAGTCCACACAGCATACAGTTATGGCTAACAAAGGGCAACAGGAACATTCCCCCATTTATGCCACTCCTTGTCATTGGAATGCCTTCCTCTGAACCACATCCTATCTTAAGAGCCAGTTCAAATGGCCACTCCAGTGTCTTTGCCAAGGAAATTCCAAGTGGGGTTATGAAGAACGCATGAAGAACCCAGTTGAAAAACGCATGAATAGCAACAACCCCACTAGCAAGAGGTGACATAAAGAATAGGGTACTTATCAGAATAAGGAAGCCCTGAAATCATTTTCCCTCTCTGACACACACTGACTTTGTGGGCAAGTCATCTAAATTCTCAGCGCCTTAAGCAACTAACTATTAAAAACTTAGAAAGTAATTAATCATATTCCAAATTGGCAATCTTATTAATAGTCCCTAGAACTTGTGGCCAGTGATATTTTAACCCAAATCTAAAAACAAACAAACAAAAAGAATTTTACCAATAGGATGTGATCTCGTGTTCTCTGTTTTACTTATGGAGCCTACTCTAGATTACATGTTCCTTGGATAGTATGTTGTTTATCTCTATATCCCTTACAGCTCCTAGAATCCTCAGTATTTGTTAAAGAAGTGCTACCTCAACATGTGCTATTGATGTGTCAAACAATGCCTTCATAAAGTCTTCCTTGAGAGTAGTGGTTGAAAGTCTTTAAGCTATCAGCATCTCAAGGGTCAAATGAATCAGCAGGGAGAGGGGGTTCTAAGAGCTCACAGCCCTCAGACCATCACATCAAGCCTACCTATAATTAAATAGGGAAAATGAGCAAACAACAAAAAAAGCACCTAACTCTAAAGAATTTTAATGGAGACAAAGAGCAAAGTTCAAGCACAGAAAGGAACAGTGAAAGCAAAGGAAACACATGCAAAGTCCAAAAGAAAAATATGGATTGGGCACAGATTCTGGAAGAACTCAAAAAAGACTTCAAAAACCAATTAAGAGAGGCAGAGGAAAAGTGGAAAAGAGAAAAAATGGGCCTATTGAAAAAAGAGAACCAAAAACTGACAGAGGAAAATCAGGTCTTAAAAATCAGAATTGACCATCTAGAAACTAATGATTTCATGAGAAATCAAGAAACAATAAAGCAGAATCAAAGGAATGAAAAAACATGAAATATCTTATTGATAAAATAACTGACCTAGAAAATAGATCCAGGAGGGTAGGAGTTGTTTCCTTCTTTGCGTTTGGATCCCCAGCTCCTAATTCAGTATCTGGCATGTGGGAGGTGCTCAATAAATGCACATTGATGGACTGACTGGTTACATTGTCTTTTTCAGTAATTAAGTGCTAAACACTGACAGTATAGCTATATCTTGGGCTATACTCCTAGGATCACACAGTTGTTCATAACCTTTCCTACTGGGAAATTACCACTAAGAGGAGAAAAAAAGTACTATATGTTTACTCTAGGGTCCCTGAGGGTTGTCCAACACTGGAAAGGATGAACCAAAGAGGTTGTGAAATTCCCCTCTCCGAAGGTCTTGAAAGGACAAATTAGCATGCCTGAGATGACTGAGGCATGGTGTCACCTGAAGGTAGGGGGACAGACTAGATGACCCTTCTGGTTTTCTTACACAAATCATAGAAATCTATAATGTAGTGATTATGGGCATGTAGTCAATGGTCTCCCAATGTGGCTATTATGCATTATGAGGACTAAACATAATTTGTAACAGGGAACAGAACAATTCATGAACACCATTTTGTTTTCTGACATTCAGAAAATTAATGAAGCCTACTCCCATCAGATATCTCCTGTCTCTCCTCCTTCCCAGTCCATCCTTCACACTACTACCATAAGTAGCTTCAAGTCCTAGGAAGAAAGGTAGGTTTGGATCCCTGCTATGACACATACTAGTTGTGTGACCCTAAACAATTATTTAAGCTTTGTCAGCCTCAGTTTCCTTATCTGTAAAATGAATATAATATCTAAGTTCACTGTATCTCAGTGTTGTCATGAGGAAAGTATTTTGAAAATTGTGAACTATTACATGCATAAAAAGTTATATTGTTGTCTATGTGGAAACTGACAGTCACTGGAAGCAAATAAATCTAGTGGCCAAATGGGTAAGTTGCAACAATAAGATAAAAGACAAAATCTCCTTTGTAGATAGCCTCTTAACTACTTTTCCAGGAGTTTCATAGAATTATGAAATAGTTTAAACCAGTTAACCTGCCATCATGATTGGAAAAAAAAAGTTTTGCTTACTAGGATGTGGACATATTTCTTACTCTACCACCACTACTGCCAATCATCTATGGGAAACAAGGTGAGAGATAACCTGAGGCATTTCCAACCCATAGAATCACTGAATACTAGAGATAAAAGGAATTTTAGATCAAAGAATGTTAGAAAAGGCCTTTAGGGATCAATTTGTCTAAGCCCTTCATTTTACAAATGATGAAATTGAGGTCCTAGTCGACTCCATAACCTCCCCAAAGTCATACCACTAGCTAATGGTAGAACTAAAATTAAAATTGAGGACTCCTAATCCCTACTCCGAGATACTATTCCATTTTGTTTCTCTTCTCAACCTCTCAGTAAAAACCTAGTTACATTAATAATACTGTTGCCATTTTAATTTGGAGAGTCAATAAATATTTATTAAACTCTTACTTTATGCTAGGTATGATACTAAGTAGACAAACAAAAAAATGAAAACCACCCCTGTCCTCAAGGAGCTTACATTCTAATGAGGATGATAACATGTAGATAATTAGGTACCTTGAAGATAAATGCAAAGCAGATACAATAACCGTAAAGGATAAGGAACTTAGGGCCAGGGATAACTGGGAAAGGTCTCATGCAAATAGCAGAGCTGAAGTCCTGTCTTAAAGGAAGCCAGAAGATCCTAAGACATAGAGATGAAGATGAAAATTCCTGACTTTGTGGGGCAGAGATCAGAGATGGAGTTTCATGTGTGAGGAACTGCAAGTAGGTTACTTAAGTTGGACCAGAGAGTACATGGAAAGTAATGATGTGTAAAAAGACTAGAAAAAAAATGGGAAGGAACCACAATTTAAAGACCTTTAAATGCCAAATTCTTTCTCCTCCACACAGCTTCACTACTTCATTAGAATCTCCTAAACATCTAATATGGCAGCTAGATGGCACAGTGGATATAGAGCACAGGACCTGAGATGGGGAAGACTCATCTTCCTGAGTTCATATCTGGCCTCAGGCACGTCCTAGCTATTAACCCTGGGCAAGGCACTTAATCCCAATTGCCTATCCCATACTGCTCTTCTGCCTTGAGACTGGTTGATTCCAAGACAGAAGGTAAGGTGTTTTGTGGTTTTTTTTTTAAAGAAGTTTAGTTAATGTGTTGGTTAATTTTGATGAATGGGGGTAGGGTTCTCTATTAATTTTTATTGGGGTTTTCTCCAAAGGATAGCTCTCTGGATAAGAGATGGGAACAGAGTTATATTTGATGATGAAGGTAATGTAAAAACAAAAGATGTAAAAAAATTAAACAAAATATACAAAGCTTCTAAGTTTAATACCTTCAAGAGTCAGTCAGAGTTGCTTATATTCCAGCCCCGTCCCCAGCAGTCATCTTGCAGATAGACTAGTCACAATAAAACCGCATAGCTATACAAAAGATGCCTCATTTTTACTATAGTAGTACATGGTGGCTAGTCCTACATACAGTTCTGCCCCAGGCTATAAAAATATTCTGTTCTAAAGCTGTTGTCAAGTTGGAGTTGGGTAAAAAACCACAAACCAGAGAGTGACCTCCTTTTTATTTAGTCCTGTGGCCTGACTCTGCTTGAGAGAATGGGGTTGGGAGGGAAGATCAGAGGTGGAGGGCAAAAATTCTGGAGGAAATCAAATCAATATATTTGGATAGAAGAAAGCAGAGCTTTAAAAGTTTAGAGAAGCAGATCTTGTCACACATAATAGCAACAATTATAATCATATCAACCAGCATTGGTATTATATAATGCTTTAAGGTTTACAAAGTTTTATATATATATATACATATATATATACATATATATGTTACAATAATTGCTACATTTGCATAGTACTTTTTAAAAAATGTATCGCTACTTATTTTTAACATCCTTTTCTTTTTAAATTTTGAGTTCTAAATTCTTTCTATCCTTCCCACTCCATCCTCCACCCACTGAGGAGACAAGCAATATGAAATTAATTAAGCTCATGAAATCATGCAAAACAGCCAAATTCCCCCCAAAAAAGCAAAAAAAAAATAAAGAAAGTGAGGAAATTAGATTTCAATCTGCACTCAGAGTTCATCCGTTCTCTCCCTGGAGGTAGAAAACATTTTTCATCACATTCTTTTGGAATTGTCTTGGATCATTGTATTGATCTGAGTAGCCAAGTCTTTCACAGCCAATCTTCATTACAATGCACTATCAAGGTTCTTCTTATTTTGCTTTGCATCAGTTCATATAGATCTTGTCATGTTTTTCCAAAATTACTCCACTCTTCATTTCTCATAGCACAATAGAATTCCATCATAATCATATTCCACCGTTTGTTCAGTCATTCTCCAATGGATGGGCATCCCCTCAATTTCTAATTCTTTGCCACCATAAAAAAGAGCTACTATAAATATTTTTGTACAAGTAGGTCCTTTTCATTTTTTACTTTATCTCTTGGGGATACATTCCTAGTAGTGATATTGCTGGGTCAAAGGGTATGCAGTTTTATAGTCCTTTGGACATAGTTTAAAATTGCTCTCCAGAAAGCTTGGACCCTATTTCTCCCTCAGCCCCTCCAGGATTTGTCACATCTGATGTGAGATGGAGAGAAGTGGTGCCTCAGAATTGGTTTAATTTGCATTTCTCTAGTCAATGGTGATTTAGAACATTTTTCATTTGATTACAGATAGCTTTCATTTCTTCTTCCGAAAACTATGCATATCCTTTGAGCAATCATCAACTGGAAAGATATATAGTTCTTTAAGGTTTTACAAACTGTATTGCATTTGATCCGTACAACAGCCCTGTGAGATAAGTGCTATTACCATTCCCTCCTTACACAGATGAGGAAACTGAGGCTCAAAGTGACTTACTCCAACCAGCATCACATAGCTAAGTGTCTAGAGAAAGATTCAAACTTGTCTCCCTGAATCCATCTAGCACTCTATCCACTGCACTACAAAGCTATTAATAATAATAATAATAATAATAATTCATATTTATGGTTTACCAAGTGCTTTCTTGAAGACTCTTGTGACATAGATAGCACACATTATTATTTTCCTTTTATTTATATTAGCACATCAAAAGATCCATGATTTCAGTAATGGGGGGTGTTGCTGTTATTTGGCATTCATACACAAAGAGGACAAATGACTTCATGGTGGTGGAGTCAGGGTACAATGTGTTGACTAGAGATCCTCAGTCCAATACCAGTTTAGAAGGCTTTGCCCCAAGTCTAGCACAAATAATCCATTTGACCATTTAGGATGGAGAAGTCTAGACTTGTACATCTCACATTTCCTTTGTATTTCTGAGATTCTACTTTGCTCACAGAGCACAGCACCTCCTTTGATGTCAGCTGGACAGTTCTATACCAATGCCTTCCATGTCTCACAATCCATACTAAAGTTCTGCAGAGAGACCTTGGGAGTGTCCTTGTACCAATTCATCTGACCTCTGCTTGGGCACTTGTCTTGTTCAGTTCTACATTAAAAAATCTTTTAGGGAAATGGTTGACATTTTGCTTTTAGTATCCAGGCTACATGTCCAGCCCACTGGAATTGCACTCTCTATTCTTAAGTTTGAATCCTTGATACTTCAACTGGAGAGAAGACCTCAGTGTTGGAAATCTTATCATGTTAGGTAATCCTCACCTAACAGGATCTTCCCAAGATAACTCAAATGGAACCAATTCAATTTCATGGCATGCAACAATAAAGTCAACCCAGCAGCTCCGTAGACCTTCAAGTTGGTATGCAGCCTGATACCTCTTCTCTCCCTCACCTTCCCTAGGAGCCTCCCAAATGCTGAGCTAGCTCTGGCAATTCTTGAATCAACTTCATCATCTATGTGGGTATCCCTAGAAAATATACTGGAAAGGTAAGAGAACTTATCCACAGCTTTCAAGATTTCTCTATTCACTGTAACCAATGGTTTCACATATAGATGGTGCAGTGGATAGAGAACCCAGCCTGGAGTCAGGAGGACCTGAGTTCATAGCTGCCTCAGGCACTTATTATGTGACCCTGGGAAAATCACTTAACCTTGCTTGCCTCAGTTTCCTCATCTGCAAAATGAGCTGGAGAAGGAAACTACTCCAGTATTATGTGACCCTGGGAAGTCACTTAACCTTGCTTGCCTCAGTTTCCTCATATGTAAAATGAGCTGGAGAAGGAAACTACTCCAGTATCTCTGCCAAGAAAATCCCAAATGGGGTCCTGAAGAGTCGGACATGATTGAAACAAATGAACAACAAAAAAAAAAAAAAAAGGAAAGATGAGGAAGGTAAATAAAGTGGGTAATACCTCACTAAATGCAGATCACAAACTCTCTATACTTTAGTAACAGCAAAAGTTAACAAAAATCTTTGTCACCTTCAAATGTCCCAGCATCTGATGGCAAGCTTCTTAGCTAGGTTAGTCCTCGGCTAATAGACATACAATCTATAGCTGGGTTTGCAGTCAAAGCCTTTGCAACTTGGTAGAACCTACCAGAGATGGAGTTCCACTGGCATGGCTTTTGAGAACCCAGGGCCGAGACCATGTCACAATGAAGCATCAGAGCAGAGCCTTAACTACCAAGTTAAGCTAGTCTCCACTACCCTCAAATGACCCCTCAGGTCACTCCTTCTACACTCATGTCAACTCCCAAATTTCAAGCCCTCACATTTACTTCCCAGTTACTCTCTCACTATCCAATTCTAATAGACTTTGGTCCCAGAACATGCTTTCACCCAAACCATTGGATCTCTTCCCATGATGCTTTGTTCACAGCTACCAAATCAGCTTACAAAAAAAAAATCTTTGGGCTAGTGCTCCTAAATGCTACCACCCCCACCCTCAAATACAAACAGAGAGCAAAGACCTGTGTTTTGTCTTTGTAATGCTAGTAGACTTCAACTGGAGGGGCTCAAAAAAATCTTTGTTCATTTGGTTGAATTGAATTTGCTTCTTTTAAAGCCCCACCCTCCCAGGACAGGCTAAGGAGAAGGAACCTTCTACTGTGATCTCTCTATTACCTCTAAGGCTCTTGACCCCAGGTCTCTAGACTCTCAATACAATGTTCTTTTCACTACACTAGGGATCCAAACTATTTAAATGGGGAAAGAAGGGGATATTTTGGTAATGTTTTTAGAACATAATGTCTTGAAGCAATATGTTTTAAATATAATTTTTTTTTCAATTAAAGCCAGAAAGGTTTGCTGCCAACTTTATCTGCACTGGTTTATATGTTTTTATATTTTTATTTAATTTACTGCCATGGTAAAAAAAAACACAGAGCAGCCAATCTAAACACTGCTCTGAACTTCTTCAAATTATACAAGTTGAAGGAATGCCCATCAATTTGGGAATGGCTGGGTAAATTATAGTATATGATTGTAATGGACTCCTACTGAGCTATAAGAAATGACAAGAGGAGGAGCTCAGAAAAACCTGGGAAGACTTACATGAACTGATACAGAACGAAAGTAAATAGAACCAGGAGAATGTTGTACACAATGATAGGAACACTGTACAATCAACAACTGTGAATAACTTAGCTATTCTCAGCAATATAAATATGATCCAAAACTATCCCAAATGACTCGTGATAAAAAAAAAATGCCATCTGCTTCCAGGGAAAGAACTAATGGAGTCTGAATCTAGACCAAAGCAAACGTTTTTCATTTTCCTTCTTAATTTTTTTGGGTTCAGGTATCCTTCAACAAAAGAATTTATATGGAAAAATGTTTTACATGATTGCACCTATAAAATCTATATCGGATTGCTTCCCGTCTCTCAATGGAGAAGAGGGGAAGAGGAAGAGGAGAGAATTCAAGACTCAAAATTCTGTTTAAAATATTGGAAACTGTTTTTATACATACTTGGAGGGGGGAATAAAGAGAAATATAAAATAAATTTTAGAAGTTCATAAATTAGATAGAAAGATTATATAACAATAGCCTATTGTCTCTAGCATGCAGTTCATATAAAGCAACGTATGGGATAGTTGCAGAAACAAGTCCCAGAAGTTTTCCTTTAACCTTTTACTAGTCATACATTAGCACAAGAAATTAAAATGTTTTTGCTCTTTGATCTAAAGGTTATATTAATGGGCTTATTTCCCAAGGAGGCCATTAATAAGAAGAAAGCACCCACACATACACCAAAATATTTATAAGTAGAGAATTGGAAATAAAATAGATACCCATTAATTGGGAAATGGCTAAACAAATCGTGCATGGTATTATATATAATGCCACATTCCTTAACACAATTGCAAATTCTGGTAATAGATTACCATAATATGATGACTACAAAGAAACGGGGAAAAATACAAGAGTTAGCAGAGCTAAGAAAAGGGCAGACACAATAAATAGCTAACATTTATATGGTTCTTACTATGGCAGGCACTTTAAAATTACTAGCTCATTTGCTCCTCAGAACAATACTGAGAGGTAGGAGGTACTATTGTTATTCCCATTTTACAGATGAAGAAACTAAAGCAAACAGAAATTAAGTGATTTGCCCAGCATCACAGAGCTCATAAGTATCTGAGGGAAGGTACTCAGGTCTTCCTGATTACTGGCCCTGTACTACCTAGCTGCCTCAGTGACAATGACAATATAAATGGAAAGAACAAACACCCAAAAAACTGTGAATGTTGTGAAATCACTTAAAGTAGGTGTCTGTCTCCTTTGGCAGAAGGCAGCTTCTCACTGGGGATTCCCTTCAGCAATTAAATATAGCCAAAATCAAATAGTGTCAGAGTGGTACAATGGAGAGAGAAACAGAAGACTTGGGTTCCAAACTTGATTTTGCTACTTCTTACCTGCATGATCTCAAGGACCTTCAGTTTCCTTAGCTGTAAAATTAGAGGGTTGGAGTAGATGAACTTCCAGTGCTCAGCCTATAATCTTCTGGTCTTTTTACCTCAAGAGCTCAAGACCCACAACAAAAAAAAAGACCCTTAAATACTCCTCATGTCTCTTTCAACACAGTTGAGGTGAAGGAAGCTGGTTGTTTTAAATGGCTATAAGTTCAGTGAATTAATAATGGACCTCAACAGCCAAAAGACAAAAGTTAATGCAGTCCTGGGCTGCAATGAACTTGTGACATGGAGGCATACTGACCAAAATTAGAGAGTGATGGAACAACTGCTCCCTGTCCTCTTCTGACCAAGTGGAGCATCACACCGCACCACACCACACCACATTTGGAAGGACTCTGATAAACTAAATTCCTAAAACATGGTGCCCAGAACAACTGAAGAGTTGCTTTCCAGCTATCAACCTCAAGGTCCTCATATAAATAATATATAAAGTTAGCTGTTGGAAAGATACTTCAACCATCTTTGCTTTCAGCTCAGAGGACTGATTTCTCTCAAGTGCTAGAAGAATTCTCCACAGTTCTGGCCTTTCCATTAAAAAAATGTAAATCTAAAAAAGGGAGCACCTTATGTTTCTAGAAGGAAAAATATCCTTACTCTACCCTGGGGACCCTTCTATGTTGCCAGCCTCCTAGCTATACCCAGGTTCATGGTACTATTCAGGTAACTACCTATTTAAATTTACAACTCTGAGCCCCCACTCATATATCACTTTATTCTACCAAACTAAGCCAAATGCAATGCAAGAGGTTTTGAATAAAACTAATAAAAACAAGGAATTGAGTCAGGTGTTAAATATTCTGGAAACCCATGTCCACATGTCCAGTCCTCTCACCCCCAAATGTTTCCCAGGAGTTCTAACTGAATTAACTAATTTACTCTTCTTCCCTTCTTTCTCCACAACATAGGAGACAGAGACACTATGTCTACTCTTGAAAGATACCAAGAAAACAGCAGAGAAGTGGTCAGTATTGCCTGGCTTCTCAATAGAGCAATCAGAGAACATTAGAGAAATCCTTGTTGACTTCTCTCAGTCTTTTATGGCAACCATGTTCACCCTATCATTGTCCAGACACAACTGATATTTTTCTTCATCTTTCCCATGACCCTCTCCCTGCCTACCTCATGAGACATTTTTTTAAAATGTACACACCACTCACATGTTACTCCATCAGAATCCAGGCTCAATAAGAGCATCACCCTGCAGAGTCTACATGAAGACTTCTGGAAGTTGTTATCCAAAGATAATTTTTTCCAATGAACAAGGCTTTCTCAGATCCATGGTTTATGGGAATATGGAATCAATGCACAGATATCTCTATTATATAACAATTAGAGCTTTTTTAAAGTGGAATGGGCTTCCTAGGTTAGGTCATGAATTTCCCATTAATAGAAGACTTCAAGCTAAAACTGGATAAATACTTGTCAGTGATATTGTAGAAAGAATTCCTGGACATTTTGGATTAGATGACTTCTGAAGTACTTCCCAGACCTAAGATTCTAGTTTTTATACCCATGGAACTCTAGGACTAAAATGGCAGGGCTAGAGCAATCAAATCTTTACCAAATGCAGCAGCCCAATGCCATGGTGACGTTCTTAGAAGATAGGGTACCACTTAGATTCCTAGGTCATCAAAACTGAAAGGGATCATAGCAGTTGGCAGAGTTCAAGACCTGAGTTTGTATCCTATTTCAGACTCTTGCTACTATATGAGCCTGGAGAAGTTACTTAAACTTTATGTGCCTCAGTTTCCTCATCTGTAAAAGAACACCTACATTTCAGGGTTGACATGAGGATAAGAGGAGTTTACATACATAAAGCCTTTTGTAAATGAGTTTACATACTTGTATATTATTACCATTCTTCTTGCCACAAAATGTCCCTTGCATTGCTAAATGGTACATGACCAAAAATAGATGTTTTACCAATTGAAAAGGCATTGAAGAAGGTGAATTGCTATTGCATCCTAAGGACCATGGGACCATTCCATCTCACTCAAAGTTAAACCTCTTCTATGTGTTGTCTCCCCCAATAAAATGTGCTTTTTGAGAATAAAGACTGTGCTGATTTTCTATCTGTATAATCACTTTTTCCCACAATTTAATAAATGCTTTTCCATTCATTCGTTCCAATTCCTACACTGAAGTTCAGAGAAATTAGTTCATTTACCCAAGGTCATACAACAAATTAATGAAGAACTAGGGCTAGAAGGCCAGTCTCCTGACTTCCAAGCTAATATCCCTGGCACCAAAATACCCAAGTTCTACTTTAATTGATCAGGGAAACTCTTCATTCCACTGGGAGTGGAAAAGTTACATACAGGATCTCTGCCAACATATTCTTGGTCCTAGATCAATAGCCCATCCCACTCTACTTTTATTAAACTTCTGTTCCAAATTAGAAGTATTCAAGCCTCTGTTTTCTAAGCCCTTAGGGTAGCTAATGGTGCTACAGAGGGCAGGAAAGAATCAGTTGTTGTGGAGAGTCTCCCTAGGCTAGCCCTCCCCACCCCAATCCTCTCCCTCTGTCTCTCTGACTCTCTTTCTGGCTCACTATCTCTCTCTATCTCTCTGTCTCTTTCTGTCTCTCTATCTATCTGCCTCTCTCCTCCTCCTCCGCCTCCTCAGTCCATTTGGTGCCAGAGAAGGCATCACAAGCTTAAAGAAAAGAAAGAACTGGGAAAAGATAAGAGGGGAAGACTAGTTTCTCCAGACTTTAGGGAAAAAATAATAATAAATCTATCCTTAAACTCCAATTACACTTTAAACCAATGATCCCATGATGTTGCTTAATTTTGCTTTATGAGAAAAAAGAGAACAGAGCCAAGTTAATAAACTTTTGAAAAGTGGCCACTTCACATACGTCACAAGCTTCCTGTCAAGAAATGGAATTTCTGAGATGTAGTCATTCTGCCCTGACCACCAGGGCCAGAAGAATGCCAAGATCTCAAAGGCCTTTACCAACCAACGCTCCCTTGCCAATCCTGGGAAGTTAGCAAAAATGGGGGAGGATCTCTCTCCTATAACCCTGGAAGAATTCAATACAAACATGTCCTCACTTTAAGAAAGGCCAAACTAAGGAAAATAATCTCATCTGCAATTACATAGTTATGGAGTGATTATTTACATTACAAAAGGATGATTCCTCTTATTTAAAAAATCATTCCCTGCCCTAAAATGGCAAAACTAGCCCAGCACATTTACAAATGTGATTCTGTTTATATATTTATATTATATATGTATGTATATATAATTTGATGTTCATTCTTTCCAATAATACATCTGCAGAGTAAATAAAATAGAGCACAGGGAGCAGTAAAGTAAAATCTCTGCTGGAGCACACTATTTAGTAGGAATTCTTCCCTTTCCTCAATGGCTGGCTTTTTCACTGGTGGCAAAAATCATCTCTAGACACCAGAGATTGAGTTCTCTCTCTCTCTCTCTCTCTCTCTCTCTCTATCTATCTATCTATCTATCTATCTTTTAGACAGGAAAACTGTAACCCAGATAAATTCAGTGATTTGCTCAGAGTACAATAAGCAGTGGTAGAAGTAGAATTTGAACTCAGGTCTCCTAACTCCAAATATTGGGGTTCTTGGCACTATGCTATTTTGCCTTTTCAGGATAGAAACAGAGCCCAAGAAAGCATGTATTTAAATGTAGAAGGTACTTTGGAAATCACTGATACCAGCCTGTCTTCTTACAAGACCTGAAAGATTCAGAAATTTTTCAGGATTCGATGGCTAGAAGCATCTAAAATGGGATTTGAAAAGCTGGTCTTCTTGACCCCGAGTTCAATGTATCCTCTACATCACCCTGCCTGTCAACTATACTCTCCACCCATTTAAGAATGAAGCAATTAAAAAGTTTGAGATTTAGGATCAAGTGATAACCAAAATGTTCTTCCCAGGCTCCATCTTTCTCCTTAGAATTCTAGGAGTCTGCTAAACGATCACCCTAGTGCAAATATCAATAATATGGAAATAGGTCTTGATCAATGACACATGTAAAACCCAGGGGTGGGAGGAGGGGAGGGAAAGAACATGAATCATGGAACCATGGAAAATTTTTCTTAATTAATCAATTAAAAAAAGAATTCTAGGAGTCTGTGGCCACATCTCTGCCATACCTAAACAACAAAACAATGCAATGAGAAAAAAAAAATATATATATATATACACACTGAATCCTATTATCTAGTTTCATTAATCAATAAGGGACTTATTAAGTGCCTCCTAAGTGGTGCAGTAGATATAGCTCTGGGCCCCAAGTCAAGAAGACCCAAGTCAAATCTAGCCTCAGACATTTGTTAGCTTGTGACCCTGGCCAAGTCACTTTAACCTTTGCCTCAGTTTCCTCAACTGTAAAACAGGAATAATAGCACCTACCCTCCAAGAGTTGTTGTGAGGAACAAATCAAATGATAATATTTGTAAAGTACTTATCTCAGTGTCAGGTAGGTCAGTACTCTATAGAAATGTTTTTTCCCTTCTCCCTACCATGTCTTAGGTACTATGTTAAGTACAAAGTGGGCAAAAACAAAAATGAAACTATTCCTGACTGTAAGAAGTTTGTGTTTTACTGGAGGGAGACAGCATGTTCCTGAATGGTAATTAGTGATGAACTTTTTTTTTTTAAACCCTTAACTTCTGTGTATTGACTTATAGGTGGAAGAGTGGTAAGGGTAGGCAATGGGGGTCAAGTGACTTGCCCAGGGTCACACAGCTGGGAAGTGTCTGAGGCCGAATTTGAACCTAGGACCTCCCAACTCTAGGCCTGGCTCTCAATCTACTGAGCTACCCAGCTGCCCCAGAAATAAGTGATGAACTTTTTAAAAAACTTTTGAACAGTTGCCTCAATAAAGTGAAAGATAGTTTAAGGCTTAATTATGCTCCAATTAGATGCCCAAGTACAGAGTTACGGGTAAAAACAAAATGGCATCTAGCCAATCACTCTGTTACAGAACAATTAATTCAGAATATTACTAGGAAGATGTTACCCTCAAAAAGTGTAGACTCAAATATTGATTGAAAGGAAATTTAATTTCCTAATCTGAAGAACAATATATTATCTCATTTGAACCTCACAACCTGGTGGTGCAAGATCAGGTTATTTTTATGTCTATTTTACTGATTTGGAAACTGAGGTTAAAAGAGATTAAATGGCTTGCCAAGTCACAAGCTATTAATTAAGTGTGAGAGGCAGGATTTGAACTCAGCAATTCCTGGTTATCTAACACTCTATCCACTGAATTACCTATAGATGTGAAAAGCACAACTAGCGATGTTTTGTCATGTATGGAGCCTTTCTTTTTGCCAAAGACCTCCTTGGGATATATGCCTGGAAGCAGAATCTTTTGATCCATTGAGCATGTATGTTATAGTCTCTTTAAATAATTACACATTGCTTTCTAGAATAGTCAAGTAATCAATTCACAACTCCACCAACAATGCATTAGTCTCAAATAATCTTTTTATAGTGCCTGTGATTCTCATTGGGAAGGGAAGGGAGGGTTGCTGTGTTAGTACTTGGTGGAGTTAGGATATTGCTTGTTTCTTTGTTGGTTATGTTCCTTTTTAACAGAACTGGCTGAATCAACTAGTTGGTTGGCCTTCAGTAAACCCAGCAAACAACAGCCCACAAGAATGTAATCCAGTGAGCCAATAACAGCATATGCTACAAGACCACCCCAGCAAAAGTAACATAAGAGGCTTTAAAATTATTGTCATTTAGATTCTCCTCAATAAGAGCCCTTGGGAGGTACAATGGATGATACAAAAAGATTCCAATATAGTTAAGTGATGGAGAAGCAGAAAATAGTGCCGCTGAGAAGGGTTTAGTGATGTGTATGTAGTGAAGGGGGGAAGGGAGAAGGTGGAAGTTGGTTCTCTTTGATGCCTGTGATCAGAACTAGGACTAGCTACAGAAAGCAAGGTTTCCTTTGACTTTGGACGACTTTTCCATAAGAGAAAGGTATCAGCAGAATTCACTGTCCCTAAGACTATCCCGTGCCGAGTTTGGCACTGATAGAAAGCCTGAGGGTCCAGCTCCTTCCAAGGATGTCTGGACAGGTCTTTCCTCCAGCCCATACTTAGTAAATCAGTCAGAAGGGGAGAGGTCAGGGCGGTCCTTAACATCTGAGGCCCCTGTGTCCATCGTCCCTCAGGCCCAACAACCTGCCCGGTGTTTCAAAGTAGTTTTCTCCGGAGTCTATAATTACGCCTCGGGAGGGGGCAGCCCCGCCGCATTCCAGCACTGGGACAGGCCTCGGCAGCCAGCACAGGCTTTTTGATCTCCAGGAAAAGTGGCTGCCCTTTGCGACGTAACCTCTCACCACCCTACCATCGCCAGGCCTGTGATGTAGCTCCGATGCTGGTGCGCCCCGGAGGAGAGAAAGGAGAGGGGAGAGGAGGGGAGGGGAGGGGAAAGACGCGGAAAAGGGAAGGGAAGGGAAGGGAAGGGAAGGGAAGGGAAGGGAAGGGAAGGGAAGGGAAGGGAAGGGA
>NC_058131.1:683674264-683698245 GCF_016433145.1 Gracilinanus agilis
GAAGGAAGGAAGGAAGGAAGGAAGGAAGGAAGGAAGGAAGGAAGGAAGGAAGGAAGGAAGGAAGGAAGAGAAAGAAAAGTATTCTCCCAAAGTACTTTCTGATGGGCCCTCCAATGCCCAAGAATCTTAGAGGTCCTCTAGTCTACTCTTGATTCTCAAGTTCCTTATCTGTAAAATGAAGGGAATGGAACTCTAAATTCCTTTCCAAACGTCTATAACTTTAGACACTGACCTGATGTCCCATCTAACTCTGAGTTTCCCTGTTTCCTCAGTAAAACTTCAGGAAGGTCAACCATTAGCAGGAAAGTCTCCTGGATTTCTGAAGAGAGCACTTGGCCCACTTGTTGTATATCCTGCCCCAAGGCAGGTTAGAGAATTAATTAAGTTATTTAGAGAGGTAATCCCCAACCCCTACTGACCAATCTGTCTTCTGATCAGCTATAATGGAAGTCCAGGCCAAGGGCTGTTCCTGGCATGGATAAAATGTGACTTCATCAGGGTATGTCTTTTAATATGGCATCTGTAATTCCACATAGGGGGTCATCATTTTCCTGGGAACCAATACGTTGAGTTCACATGATGTGGCTGGTTTGATCTGATACTTTTTCCCCCTTACATATGAGGTCTGGCTTCTGTGCATCCTAAACCACTTACCGCTGCGTCTCAATGGTCCTTGTGTCACTCCATGAACACTTGGCTTCTGTAATACTCTGGGGTCCCTGGGGTTAGGGAGTAGAACCCTCTCAGTAGGTATATATAACTTGATGAAACTTCTAGAACCCAGGGGATCCCAAAGAGCCACCTCCAGTTTTCCCTACCACCAGCCCCAGCACCAACCAGGACACTATTTTGTCTCTCCGTGTGCCCACACCCTTCAAAAAGCTGACCCATGAACATGTGCTTCTCTATATTCTTGAAAGTCCATTTCTGCAAAAAGCCATACAAGACAGAGGCATTGACAATCTCAGCAGCCATCCAGCATCCCAGACAGAAGGAAGACTTGAGAATCCAAAAAAGAACTTGCATCGACCAAAGGAAAACATTTCATTTTGTAAAACAAAATTGTGCTATATTAGTGACTTACCAAGCACATTAGCACAACAGAACCAAAACCCCTGGATTTCCCCATCCAGAGCTTGTGAAGATGAACAATTCACATAGGATTTAGGTATCAAGTCCAACTGCCTCATTTTAGAGAAGAAACCAGAGCCTGATAGAAACTGAGGCCCAAAGCAGCTCATTGGTTTGCCTGTGGTCATTTAGGGAGAAGCAGAGCCATGGTTTATCAATTGACTTTTTTTAACTCTTACATTCTGTCTTAGAATCCATAATAAATATTAATTCCAAGGCAGAAGAATAGCAAGGACTAGGCAGTTGGGGTTTAGTGCCTTGTCCAGGGTCACACAACTAGGAAAAATCTGAGGTCAAATTTGAACCCTGGACCTGCTATCTCCACCCCAAGGGCTTTATCCACTGGTTCACTCAGCTGTCCTTCACCTATTGATTCTATAATATTCCACACTGTCTCTGCTCCTTGGCAACCCCAGGTCAACAGCATAGCTCTTAGTACTAAGTGACTGTGGACAGAATCTGGGAGCCTGGGCTGACCTTGACAATAGTGTCTACTTACCATTCATTCATTCATTCATTCAATAACAAATATTCCTTGAGTGCCAAGGAGAAAAAATACATTTTAGAGCTGTTTCATTGGTTACATCAGCTCTGCATGGGGAAATTGTATTTATTTATAAGAATGTATATGTATTGTATACGAAATAAACAGTTGGGGAGGGGAGGGAGGGATTTCATTGTACTATTCTGCCTCATCAGATCTTCTAAATATCTGAGGCAACCCATTGGTCTCATCCTGTCTCTGAGAGGTATCACCTTGTGTCAACCCCCCTATATTTAGGAAAGACTAGAGAAATAGCAAGAAGTCTTTGCCACCATCTCATCCATGGGAGCAAAACAGATCTAAGAAGGCCCAGCAGAAGACCTAGATCAGGGATGATACAGAATGGTAACAAACTGGGAAGTATACAGAAGGGCAAGTAGGATGGTCAAGAGCCTTGAAATCAATTCTCTTACAAAAATTAACAATAGGGAAATATGTTTTGCATGACAATACATGTATAATCCAAATTGAATTGTTTGCCAGCTCTAGGAAAGGGGAAGGAAGGGAGAGAGGGAGACATTTTGGGTCACATCACTTTGGGAAACTTAAATAAAAATTTGCTATTACATTTAATTGGTAAAATAAAATATCTTTATGAAAAGAAGGAAGGAAGGAAGGAACGAACAAAGGAAGGAAGGGATGGAGGAAGGAAGAAAGAAGGGAGGGAGGAAGGAGGGAGGAAGGAAGAAGGGAGGAAGGAAGGAGGGAGGAAGGAAGGAAGGAAGGAAGGAAGAAGAAAAGGAAGGAAGGAAAAGGAAGGAAGATAGAAAGAATGAAAGAAAGAACCTTGAAGTCATCATTGTCTACTTCATATACAATAAATATCCATTCATATGCATCATATATACATGCATCTATGCATATATAGATAGATGTGGATATCAAAATTGTTGTTCAGTAGCATCCAACTCTACATGATCCCATAGACTTTATTCATGGGGTTTTTCTTGGCAAAAAAAAGAGTGGTTTGCCATTTCCTTCTCCAGTGTGCCCCCATTTTATAGAGGAAGAACTAGAGCAAACAAGTATTAAATGACTTGCCCTGGGTCAAAACAGCCAACAGTTATCTGAGACCAGATTTGAATTCAGATCTTCCTGATTCCAAGCCAGGTATTTATAACACTTACCTGCCCCAAGAAATTCTATATATAAAATATATATATATATACCTGCCCCAAGAAATTCTATATATATCTTATAGAATTTCTTGGGGCAGGTATATATATATATATAATAGACAGAGAGAGATATAGATAAAGATATAGATAGATAGATAGATAGATAGATAGATAGATAGATAGATCACTTTATAGTTTGCCAAACAATTTACATGTTGTCTCATTTGATTCTTGTGAGGTTGTTGAGATAATCCTGTGAGGAAGGTATTATTATTATCCTCATTTTACAGATGAGGAAACTGAGACTGAGAGGTCTAGTAACTTGCCCAGGATCATAAAATTTGTGTCTGAGGAAGGATTTAAACTAAAATATTCCTGACTCCAAGTCAAAACTATCCACTACATCATCTCATAAAATGAACAGTTAAAGAGATCAGAGATGTTTAGCCTAGAGAAAACTTGAAAAGATATAACAGTTGTCTTTAAGCATTCAAAGAGCTATCATGTGGCAAAGGAAATGGACTGATTCTGGTTGACCCCAGAGGAGAGAGCTTAAAATGAAGGGTAGAAGTAGCAGAGAGTCAAGTTTCATTAGCCTTGCTTCTAGAAAAATCTTCCTACCAATCAAAGCTATCCAAAAGTAGAACAAGCTGGTCTAGGAAATAGTGTGCTCTCCCTTACAGGTCTTCAAGCAAGACCTCTAAGGGTCTTATAGAAGGATTCTAATAAATGGATAGGACTGGAAGCCAGCTTGCAAGAGTTGGTAGTAAATGCTTCAAGGGTGGATAGTAAAAAGGATATAGGAGTAAGACCAGAAGACCTTTGAGATGCCTTCCAACTTCTGTGATTCAATTCTGTAACAGAACCACTCTCTACCTGACCTTCGCTCCCTTGGCTACTATCTGAAAAAGGCTGGTCTAGTGAATTGTAGTGGATCAGCCTTTAAAGAGCCTGGTTCTGTCCCGGATCTGGACTTTCATATTATGTCTCCATGGTTGGAGTTAGGGGAAAACAAAAGGAGTCATGTTGGCCCCTATTGTGATCTTGTGAGCTGGCTGAAAACATATGGAAAAAAGAGCCTGGGTTTTAATTCTATCTCTGATGCTGCTTCCCCATGTGACTTTGTGTCATCTCTCTGGGCCTCACTTGTCTCTTTTCAAAAATGAGGCAACTGGCCCAAATAGCTTCCGCATTGTCTTCATCAAGGTCCTGATCCAACCCTCAAAACAGTATGGCCCCGCAATTAAAGAGAATAGGTTAATGGGGGAAACCACATTCAGTGTTGAAATTAGAATGGCCTGACTCAAATTCTCTCAAACTTTGTGTAATAGCACAGCTTTCTCTTCCACAGAAGCCTTCCCACTATCTGTCCTCACAGTAACCTCCACTAGGACCTCTATGGAACCAAATACCATAAAGCTGATTGTGAAAATCTGCTATTTTCAGATCAGTTGCATTCCAAATCTAACAATACTATAAACATAGATGGAAAAGACTTAGCTGGTTACTGTCAACAACCTGAGTACAGCCTATCTGTGTATCCCTGGTTTCATTTATGTGGGGCCTCTCCCATCAAACAAATCACAATCCTACCCTTGTCTTTCCATCCGTCAGTTGTTTAGTCAGTCATTTTTCAGTCCACTCCAACTCTTTGTAATTCCATTTGGAATTTTCTTGGCAAAAATACTGGAGTGGCTTGCTAATTTCTCTTACTGTTCATTTTACAGATGAGGAAACTGAGGCAAACAGGATTCAGTGTCTTGTCAAGGATCACACAGCTAGTAAATATCTGAGACCACATTTGAACTCACCTAGCCACCATCAGTTGCTTCCTCTGTAAAATGAAGAGATTGGACTCAATGACTTCTGGAGTCCTATCCAGCTCTAAATCTATAATCCAATGATCTCTGGTTAATTTTTACCCATATTTCTTTCCATAAATCCTCACAGAGAATCATTACAGCATACTACTGGGCTTCCTTGGATCCTTCTGATATTTCACAAATATTCGTACAATGTTCAAATTGCTGATTTATTTTCCTTTTCCTTTACACTATGACAGACCCACTCCTTTTCCAGTCTCACATGTCCTTTATATCTTTTATGCCCTTTTTCCTCCCACAAGATTCTGTTGGCAAGTGGCTAAAACCTCCCACCATTTGGGAAGATGTGTGCTATCAATAAATGTTTTATAATTGGGGACAATTTGGTATTTCCTAACCATTTTCCTTTACCCCCTTGAGAGCTGTGGAAGAGTTTAGTCCTGTGGTTTAATTAGTGTAAAGAATTCCCACTGCGGAAAATTGTCAAATATTCTGCTATTTAATGTCTTAGAGGATTGATGTAGGCAGTGAGATGTTAAGTGACTTAGCCACAGGCATTCAACAAGCCTATCTCTTGCTCCAGACCCTACAGACAGCCCTGTATCCATTATGCTACCCCATCTTTCTCCTTACTTATATAAGCCAGTATTTGAGAGCATTGTTTTAATATCATCACATTGGTACTTCAAGAAATGTGTTTAAAAATCATCTTTGTTTTGTTTATAAATTCATCAAGGATCGATGATACTGTCAGTGTGGGAATAGCACCAGTAACAAAATAGAGTTTGGAACTAACTAAATGAGTCTTCTGGAGCTAACTGCCTGAACCGGAAGGGTTCAATGTCTTGTTACTTGGCTAATAAGTATCAAAGACTGGTTTTGAACCCAGATAAAACCCCAAAAGGGATCACGAAGAGTTGGACACAAACGAAAACAACTAAACAATTTTCCGACTTCAGTTCCAGAGTCTGCCCACTCTACCAAGCAGGATCTTTACTTATAAATGTCTTAGTTTAAAGATTCAAGCAAAAGTTATGAAGACAATATGCACTTTTCAACTGGATCAATGAAATAAGGCCATACTGGAGTCAGTGATTATAACATTTACATTTCTCTTATGTTGGAGATTTGTTCTTCAATATTAGTTGGGGAATGTGTATTTCATTGTCAGTCTTGAGAAAAATCAGCCAAGAAAGTAAATGTGTTAATAATCAATTAACCATTAAAGGAATAAAAAGAATAAAAAAAAGAGGAGCTAAAACCATCCCTCTTTGCCAAATATATGATAGTTTACTTGGAAAATTCTAGGGAAACACCAAAGATACTGAACTAATTAATAGCCTCAGCAAAGTTGTAGGCTACAAAATAAATCTTTAAAAATCAACATCATCTTTATATAATGATAACAAAATGCAAGAAGCAATCTTTGAAAGGGAAATCTCATTCCAAATAACTACAAAATATATCATTACAAAAACATACAAAAGACTCATATGATTCCAATTACAAAATGCTCCTTAAAGAAATTAAAAAACCAGGACAGCTATGTAGAGCAGTGGATCAAGAACCAAGCCTGGATTCAGGAGGTCCTAGATTCAAATCTAGCTTCAGATATTTCCTAGCCATGTGACCCTGGGCAAGTCACTTAACCTCCATTGCCTAGCCCTTACTATTCTTCTGCCTTGGAAATATTACTTAGTGTCAATTCTAAGACAGAAGGCAAAAGTTTTTTTTTTTTAAAGAAAGGATTATTTCAATATTTGGAGGAATATTCAGTGCTCATGGCTAGACCATGCCAACAATAAAAATAATAAATAATAAAATGGCAATGCTATCAAAGTTAATTTATACTTTTAATCCTAGACCAATCAAATCACCAAGGGGAAACTTTGCAGAACTTGATAAAATAATAACAAAATTCATTTGGAAAAGCAAAGGATCAAAACTATCAAGAGAAACAACAACGAGAAATAGAGGCTAAGGGGGAATGGCACTTCCAGACCTCAAACTATGATATAAAGCAGCAATCATCAAAACCATCTGGTATTAAATAAAGAATAAAGAAATGAATGGAACAGATGACAAAAGAAATTCAGAAACAATAGAACTCAATAACAGCGTGCTTGATGAAGTAGAAAACATAAATTAGAGAGAAAATACCCTATTTGATGAAAATCACTGGAAAAACTGAAAAGCAGTCTGTCAGAAATTAGGCTTAGACCGATACCTTACACCAAATTCTTCAATACATTCTAAATGGATATATAACCTTAATAGTTAAGATAATGCTTTTTTTTTTTTAATTTAAAAGAGAAACAGAGGCTTTACCTCTCACAGCTATGGAAAGGAGATGTATGCTTTACCAAACAAGAGAGACAAGCAGTTATAAAAGATGAAATAAATAACTTTGATTACTCAAGACTGAAAAGCTTCTGCACAAATAACATTAAGGCATCTAGGATAAGAAGGGAAGTGGTAGAATGAGAAAAAAAAAACCTCGTATCAAATTTCTCTGTTAAGGTTGACAACCAAGATAGTTATAAAGACAGATCACAGTCATCCCTCAACTGATAAATGGTCAAAAGATAGCTGAACAGTTCTAAAAGAAACTACAAAGTATTCACAACCACATGAAAAAATGCTTCAAATCACAAATAATAAGAGAAATGCAAATCAAAACAACCCTTATGCTCTACAATTTGGCAAAAATGACAAAATGGCAACAGTCAATTTGAAGGTATTGTGGAAGGATAAGCACGAAAGAATACATTGCTGAGCGAAATGAGAAATTGTATAAGCATTTCAAAAAGTAATTTGGAATTATCCAAAAAAGTGACTAAAATGGCTGTATTCTTTGAACCAAAGACTCCATTTCTAGGGTTATACCCCTAAGGAAGTCATCAATAATAATAGTTCCCATAGGCTTCAAAACATCTGTAGCAACACTTTTTGTGATAGTTAAGAATTAGAAATAAAGCAGAGGCTCATTGATTGGAATGGTCAAATAAATTGTGGTATATGAAGGTGATGAAATATTCCTGTGTTGTAAGAAATGATGACATATGTGATGATGGTCCTATAGAGAAGTATAGAAAGATCTTCATGAACTGATGCACTGTGAAGTCAGCAGAGCCAAGAAAACAACATACATAGTAACTAAAACAATGGGAATGGGCAACCACACCCAAAAAAATCAAAAGTAAATATAACAGAATTATAAAGATCAAGCAGGATTACTTGAATGAAGAAAGATTAGAAGAAATTCTGAATTTACTTCTTCTTTCCCACAAGTGCTACATATTTGCACATGTTTGGGAACTTTTTCAATGTATCAATCAGTTATGCTGACACTTTTCTTCTCTAAAAAACTATCATATATGAAATGGCTCACTGGGAGGAAGAGGAAAGAGATACATAAACGTGATGCTGAGTGATATAAGAAACAGAAACAGAAAATATCAATAAAAATAACCAATTAGGGGCAGCTGGGTAGCCCAGTGGATTGAGAGTTGGGCCTAGAGACAGGAGGTCCTAGGTTCAAATCCGGCCTCAGACACTTCCCAGCTGTGTGACCCTGGGCAAGTCACTTGACCCCCATTGCCCACCCTTACCACTCTTCCACCAAGGAGCCAATACACAGAAGTTAAGGGTTTAAAAAACAAACAAACAAAATAACCAATTAACCATTCATAAAAAGTAATGTAATGGTAATACGAGCCAATGAGAGCCCAATGTTTTAAAGTATAAATAATGTGCCCTGGCTAGTATAGATCTGCCCGGCAGTTTGGCCAGCCTGCTTCTGGAAATGCATGATGGAAGGGCCTTTCCCCTACCCACTTCAGAGCAGGAGTAAGTGTCCCCTGATGGTTTCCTTTCAGCTCACTATTTGGTGACAAAAAAAAAAAAAAAATCTCTGAACTGGCTACTGAGATGGAACCGAGTATACATACAAAAGGCACAAACCATGAACTGTCAGTCTCTTCTCCAGAGACTTTTAAGCTGGGAGGAAGAAATATTGTGGACCTCAGCATGGGAATATAGGTAGCAGCAGCAGAATGAATTTCTTTGCTATCTCCCTCTCCCCCATTCCTCCACCAGGCTTTAATGTGGCTGTGAACACATAGTGCCTCTATTTCTTTTTTTTTTTTTTTTTACTGTTTATTCTTTCCCTGATCCTAAGTAAATACACATCATAGTCAGAACAGATTGGGATATGACCTTGTAAGCTTCAAAAGGTGGGAATAGCCATCCAAGTTCCCCTCGGCATTCAAAGCCCAACAGACTCAAATCTAAAAGGATTGCTGCAAAACATTATCTTACCACCCCCCAACTCTTCTGTCACATGATTAATCTCGACCAATCTCTATTGCTTCTCTGATTCACCTGGCCACACACACCCTGCAGCAAAATAGATGGATTGGCCATGTTTGCTAGTCCGCCATTATAACTTATTTCTTCAAGGAACCCCTTGGACTGCTTGGCAGATGTCCCGGGTCCTGTGGACCAGAGTTTGAGAAATACTGGATTATATGATCTCCACAGTCCCTTCCAGTGCTAATATTCTATCATCTTCAAACCTGAAACACTGACTTGGTGTTTGAGTTTCCAATATCTGCTTTTTCTACTAGGTTCATATTCTAAATCACCATATTGTCATGTTGCTTTAAGTTAACATTCATAAATCTGGCAGAACCAACTATCTGTCTGTCATCTATGTTTTCCTTAAACCAGACACCTAGCTGAAGTGCCAAATAGAAATTAACTATATGAACTAATGTTGAATATTTACATTATACAATGGAGCCAAAGGATATAGAAGACCTTCAGGGCTGTGGTCTAGGCTCTCCACAAGACAGGGTCAGAATGCTGTGTGGTCCTGCCTGTCCACAGTGCTAGGTCACAGGAATGGGCAATCCAATTTTCCTTCAGAACCTAGGCGCTATTGGGCGGTTTGGCCCCCACACAAGTGACACAACAACTCATGGATGGGGAATTAATCCAGGAAGTATATCCTCCCACCTCCATCACCCCACTCCCTCTATCCAGACTTACAGAAAAAAAGAGAAGAGAATAAGTTCACATTTATAGGTTGCTTTATGGTATATAATAACCCTATAAGACAGATAGTAAAAATAGCATTATCCCCATTTTTTTACAAATTCATAAATGGGACCTCAAAAAGACAATATGATACCCAAGATCATACAGTTAAAGTGGGAAAGACAAGATTCAAATTCAGATCCTCAGACTCAAAATTCAGTGCTCTTTCCACTGAACCCTCTGTGTTATCTTAAATAAAGAAGCAAGTTGGCAGGAGAGAAGATGAGAGAAGCTAAGGAAAGCATTCTCAATTGATTCTCTACTCTTCTGTACAAATAAAATTAAAGCCAAAGGCATAATTTGCACTCAGGACAAGGATCACAAAGTCCTTTCCCCTACCCCAAACATCAGGACTGCTGCTGCTGCTGAAGCTGCCAAAGGCTAGGGTAGGGGAACAGAGTATATAATAAGGCCTTGTGGAAGAGGAGCTCACCCCATCTCACCATCTGTAATAATTAGTCATTTTAATTATTCTTGCTAAATGACTACTCAGGTCTGTTGTTTCTATATTGCTAAAATGTTAGAGTGTCAGTGTCCTCTAAATGTTACATTCTCCAAACGTGGCACCCTTGGGCAAAAACCCCAGTCACCCTGCCCTAGTTATAGTTCTCCCTCCAAAAGACCCTCCTCCTAAAAATAATAATGATAATAAAGAACATATTACTTCCCGCACCCCCATATACACATCCTTCGCTACATTCATAAACAAAAAACAAAAGTATTATTGAACTATTTTTCCATAGGGCCTGGAATTGGACATCAACAGACTTGACTTCCCACCTTGTTCTCTTCATTTGAGTAACTAAATAATCAGCCTTGGCCATCCCACAGCAGATTTTTCTCCTTAGTACCTCCCTGATGTTTCAGTGTCACAAGAAAGCCAACTCAAGTCTAGGAGGAACAGTTTTGCCCATTTTCCAACCACCTTCAGGCTCCAGGGCCACCCATCTGGCAGCCAGAAAAATACTTAATAAATAGCAGGGACTTCATAAATGTTTTTAGGTCTCTCATGCCACCAACATATTCACAGAAACACTTTTTTGATGCATCTGACTGCTATCCCTACAGATTTAATTGAGTTCAGTAGTTGTTAGGTGCTAACTCTTATTGGAACATTTCATTCAAAGGCCCCTTTGATGATATGGATCAACATTGTGGTCAACCCAGAAAGCTAATGTGATCTCAGGCTGCAGGAGACAGGAGGCAGAGATTCCAGAAGAAATGGATGCTAGCATTCATGTACTTTTCCCTAATCAAACTATACCCAGAGTATCATGTTCAGTTCAATGTGTCATATTCTAGGAAAGATGAGGGAAGTGTCCAGTCTTCTGGGACTGAGATCCCTTCCAACTTGAAGTTCTTAGAGTATGTGACATAGTTAGAGAGAATCTTAAAATGTAGGGCTTTGGGTCCTTCTACTCCACTTCCACAAACTGTCCCTCAGCAATCTTTGTACTAGGCTCCATAACTTAAATGGGGTTAGGCAAGAAAGGGGTGGGGGAGAATCCTAAGGATCTCCTGAAAGTCTCTTTGAAGTCTGTGGCAACCAACAAAGCATCAGAGAAAGACATTCTAGAACTGAAAGGTTCTGCTAAAGGGAAAATATCCCATTGGTCACAAGGATAAAAATTGGTATAGATAGTTGAGAACATTTCAGAGTTTGGAGGAAATTAGCAGGATCTTAGAGGAGGAGGAAGAAAAGTGATGGTAGTGGTGGTGGTGGTATGGGATGGTACTACCTGAGCATGCTGGAGGGACCTGATCCTCTCCCCCTCTCTACAGGAACGTGAAGACATTACTCACATCACCTGCCCCTCTGCCCAGAAGCCCATTGGGAGTGCTTCCTCCCTCTTCTGTCTGGGGTAAAGAAGGAGCTCACATTTGGCATGAGGGTTGCAATCTGGGCACTTGGTCTAAAAGGTTCGCCATCACTGGTATAGGGTGTTCAAGGAGGAATAGCACCTCTGGCCTGAGGTTCATTGAGCCCTGTTCTGGGTTGCTTATTCCCCTTTGCTCTCCACTTGGCACTCAGCTGTCACCCATGGCTCCAAGAAGCTATAGTATGTGTAGTGACCACACCCCAATAAAACTGTCTCAGCAGATGGGTTGAGGGGAACCAACCAGAGAATTAAGAAACATCTATCCCAAGCATGTGAATGGGTGGATGAAAACTATTTGTTCTAATAGCCATGAAGGTGATGAAAACAGATGCTGTAGAGCTCTTAGTGCTTGGTCAGTCATTGTGAAGACATCAAGGTCATCCACTGCATCCTAAGTCATCAACAGTTGTCCTGACCTTTTTTTTTTAACTCTTATCTTCCATTTTAGAATCAGTACTGTGTATTGGATCCAAGTCAGAAGAGTTATAAGGGCTAGGCAAAAGGGGTTAAATGATTTGCCTAGGGCCACACAGTTTAGGAAGTTTCTCAAGGCCAGATTTGAACCCAGGATCCCCCATCTCCAGGCCTGACTCTCTATCCACTGAACCACCTATCTAGCTGCCTCTAGTCCTGCCTTTTGCCTTACTACTAGACTTCCATGACTCTAGAAGAGAGAATGAGGCTAATGACTTTGTGTAACTCTGCCATATTTAAATCCAATTCACAAACAGGTCAAGACATCACCTTATCATTGATCCTCTTGAAAACAAAGAAGAAACAACAGGAGTAATAGCAGTAGTGATAGTAGCAGTACTGGTAGCAGGTTTAGTACTGGTAGTAGTAGTTGTACTGGTGGTAGTAGTAGCAGCAGCAGCAGCAGCAGTAATAGTAATAACAAAAGTAATTAGTAAATGCTTGAGGCAAGATTTGAATCCAGGTCCTCCAGACTCCAGGTTGAGTGTTCTATGAATTGTGCCACCTAGCTAGTGACAGGACTTGGACTAAAACCCAGTTCTCCTCACTCCTCGTTCAATGTAATTTCCATTTGACAGCTGTATCCTTTGTCCTAAGAAGGCTTATGTCAATTTACAGATAAGAAACTATCCTACCACTATTTCCTCCCATTGGCCTATGGAGACTCAGACAGAGAGAATCTACTATTTTGCAAGGACATGAGAAAAGAATCCGCTTTTTCCTTGGGTTCTTGGAGTCAAGTGGTAACTCCCCAAGAAGCAGGACAGAGCAGCAGAGAGGGGGCCAAGATCTCAGGGCAACCTAAGCAGCTCTTTTCTTCCATTTCCAAACCTGAAGCCTCACCCCCTTCCCCATCCCAACCCCTTTTCATCACAATGTTTAAATGGACCTAAGTACTACAAATTTTGAAACCAAATCTCAGCAATCAGTCCTCCCATTCCTTTCTGCCTCCCATTCTTTTCTGCCAAGTCCTGAGCTCCCAGATCTCTCCACGATGGCAAAGCAGCCCTCTCAGAGAGAGCTGGGGACAGCTTCAGGGGGTAAGTGATATCCTCAAAGCTGCAAAAGAAACCTCTTTCTGTCTGGCATTGCCTTGCTAAGTCTCTTTCTTTGCCTCCCTTTTTTATGAGGCATGCACTGCTGGGCTTTTTCATTTAATTGTGTGTTTTGATAATTTTGTACAAATGCCCAGAGACCTTCAGGCAACCCAGATAGGGAGGGAAAGTAGGTGGGCATTTTGTAAGCCTTGAGAAGAATGAATAAATAAATGAATAAGTATATGCTAATGAATTAAGTGCATGCATATGTGAATGGAGGAATGAATGAATCAAGAGACATCATGGTGCAGTGGAAAGAATTCTGAATTAGCCATCAAAGGACTTGGGTTCAAATTCTTTTTTTTTTCTTAAACCTTTACCTTCCATCCTGGAGTAAATACTATGTATTAGCTCCAAGGCAGAAGAGTGGTAAGGGCTAGGCAATGGGGGTTAAGTGACTTGCCCAGGGTCACACAGCTAGGGAGTGTCTGAGGTCAAATTTGAACCAAGACCTCCCATCTCTAGATCTGGCTCTCAATCCACTGAGCCACCCAGCTGCCCCCTTCAAATTCTGATTCACCTGTATCGTCTTGGGCAAGTCCCTTCTCCCCACTGAACCTTTATTGCCTCAACTGATAAATAAGGTAGGTTAAGTTGACTTCTAAGACCCCCATCCTCCCTAAGATCGAATGAATCAATAAATGAAGTCATTATCTAAAACTTCTCCTATTTGAAGTAGGAGATGATTCTGAGATATTTCCTCTCAGACTGGACAGAGTTTAAGAGGTAAATGTTACCAAAGGTGTTGAAGACAGTCTCAGATGGCCCAGTGGGAAAGCCACAATCGGCTAGGTACCAAAATCATTCCCTCCACCACTAGGCTTCCCTCAGAGATTCAGAGGTCATTGAGAGAAGGCCGGGCTATGGATCCTGCAGGGTTTGCTCTGGTCCCCCAACATTTCATCACTGAAATCTACAGCCTCCAGAGATATCCTTTGAAAGCTGTCCCTTGGAATCTACTCAACTTGGGAGATCTGAGAGTCACAGCCAACTCATTCAAGTCTGTCAATAACTGGACGGTGTCTAAATTGAGCTTTTCCTGTCCAGTGGGATGATCAAGACACTTGCTGGGGGGCATCTGGGTAGCTCAGTGGATTGAGAGCCATGCCTAGAGACGGGAGGTCCTGACCTCAGACACTTCCCAGCTGTGTGACCCTGGGCAAGTCACTTAACCCCCATTGCCTAGCCCTTGCCACTCTTCTGCCTTAGAGCCAATATACAGTATTGACTCCAGGATGGGAGGTAAGGGTTTTAAAAAATAAAAAATAAATTAAAAAAAGACACTTGCTGCCATGGTACACAACCAAATTTTTACCACCCAGGAGTTAAAGGAGCCCAAAGGCAAAGGAAAAATGAGGCAGCCTTGTTAAGGGAGACAGAGATCAAGTGCCCTTTTGAAACCACTCGTCCAATTGGCTACACAATTTTTTAAAGTCTGGATTGATATTTCAGACCTGAATTAAATTAGGTACTTAGTTTTTAATTAACCCCCATCTTAAAGGGGCTTTTCTTCCCCAAACATAATAAGCCTCAGGCACCACTGTGTCTTACAAATGAATTGTACCCAGATGTCTACACTTGACTCTCCATTTTCCAATTATCTTTGATCAAGAAGAAGAATTCCACAGATCTCGTTTCGAGAACTTAATTGGCTTCCTTCTTTTTCTCTATTGCTTCTCCTTCTGATTGCTGGGGCTGACTGTGTGTCTGTCCCTACTATTGCTCTGGCTCCACAGTCCTGGCCTCTCCCCACTAGTCAGGGCAGACTGTCTTGACTCCAGTGCTTTCCAGAGTCACCAGAATTTGACTTGATCAAGTGTGTGCCATTATGCTCTGTCCTCATATTCTGCTTCATGTCCCCAAGCCGGAGACCTCAACCCCATTCATCTGGAAGCCCTTCCTCTGAGCACTCATTTTTAACCCTGGCCTTGAGCCTGCCTCTTCCAGCCTGGTGGCAGTTCCACGTCCAAACATCAGGGCGCCATTTTGCTCAGGAAAATTCCAAGGCAGATCTAAAAAATGCCAGAAACTCTCCTGGTGATGACAGAGGGGTGAAAGGCTGGTTGGTTGATCTCACATTACCTGGTTTGTATTGCTCTGTCCACATGTCCCTCTTCAAGCATCATTTAGGTCTGAAACTAGTTTCTCTTCAAACTCCAGGACTGTTCACTTTCATTTCATAAAACAGGGCATCTAAGTGATGCATTGGGTGGAGTGCTGATCCTCAATCCACTGAGCTACTCAGCTGCCCCCACTCTTACTTTTTCTACAGCACATACTGTACCATTTGAGAGGCACCAGGAAAAACACACAGAGACAGACAGACAGACAGACAGACAGACAGACACACACACACACACACACACACACACACACACACACACACACACACATGCCCCTCTGCTGAAATCTCACCCTTCCAGATACATTCCTTTGACTTGGAGGCAATTCTGCCAGCCCTAACGTATTTGACTCTTTCACTTCCCTCTTTGCCATCTTAGAGAGAATTAGCCTATTGTTGTACCAACCTGGGAGGGTAATTAAGTCTTGCAAACCTCCTTGGTCAAATGATTAACAACCGCCAATTTTCACAGTTGGGTTCAAAAGCCATTGTTTCCTCTGGGTTTCATGGATCACAAGATGTTTCAGAGTATCCTAAGCCAAACTGCATTGTGCCCTGGCACCAGACAAAGCCAGGGCTGGCACTGGCCACGCTGTAAGACAACCGGTGGTGATTTCAGGTCCAAAAAGGTCTCGTACTGTGCTCTGCTAGAGCTGCTAGGTTTGGGAGTCTTAGCAAGACCATTAGAACATCGGATATATGTGCTCGTAGAAGTGAGTGCATGTGTGGACATACCTACATGCCCACAAGGGGCAGAGGGTTAAACATGGCATTTATCTACAATCGACTTCAGACTGATTCAATCTAAATCCAATCCAGTGTGTACACAGGCTAACTGAGGGTGTGATTGGCCAAACATTAGGCACATGGTAATAATACAAAGAGTTGACTTTGGGATGGGAGAAGGGGGATGAAGGGAGTGGAAGCTCCCACTGGGATTACCAAAAATCTCCTAGCCAGAGCGCTGGCTGCACATACTAGGCAAAATTGGAGGGTCTTATTTATCTGCAGGCACAAATAACACCCTGAGGAGTCTAAAGTAGAAAAGGGAATAGAAAAGTCTAGAATAGAAAAATGGCATTTCAGCAGAGGATGTATGTGTGTGTGTGTGAGTGTGTGTGTGGGTGTGTGGGTGTGGGTGTGGGTGTGTTTCCTGGTGTCTCTCAAATGGTATAGTATGTGCTATAGAAAAAGTAATGGTCTGGGGTTTGGGGGAGACTTGGGTTCTTGTGCTATTCTTGCTTGAAAGACGCCACATATGATTAGATGAATTAAATTCTCTTTCCAATCCCTCTTCTCCTAAGGCAATGTGAGATAGGGGAATGGGTGCCAACAGTGTCCTGGCCAGAGCTCTAACTGGACATCTTTACCACTGAGGCAGGAAAGTATCAGAAGCTATGCCTGAGGTGAGCTACTTCTGGAGAGGTCATTGGTCATGGGACCAGGTTGGGGCTGGGCTGTGGAGGAACTCCTGGAAATAGCATTGTCTAAGTAGGGTTGGGGGAGAGGAAAAAGCACCATTAGGTAGTTTCCTTTTTTAATTGTTTTTCATTTATTGTCTCTGTCCTCAGATAGTTCCTAGCTACATAACCCTGAGCAAGTCACTTAACTCCAACTGCCTAGCCCTTCACACTTTACTCTTTAGCCCTTTACTCTTCTGCCTCTGAACTGATCTTTTTGTGTAGATTTCTAAGACAGAAAAGGAAGGGTTAAAAAAAAAAACAATTTTCCTTACTATTCAGATGTTAAGCTTTTTTGTTTCTACATGGCTGAGAGACTGCAAGTGTGATCAGCACCTTCTAAATTTGGCACCTTGAGGCAAAGCTCCATTTCACTCACCCTAGTTACATATCTAACCCAACTCCAAATTCTGGCTCTGGCCTTTGGGAAACCACGACCTCTGAATCTCAGTTTCTTCAGAATCATAGATTTAAGTTGAATGGAACCTGAGGAGTCACAGAGATCATACATCTAGGTTGGAAAGGACCTCAGAGATCAGCCAGTCTAATGACCTCATTTTGCAGATGAAATCATTGAGGCCATGGATGTGAAGTAATGGTGAGAATAATAATAATTAGGATTTCTACAGCACCCCCACATATGTTATCTCATTTAATCTTCACACTTCTGGGAAGTTATTATTAACCCCATTTGATGAGGGAGCTCAAGCTCAGAGAGATTCACACAGCTACTAAGTGTCCAAGGCAGGATTTGAACTCAAGTCTTCCTGATTCTGAGGCAGCTGGGTGGCATAGTTGATAGAGCACTGGACCTGGAGTCAGGAGGACCTGAGTTTAAATATGACCAGAGCCACTTTCTTGCTGTGTGACCCTGAGAAAATCCTTTAATCCTGTTTGCCTCAATTTCCTCATCTGTAAAAAGAGGAGAAAACAACAAACTCCAATATCTTTGCCAAGAAAACCCCAAATGTGGTCATGAAGACTGGATGTGATGACAAATGACTATGAAACAAACTTCCTGACTAAGGCTAGCCCAAGGCCACGAGGAATGACAGGAAGAGTCTGGATTTTGGATTCAATTCCATGACTCTAAATTCAGTGGTCCAAGTTCACGTCACTTTCCACTGCAGGGCATCCAATCCAACTCCCTTATTTAACAGATGAGGAAACAGAGGCCAGAGAGATTAAGAAACTTACTTGAAGGTCGCACAGCAATGAATGGCAGAGAATGGATTCGAACCCCAGGCTTCCTTCCCCTGCCTCACACTATCCTACCTATTTCACCAGATTGTGAGAAGCAAATGAGATAAAATGCCAATAGCTTTGCCAACTTTAACAGGCTGTGTGAATGCATTAACATCCTCAGTTTTCAGATTAAGAAAGGTGGGCAGTGAGCTTGGGAAACACAGAGAAAGAGAGGAGATGAAGTCAGCATTCCAGTACAGTTTTAGAGCAAGCGATCATTCTGAATCTTCTCCCCTCCTGCCTCCTTCACTCCCTTCCTTCACCAGGATAAGCAGCAAGCAAATAGTTCCTGCCACAAACTCCCTTGGCAAATGTTTCTCCTCCTTCTTTTCCAACCAGGTGCTTCAGGTTCACTATTTGGGGAAATTTATTTCCCCAAACGACTTAGACCAGGCAGAGCCACCATCATGGGGAGTGGGTGGACAGAGGCAGGGCTTGGAGAACAAAGCCCACTTTGGGAAGGGCTCAGAAGTCTGTAGAGTCAGAGCAGAGCCAACCAAGGCCAAGACCTAAACAGACCCAGGAGGTCTGAGCATGGCGATCTGGATTCAAACTCAGCCAAGAAGCCAGAGAGCCGGCAAAGGCAAAGACCAAGGGTCCAAGAAGAGTGGATGGTTGGTGGATTAGTCAGTAATCAGCCACCCATCACAGAAACCAGCAGAGCAGGGGGAAATGAAGAGGCACCGAGGAACCAAGAAAACAGTGGGTCAAGCTTCAAGCTCAGCCAGGCTACCAGAGGTAGCTCAAATTCAGAGGGAGCTGCTCAATGAATTGATACCAGATGTATCTGTTTGGGAAGTGCATCTACACTAATGAAGTCATAGGTTCCGACCCATCTACCCCCCCCCCCTTTTTACATTATAAAAACAAAAAAGGAATTCAACTGTTTTTTAATCAAATGAAATCAAACCAATTTACGCTAGTTGGCTGGTTGTTGCTTTGCTTGGTTTTTGTTTTGTTTTTTTTTTTAATCGCAACTTGTTCCTTTATTTGGATGTTTCCAAATATCTCATTGCTTGGCATTATGGAAGAATCCATCTGGAAACTTAGTTGCCTTTTTTAATCCACATATTTGGCATGGTGTAGACCCTGCCTCCTCCTTCTAGGTCCTAATCCTCTACTCCCGCCTCCCCTTTACTCTCTGTAATTGAATAATTATATGCCCCAATATTCACCGGCTTATCCTTTAGTAATCCTTCTTTGATCCTGCCTCAGTCCCTGACTGGATTACCCTGATGTGGCATGTCTGGCTTTGTGACTAAACTGTCTATGAGCCCGGGGACATTCACCAAATGAATGCCCTGCCTGCCTCCCTGACCTGTCTTTGGCAGGCGTTGAGTCCTCCAAGAGGGGATTAGTCTGGATTTATGTGACTATGAAAAGCCTACTCATTGCTCAGTTACCACCAAGGAATCAGCTCACCCTCTATGCCCTGTCTCTGTTCCAGGGCCCAGGGGAGAGGGTGGTGGGGCAGGTTTGGAGGGGAGTGAGAAGAGGGCCTTTTGCTGGCTGGGATTTGGTAGGTTGGGACTACAAAATCAGGGCAAAGAGAGAAAACAAGGAAGGAGGTTTTCATCAGTGTCCCAGTTAAAAGACTGGGGATGGGGAGGTGGAAGAGAAGGAGTAGAAGGGCAAGGCCTTCCAGGATGCCCTAGGACGAGAAGGTATATGAGTATGGGATCCTACCAGCTGGAGCATCTCATACAAGTCACTTCACTTCTCTGAGACTCAACCTCCATATTTGAGAAGTGGGAATCATAATCAAACAAGAATTTTTTAGCACTTAATAACTTAAGTTCCCTGGAGGAGCTTATATGGGGGAGAGGATAAGGGAGGAACAACATGTACATATACAGATAAAAACAAAATCAATACAAAGCCAAAGGGGAATGATGGAGGATGATATGTTAAAGGGTTCTTGTAACAAAAGTGTTTTGTAACTGGGAAAAATGTTTACAGCAAGGTTCTCTGACAAGAGTTTCATTTCTCAAATAGGGAGGAAACTGAGGCAAATTTCTATAAATAAAAGCCATTCCTCAATTCATAAATGGCCAAAGAATTTGAACAGTTTTCAGAAGAAATCAAAACTATCTAATAGTCATATGAAAAAATGGTCTAAAATGTTAACAAATAGAAGAATGCAAATTAAAACAATCCTGAGGGACCACTTCATACTTGACTGGCTAACATGATAGAAGAGGAAGATGACTAAATGCTAAAGAGATGGATGTAAAAAATTGGGACATTAATGCACCGTAGGTTGAGTTATAAACTGGTGTAACCATTCTGGAGAACAGTTTAGAACTATGACCAAAGGGCTATAATACCCTTGAACCCAGCAATACTGCTATTACATCCCAAAGAAGACCAAACAAAAAGAAAAAGGACCAGCATGTACAAAAGTATTTATATCAACTCTATTCTGTGGTGACAAAGAATTGAAATTGGAAAGGATGCCCATCAGTTGGGAAATGGCTAAGTAAATTATGATATGATTGGGATAAAATACTATATATAGTGCTATAAGAAATGATTGGGGAGAAGGGGTCAGAAAAACATGGGAAGACTTATATGAACTAATGCAAAGTAAAGTGAGCAGAACCAGAAGAACATTGTATAACAGTTATATTGCAATGATGATCAATTGCAAAAGAATTAGCTACTCTGACCAAGACAATAATCCAAGATGATTCCAAAGAATTCATGATGAAAAATGTCATCCACTCCAGAGAAAGAATTTATGAACTCTGAGGACAAATTGAAGCATGTTTTTTTTTATTTTTCCTGCTTTTTTTGGTAGCATGACTAATATAGAAATATATTTTGTATCACTTTACAGATATAATGAGCATCATATTGCTTTACTTCTCAGTGGGTAGAGGAGCTAGAGGGAGAGAAAGGATTTGGAACTCAAAATTTTAAAATGAAGATTTTTAAAAAGTGTTCTATGAATGTGAGTTTGGACAATTGCATGTTGGCCCAATTCAGGAGCTGTGTCAAAACCTCTCAGATTTGCTTTTGATTTGGACTCTGCTCACTAGGTAGACTTGAGCTCTGAAAGAACCATTACTATAATCAAAGAATCATGGATTTTGATATGGAAGAAATCTTAGAAGCTATCTGGTACAATCTCTTCATTTTCCTGTGAGGAAATCAAGGTCCAGACTTCCCATTCTGAAATTCTGTGATTCTGTGAAGTTAATGGTAGCAATGACTTGCCCAAGGTCACATAAGTAGCAGAACCAGGATTCAAATCAAGGTCCTTGGACCCAAGCATCCCTTCCAATATGCCATGCGGCTTTCTCTTTCTAAAATGTGTAGCCATCCCGGGGGATGACATTATACTCTCTGGAGAGCTATTTCAGGATTTCATATTATACCCATTGAATTTTAGAGTGGAAGGAATTTTAGATGTCATCCATTTCAAAACCCTCTGCCATTTTACAGAGGAGGAAACAGACCCAAAGTGTGTCCAGGTAATAGAACCACACCTGGAGCTGAGGAGTTTTCCCAACAATTCTAAATCCAGTGCTCTTTTCATGCCACACCACTGCCTATTGGGATTTTGTATTAATGGGTTCCCAGAAATAATAATAGTACATACTAACATCCCTGGATGACTTAATTATTAATAACAGCAACAGCAATAATAACAATAATGATAGCGAGAATTTAAGGAGCAGTTTAAGGTCTAAAAAGCAGTCTTCCAGGACCAAGCAGAGTTTGCCCTTGATGAGCAAGGTTATCTCCTTGCCACAATAAACTATAGATCTTTAACCAGAGAGTCATGCCTAAAACTTGAAGCCTAATTTGGATTTAGCTAATCCTGTTGCCTGAAATTAGAGTCACTATTCTCTTTAGTCTGTTTTAAACTTGTAACAAATGGTTGGGGGAATAGAAAAAGAGTCCTGGCAGCAACTTTGGCAACAGGCTTCATGATAAAATAGAGTGGATAGCCTCTTACCACAGGAATCAATTCCCACTCTGCCTCTTAGTACTCCTGTGACTTCTAGCAAGTCATTCACCTCTGAGTCTCAGTTTCCTCAACTGTAAACCAAGAGTATTGAACTAAATGGCCTTCAAGGTCCCTTTCACCTCTAAAACTATGCTCCTGCACATTGTACAACAGGTGGGAGATGGAAGAGGCACATTTCTCCATGATGTCAGGGAAAACTTTTTGACAATAATGATGTTCAACAACTAGTGGTGGCACTCTATTGGGTGTCAAATCAAGAAGATTTATCTTTCAGAGTTCAAATTTGGCTACAAAAGGGAAGCTAGGTAGTTCAGTGGATATAATGCCAGTCCTGGAGATGGGAGGACCTGGGTTCAAATCTGACCTCAGACACTTATGCCTTGGAACTGATATGATATTTGTGCTTTGGGATTGGTATTTGTGTGATTCTAAGATGGAAGGTAAGGGAATTTTTTTAATATTTAATCTTAGAATCAATACTGTGTATTTGTTTTAAGGCAGAAGAACAGTAAGGGCTAGGTGATGGGAGCTAAGTGACTTGCCCAGGGTTACACAGCTAGGAAGTATCAAAGGCCAAATTTGAACCCAGAACCTCCTGTCTCCAGGCCTGACTCTCTTTCCACTGAGCCACCCAGCTGCCCCAGGAGGTAAGGGTTCTTTTAAAAATCTGGCATCAGAGACTTACTAGCTGTATGATCCTAGGTAAGCCACTTAATCCTATTTGCCTCAGTTTCCTCATCTGTAAAATGAGCTAGAGAAGGAAATGGCAAACCATTCCAATTTCTTTGCTAAGAAAACCTCAAATGAGGTCATAAAGAGTGGGACATGCTTGAAATGTCTCAACAACATGACCATTGTTTGCCGTGAAGGGGCTAAGCTGGAGAGTATGAGCTAAGAGCTACCCTCCCGCTTGAAAGAGATCACGAAGGTCAGATATAAAGCCAATTCTCTGCAAAAATGAACCAAACTTTAGATCATTTTCATCCATACCATCCACAAGCCACATAAACACATAGATATATACACACATATGCACATATAATTAGATAGACCTATACATACATATTACATATATTCCATACATAATGTATGTGGAACTCAAGTCCCAAAACCCAATAGCCCTAGACTCTCTCCTTATTGGTGAAGATCAGTTCTCCACTCCTGTATGAGGGGTGGGACCCCAGATACATTCTCCTATGTATACTTTCTCTCACTAATATTTTCCCATCAACTTGGATAAATGGGTTGGTTTCTTTGCTTTTTTGCTATGTGTATTCATTGTAGAACTAGCATCTGATTAGAAAAAGCTATAAAGGCTGCAGCCCTGTTCCTGGTAAGGAATAAAGACCAAGAATGAAGCTGAACCTACAAACCGCATCTCTTGGACTAAAGCTAATTAAGGGAGCAGATGGACACGATTCTAGCCTAGTATCCCTCCCCTCTCTCTAAGGAGAGCAGAGTAACCAGACTGGCTCCCCTCCTGCTTACTGGCAGGAATCGGAGTCTCCCTTGGAGAAGAGAAGGGGAGACCGAGATGTTAGAGAGGCCCCTTCTGACCTCCCTACAAGCCACACATTAAGAAAGGCACATTACGTGTGCATATGTATGTATGTATGTGTGAATATGTGTGTATCACAAGCTATTGGGAATTATGCCTATACTGTATAATCCAAGTTAATGCTGCCACAGCAAGCTTTCTAGGTGGGGATTAAAGGATCTGAGAACAATCTTTGGTACTAGATTCCTAATACACATAAGCCCAGCAGTTTGGGAGAGTGGAGGGGGGGCAAGGAGAGGAGGAGGCAGAGGTAGAGGGTGGGAAGGCAACAAGTAGTGAAGTGACTGTGTTTTTTTCTCTTTGCTCTTAAAGACCCACTGACCTTGAAAGGGGGAGACGGTGCCAAGAAAGGAGAGGAGAGGAGAGGAGAGGAAAGCAGAGGAAAGCAAAGGAAGGGAAGGGAGAAAGAGAGAGAGAGAGAGAGAGAGAGAGAGAGAGAGAGAGAGAGAGAGA
>NC_058131.1:683698327-683701940 GCF_016433145.1 Gracilinanus agilis
AGGGCAGAGAGAGAGAGAGAGAGAGAGAGAGAGAGAGAGAGACACACAGACACAGACACAGACACAGACACAGACACAGACACAGAGACACAGAGACACAGAGACAGAAGTGGGGAGATAGAGAGAGAGAGGGAAAGAAGGAAGAAGAGAAGGAGGGATGGAAGGTGGGATTAATTTCCCTAGTTGGTCCCTGGCTCAGTGGATGACTGGCAGCTCAGCCTTCTGTATTCACCTGGTTCTCCCAATGGTTATAAGTAAAGCATTAGACTTTAAAAAAAAAACTTTAAAAGCACATGAGACCATCTATCTGGATATCTATGGAAAAGTAATTTTGAAGACAGAATATAATCCAATATAAGAGATAGCAAACTCTTTAACTCTGAGAATCAACAGTAAGTGAAACCACCCTTCTTCCTCTTTCTCTTACTCCTTGTCATATAACACTTTCTTCATGAGGTAACTAGGTGGACACTTCCTAGCTGTGTGACCGTGAGCAAGTCACTTAACCCCCACTGACTATCCCTTACTGCTCTTCTGTCTTGGAATCAATACTTAGTATTGATTCTAATATGGAAATAAGGGTTAAAAAAAGCTTTCCTAGGGGCAGCTAGGTAGCTCAGTGGATTGAGAGCCAGGCCCAGAGATAGGAGGTCTTGGGTACAAATCTGGCCTTAGACACTTCCCAGCTGTGTAGCCCTGGGCAAGTCAGCTGACCCCCATTGCCTAGCCCTTCCCACTCTTCTGCTTTAGAACCAGTACACAGTATTGATTCTAAGATGGAAGGTAAGGGCTTTAAAAAAAACTTTCCTCCTCAAAAAATCAAGAAATGTTTGTTAAACTTTCTGCAAGTACTTTGGGAGAGAAGAAAATGAATAAGATGTGGTATCTAGCATCATGGAGTAGAAGATGGGCAGTGTTCTATTTTGTGAGTTGATTATTTGTATTTATGTTCTATTTGTCTAAGAGAAATCCATACAAAGTGCTAAATAAACATCATTGGTTGCCTGGGGTCATTCATTTAGAGCTGGAGGAAAAATTAGAAATTGTCTAGTAAGATGATTGTGTGGTCTGGGGATCTTTTCAAGGGGTATACAAGGTCAACACTATTTTCATAATAAAACTAAAATGTTTTTATTTATAACAAAATAAATGTAGATAGATACAACTCACATAGATAAAATCTCTTTGGGGGTCCTCAATAACTTTCAAGAGTGAAATGGGGACCTATGACCAAAGAGTTTCAGAACCAGTGATCTAGATCAAGTCCTTCATTTAATGGATTAGGAAACTGAAACTAAATGGGGGGAAATTATTATTTCCCCAAGGTCCAGGAATTAACAAATGGCAAAGCAAAGACTTGAATCAAGGTCTTTTGATGACAAAGCTAGTGTTCATTTCCCTATACCAGTGATGGGCAAACTATGGCCCAGGAGCCAGATGCTATCCCACTGCGTGACATTATTCCTAATCTGAAAAATACAATGAGTAGGATACAATACAATGAAACTTTGAAAGAGTAGCCTTAGAAACAGATTGACAGATGAGCGTTTCCTTTCCTTTGGCCCCCTCTTTAAAAAGTTTGCCCATCACTGCCCTATACCATGAACTATCATTTTCAGTTTTTTCCACATAAATTCCTGAAGAGTTCTCCTCCAAAGATTTCCTAGAGCAGGTATTACAACCAGAAGAGTAGAGATTCCAGCATATTCTCTAAACAAGGCCAGCTGATTCCTTTACACCTCAGGAAAACAAATCAAAAAGCTTGGCTTCTAATTTTACTAGATGTATGTGGAGGATAGATTAAGAAGCCCTAATCAATTTGATGTTTCCAATTAACTTGATGATATTATAAGGTACTAGCCTATATTTGGAGGCATCTAAAGACAGCTCCCTGTGAGTGTGAGCATGTTGTTCCATACTGATTAAATTTTGGAGGCTAAGGATTCCACATAATGATTAGCTGAAAATCAGTCATCACTCTGTGTGAACCATAAGAATGAGGTAGCTGAATTCTCTCCCTTCCTTTCCAATTTCAGAAGGCAGATCACAGAATGGACCCTGTGGGAGAAGTAATATCCTAACTCTTCCACCCATGCAAGTTAGGCAAATTTTTCCTTAAAAGATACTGAGATACTTCTCAAGACTTGGTTGACTCAAGGACTAAAAGTTCAGACTGTTGATGCTGCTTTCCCCATCATCTGGCTATAAAGGAGCCATGAAGAGTTAGAGAAGCTCTCAGATGTTTGGCTAATGAGCTTTGCTCATATGAATCAACTCAAGAAGTTCTCAATGCCTAAATTTGTTGAATATCCTTCTTCTAAACCCAAAGAAACCTTTTGTTTACTATTGACTGACCTATGAGCAGGGGTGTATTGGTATATGTTTTAACAATGGACCTTCCCCCAAAATGTATTCAGGACACATCTTTTCTTAAAATCCTTACCTTCCGTTTTAGAATCAGTACTAAGTATTGGTTCCAAGGCAGAAGAGTGGTAAGGGCTAAACATTGGCAGTCAAGTGATTTGCCCAGGGTCACATAGCTAGAACTTGTCTGAAGTCATATCGAAATGTGATATTGGAAATTTGGGAGTCCTTGAACTAATTTTGAGGTCCCTGTTATAAACTTCCTGTGGACATTTAGGGCTCTTTCAAACTATATTTCCCATGATTCCTTTTGCATTATCAGGTAAACAGGAAGTGTAATAACATAGAGAGATATAAAAAGGAAGTGCCTGGAAGGGCAAGTTCTCTTTCCTGACTGAAGCAGCATAATTGTGGAGGTATGGCAGGGCTTTCAAACTAACTCTTAATATGGCACGTGGCTTCATTTTTCTAATGACTGTTAATAAATCTTTTAAATAATATTTTTAAATCTATCCTTTTATATCCATTTTATTTCTTACAGAACCCAGGAGCAGGTCCTGTCTCTAGGTCTGGCTCCCTATCCACTGAGCCACCTACCTGCCCCAGGTTACATTTTTAAGTTTAATCTGTACCATTAACATTTTCTCCATCATTTTCTTAAATCTAGACAGTCAACCAAACAAAAAAAATCAAACCCTGGGTTACAGCATTTACAGATTTCTGAGGTATAAATACTCAAATTGAAAATTTAATAATCATCTTTCTCAAACCAGTTAGAGCTAGTTCCAGCACATCCCTGATGAATATCTCATTTTGTTGCAATATTGTATCTAAATTCCCGTAGGGCTGGAGTGAGTAAGATCCCATCCAAAATAAACTAGCATTCTATGGTGATGGCAGAAGCAACCTGTGTTCTGTCCCTTATCTTAAGGGGCAGCTAATGGGAATACTAAGCAAAAGCACATGATGAGCAAGTTTTATGTGATGACCCTGTTGGTCTGAGAGAACAGTTCTTGGACCTCAGGTTCCTAGCCAACTTCTTTTCTGTTCCATTCTCTGAGCAATTGCCAGTAAACTAGAAATCCAATAGTGCACTCTCACAGCTCAAGAGATGGTAGCATCTGGGCAGTGAGAGATTTCCTTCAAAAGCATATTGAAGAAGTTGATGTGTGTGTGTGTGTGTGTGTGTGTGAGAGAGAGAGAGAGAGAGAGAGAGAGAGAGAGAGAGAGAGAGAGAGAGAGAGAGAGA
>NC_058131.1:683711880-683733193 GCF_016433145.1 Gracilinanus agilis
GAAGAAGAAGAAGAAGAAGAAGAAGAAGAAGAAGAAGAAGAAGAAGATGATGATGATGATGATGATGATGATGATGATGATGATGATGATGAAGAAGAAGAAGTCACTTGCCTTCCCTGATCTCACAGCATTTTAACACAACATAGATATAAGCTGTTATTTACAAATCCATGTTATTCACTCTGCCTCTGGTTCTTCTAACCAGAGATCATTCCTGCCTGGTCTTTGATCCCTGGGCCACCATAAGCCCCATCTGCCTTGCTAAAGGGGTTCTACTTTTGGCCATGAATGTGCTGGAGGAGTTGGGTGAACTTACTACCTCTCCTCCCTTACTCCCTTTCTCTGAGTTTAGAATATAATCTTGACCTTCCTATGAGTCCCCAGAATTGATGGATATTCAGTGATGGGAAAAAATCCTCCAAAATGCTCAGAGCTGGAGGCAACCCAGATGCTTGTTTGAAACTTTATGGGAGCAAGAAGATAGAGAGTGACAGATTCATCAGATGCTTCAGACAAATGAGAAGTTTTCTAAGGGAGTGTCCCAGCATTTCCCAAATCCCAGGAAGCCTGGGATGGAGGGAGCCCAATTCAAGCTCTCCCTTTGACCTTTTTCTCCACAACTATAAAAACTCAGCCCACCCTTCTCTGCCAAAGCCCAGGCTCTTCCTCCCTACTACTCTGAGGTTGGAGCTGATTTTGGGTCAATTCCAAAGAGCTAATGAGCTGCCTGGAGGGCCTAAAAGTGCTTTAATAATCTTAGGGAAGGCTTTTCTGATCATATCATATCCAAGCAGTGTTGAATTTGAAAAACTTATATTCTGTAAATAAAGTATTATGTTCCTGCTTCTAAATTTTAAAGGCAGGAAATTGAATCTTTTGCCATTCTCTTTCTTAAAAACAAGTAGTTTAGGGGCAGCTGGGTAGCTCAGTGGATTGAGAGCCAGGCCTAGAGACGGGAGGTCCTAGGTTCAAATCCGGCCTCAGACACTTCCCAGCTGTGTGACCCTGGGCAAGTCACTTGACCCCCATTGCCTACCCTTACCACTCTTCCACCTATAAGTCAATACACAGAAGTTAAGGGTTTAAAATTAAAAACAAAACAAAACAAAAAAACAAGTAGTTTGAAACATTGAAGATGTGGCCTCAGACCTGAATATGCATCCCCACCAAAGATATAGATTCCTTTGGATTCCAAAGATCTGGATTCCTTACTCTCCAGTAAGGCAAACTGCCATTCCTATGGTCTTCATGACTTCCTTTGGCTGAAAAGCTCATCCTTTTGGTGGTCAACCAATGGAAGATGAGCTTCTGTGCCCTTAGCTAAGCTGGAGATGAGTTAATAAATAGGAAGCCCATCAGTTGGTCCACACTGGAAGAGTTTCCAGCTTGGTCAAAAGTTTTTGCTGGCATAAGCCCCAAGGACTGTGTGTCACCTCTGCTACAATGAGACATATAAGACATATAAGATACAATGAGAATATAAGACTGATGTTGATTAGAGGATCACTTTGGGGCTCCAATAGATCCAAGATCTCACTAGAGTGAGACCTGCTGATAGATTGCAACTATCCTATAGCTTTCTGGTCAGAATGTTGGACTTTTTTTTTCAGGTTTAATTTTTTTATTTTTTTTAGAAAAATTTTCCATGGTTACATGATTCATGTTCTTACTTTCTCCTTCCCACCCCCCCCAGACACCTCCGCCCATAGCCAACACACATTTCCACTGGTTTTAAAATGTGTCATCAATCAAGACTTATTTCCATATTATTGATAGTTGCATTGGAGTGGTAGTTTAGAGTCTACATCCTCAATCATGTCCGCATCAACCCATGTGTTCAAGTGGGTGTTTTTCTTCTGTGTTTCCACTCCTGTAGTTCTTCCTCTGAATGTGGGTAGCTTTTTTTCCCATAAATCCCTCAGAATTCTCCTGGGTCATTGCATTGCTGCTAGTACAGACGTCCATTACATTTGATTTTACCACAGTGTATCAGTCTCTGTGTACAATGTTCTTCTGGCTCTGCTCCTTTCACTCTGCATCACTTCCTGGAGGTCTTTCCAGGAATGTTGGACTTTTAGATAGAAAGATCTGTCTGTCTTGAAACCTTGATCTCACATCTCATCTCAGATGCTAGCAGTGTGACCCTGGGCAAATAACTTAACCTTTCTGGGTTTTTGTTACTTAACTGTAATATTAAAGTGCTGGAATAGATATCCTTTAAGTCCCTCCAAGCACTAAATTTACAATCCTATGTCTTCTTATCCTGAGTGGTTCTTGTTCATATTTTTCTGTAAATCATAAATTTTTTTAAAATTCACTTGATTCACTGAAAGCTTCCTTTCCTGGATATCAGAATAGCACCAGGGGGTAGAGTAGAAACAGTGCTAGTGCTGGAGTTGAGAAATAATGGTTTGTATCCTGCTTGTGACATACATTAGGTATATGATCGTCATACCACTAACTAAACCTCAATTTTCTAATCTGTAAAATGGAGATAGTAATATGTATAGAACCTGCCTTGCAGAATCACTGTTAGGCTCAAATGAAATAGGATATGGAGATTGCTCAGCAAATTTTCTGTTTTTATTGTTGTTGTTCTGTTGTTTTTTAGTTGCGTCTCATTCTGTGTGACCCCATTTAGGATTTTCTTGGCAAAGATACTGGAGCAATTTGCCATTTCCTTCTCTAATGCATTTTATAAATGATGAAACTGAGACCACATGGATTAGTGACTTGCCCAGGGTCACACATCTAATAAGCATCTGAAGCTAGATTTGAATTCATGAAGATGAGTCTTCCTGACTCCAAACTTGGCACTCTAGCCACTATGCCACCTAGGCATCCCAATTTTAAAGAGAAATGTAAATGACAGCTCTTCTGCTCTCCCACTCTAACCCTATAACTGGCCCACATCTTTTTTCCCAGGCATACGTGTCTTTGATGAATTCTTACACTTGACCTTAGGCAAAAGGCTAAGAAGTGATGTCTTTGCTGAACTCTTGTGGTTTATACCCAAGTCCCTGTTGGCACTATAGAGAGGCTCATCATGTGGCTTTCCTTTTTTTTCCCTTTTTACAATTTTGATTCTTCTAAAATACATGACACTCAGTGATTGGGAGTGGCATGGAGAGAATATTGGTGTGAAAAAGATGTGATTTTCCATGGGGGAAAAAAGACTTCAGATCAATAATAATTAAAGAAAAACAAATTAAAGCAATGCTGAGGTTCCAGCTCACATCCATCAGACTGGCCAAGTTGACCAAAAAAATGAAAATCATAAAGTCTAGAGGAGCTACAGGAAAATAAGAATACCAGTGCATAGTTGGCAGAGCTGGGAAGCATCCTAGTTATTCTGGAAAGCAATTCAAACTATGCCAAGTTAGGTGGTTCAGTGGATAGAGCCCAGGGCCTGGAGTAGGGAAGACCTGGGTTCAAGTATGGTCTTAGGTACTTCCTAGCTGTGTGACCCTGGGCAAGTCACTTGACCACATTTGCCTAGCCCTTGTCCTTCTGTCTTAGAGTTATTACTAAGAGAGAAAGAGTTGAAAAAAAAAAACTATGCCCAAATAGTAACTTAGCTGAGTATATACCATCTGAATCAGCAATACCAACTACTAGATTTATACTCCAAAAAGATCAGAGAAAGAGGAGAAGGATCCATATGTACAAAAATATTTCTAGCAACTACTTTTGCGGGGGCAAAGAATGAAAATTAAGGGGCTACAAATCAATCAGAGAATGACTGAGCAAACTATGAATGCAATGGAAAGACAACTATCTCGTAAGAAATTCTGAAAGGATTCTCTCAGCAATACTACGATCCCGGACAAGTCTGAAGGACTTACGACAAAGAATGCCACCTCCAGAGAAAGAACCGCTGGAGTCAGATGCAGATCAAAGCAGCTGATTTTTCACTTTAGTTTATTTGGGGGTTTGATTTTATATGAATATTCTCTTACAATGATGATCAACATGGAAATAGGTTTTGCATGATAATACATGTATATAACCCAGATTAAATTGTTTATCATCTCTGGGAAGGGGGAGGGAAGGGATGGAAGGAGGCAATTTAGATCTTATAATTTCAGGAAACTTACAGGGAAAATTATCGCATGTAACTAATAAAAGAAAATATCCTTTTTTTATTATTCTGAAAGGAAATGGTTCAGAGAAATCTGGGGAAACTGATCCAAAACAAAGAAGGAAAGGCAGATAGACAGTTTGTACAATAATAACAATATTGTAAAAATGAACAAGTGGAAAGTCATGAGAACTCTGACCAATGCAATGACTACTTTAATGTTTCTGTCTCAACCTTCTCGATGTAAGGAGTTATTTGTTAATTAAGAATAGATTGTAGCCAGATTATAGGGTTTATGAAGTAATGTGAGATTTCTAAGGGTTACTTAAGATCACATCACTTCATAAACCCTATATCTGGCTACAATTATTCTTAATTAGGCTAATTAACAAATAACTCATTACACTGGTGATGATCTTAGGATGCAGCATAAAACATATTTTTTGGACACGGCCAGTGGGGGAATTTATTTTGCATGACTAAACATTATTTGTTACAAGGATTTGGGTTTTCTCTCTTTTCTTTTTCATTTCATTTTTTTGTTTTGTTTTGTTTTGTTTTTTCATTTAAAAAAATTGGTGTAACTTAATTCAAAAGAAGAAGATGGGCCAAATGGCATCAAATGGCTGGAGATCAATGAAAGCAGTGTCCAGTTGTTTACATTCAATACAATTCAATCTCTTGCTCCTGTCAAAGTCCAAGCCTGCTGTCTCAAACATAGGGAGCAGTGGTCGGATGGTCCAATGGGCCACAGCTCAGACAACGTGCCGTAATCTGGGCAATCTGGGCCTCCTTTGTTTTCCTTTTATGTCACCTAGGTCAGACTCTCCCCAAATGATCTTGAAGCTTACTAAGGAGCCTTTACGGTGCTCTGGGCTCTATGTAATCAGTACCACATCATGTTCAGATAAGAAGGGGGGAAAGTCTTGCCATTAAAGAAATGGGGGGGGGGGGGCAGCTGGGTAGCTCAGTGGAGTGAGAGTCAGGCCTAGAGACAGGAGGTCCTAGGTTCAAACCCGGCCTCAGCCACTTCCCAGCTGTGTGACCCTGGGCAGGTCACTTGACCCCCATTGCCTAGCCCTTACCACTCTTCCACCTATGAGACAATACACCGAAGTACAAGGGTTTAAAAAAAAAAGAAAGAAAGAAAGAAAGAAAGAAAGAAAGAAAGAAAGAAAGAAAGAAAGAAAGAAAGAAAGAAAGAAAGAAAGAAAGAAAGAAATGGGCTTTTGAAGCCTTGTAACAGCGCAGGACCACTGACAGCATCCTGCAGTTTCCCAAATGTGATCCAACCCAATTTCCTCGATTGGGGATCCAGCTAGAGGCAGTGTGAAGTCATGGACAGGGTGCTGAAACTGAAGACCCAGCAACAAATCCCTCCTCAAACACCTCCCAGTTATGTTAACCTAGTCTTAGCCTCTCTGTTTCTCCCTTTCCTTATCTGTAAAATGAGAAGATGGGATTCAATGGTCTTCTGCAGCTAGTTGGCACAGTGGATAGAGCGCCAAGCCCAGAATCAGAAAGATTCCTCTTCATGAGTTCAAATTCAGCCTCAGACATTTAGTAGCTGCGTGACCCTGTTTGCCTCAGTTTCCTCATCTGTAAAATGAGCAGGAGAAGGAAATGGCAAAACCCCAAATGGGAGTGAGAGTCAGACGTGACTGAAATAACTGAACAAGGAGCCTTCTAAGTCTAGATGCCATACAGGAAGCAATGTGGTATAATATTAATAATATTTATACATATATTGCTTTAAGGTTTACAAATCATCTCACATGCATCCTCAAGGATGGCACAGTGGCTAGTGCTCTGGACTTTGAGTCAAGAAGACTTGAGTTCAAATCCTGCTTCAGAACCTAGGCAAGTCACCTAACACCTGTAAAATGAAGAAGACTTGATGATTTCCAGCTCTAATGCTATGATCCTATGAAAAGAGTAAGTGGTCATATATACCCCCTTTTACAAGTGAGGAAACAGGCTGAGAGAGATGAGATGACTTATACAGGGTCATGCAGCTAGTAAGAATCTGAGGCTTAATTCAAACCCAGGTCTTCCTAATTTCAAACCCAGAAATCTCTCCACTATACCTTGTAGCAGAAAAGACTCAAATTCAAATTTTGCCTTTGGTATTTATCAGATGCATGAACTTGACCAAGTCAGAGAGCCTCAGGTTCCTCATATATAAAATGAGGAATGTCTCTGATATCTCCATCATAGGGTTGTTGTGACAGTCAAAGGAGATAATATATATAAAGCACTATAAAATATCAGCTATAATTATTTGTCTAATATATGCTACAAAGATTGATTAATTACACATTTATATAATTATAACACTAATTAGAAAGGCTGCCCAACTAATTCCATTTGCTAGTCTCAGTGATTTGCATTTCATATTCTCGTTTTTTATAACTCTAATGTCTACCTTATATAAATATTGATTCCAAAGCAGAAGAGTAACAAGGTTTAGTCATTGAGGTTAAGTGACTTGCCCAGGGTCAAACAGCCAGGAAGTATTTGAGGCAAGATTTAAACCAAGACCTCCCATCTCTAAGCCTGGTTTTCTATCCATTGAGCCACCCAGCTGCCCTCCTGATTGGTTTTTGAAGTGCACATGGCTAGATGAATCTCAGGCAGTCACTGTAGGTTTCACTGAAGAAGACACCTTCCATGACAATGGCAAATACTTTGAGTGAACTCTGAGCCATTAAAAATACTCTGATTCTCTAGTGCAAAATATTTCACCGCCTCAATGAAGGTGATGTTGGTGGTTTAGGGAGCAAAAACTGGGAAATAGGGGAGAAAGGAGTCAGGGCTAAGGGGGCAAGATTGGGAAGGGAAAGAAGAGCATTAGCTCCTGCTGGAGTTGGCCATTGTCATGCAGAGCAATTAAGTTTTTCTCTACATGTGATAAATTCAAATGGTGTCTGGTAGGCCTGGCTGAACTAGACCCAGAGAAGACCCAACAGGTGCCCACAGCAAATTTCAAGAACTCTCTGGAACTCAATCTTCTCTTACTTAATTCTCTCTCGAGTCCCTGCAATGGGACCTCAATTCAAATCGATCCAATCCAGCAACACTATGAGTATTAAGTACCTATGTGTGCAAGGCATTGTGCTAGGCACTGAAAATACAAAGAAGAAAATAAGACGATCCCTGCCCTCAAGGAGCTTACATCGGAGCCCAGACCTCATCTCTTGGGAAACTTCTTTGTAATTAGTCCCTATTTTCCATCTTACTTCCACTCCATCTACTACTTTCTGCCTCTGGCCCTTTGGCTCCAAAATATATCTTAGTTATTGACCCTGGCTTACTGGGCAACCTTAATATCCTGTCTCATTCCTCCTACCCAACAACGAGATTTCCCTTCTGTGCTTATGTTATTTCCAGCTCTTCTTTCCCTTGGCTGTCTCCATACTTCCATAATAGTAGCTTAAATTTATATGGCACTGGACCCTCATAAACACTTTATGTGCTTCATCTTGTTCTAATTTCATCAAAACCCTGTGAAATAAGCAATGGAAGTATTGTCCCCATTTTACAGAAGAAAAAATTGAGGTTTAGAGAGGTTTAATTATTACCCAAGAACATACAGCTCACAGGTGATAGAGACAACCAGTGGTTTATTGATGAATGTTTAACAATAGGCTCTGTACATTGAAGGAGGAGGATGAGAAATGTACCCATGGCATACTTTGAAGTGTAATCTGCATTATTGATATGTTCCCACCTCTATCAAGTCTAGACCAGTGATGGGCAAACTACAGCCCACAGGCCAGATGCAGCCCCCTGAAATGTTCTATTCGGCTGCAGGACATTATTCCTAATTTGACGAATACAGTGAATAGGATACAATACAATGAAAGTTCGAAAGAGTTGCCTTAGAAACAGACTGACAGATGAGCATTTCCTTTCCTTTGGCCCCTTCTTTAAAAAGTTTGCCCATCACTGGTCTAGACAATCAACAAAACAAGACAATAAGTCCTGCTTTGTAACATTTGTTGATTTCTAAAGTATAGATGCTCACATTGAAAATTTAACATTCAGCTCTCTGAGCTGGCTCAAGCTCACTCCAACATATCCTTGGAAGACTCAATCCCAGGTCTTCTGTATCCAAACAGAAGGTTCTCTCTATTCTCTTTCTCTTTTTCAGATACATCCCCCACAGACAAAAAAGAAGAATCCTGTCTCCCTGGGCTGAGCTCTAATCAGCATCCCAGGCTCAGAGGAGAGGACCCTTCAGATGCTGAGTGCAGGGTATGATATTTTGTTTATCATTTCTGCTCAGTGGGCTCACTCTGGTGCTATTTTTACTTGGTCTGAGAGAGGAGAAGGACCAGCAGATAGACCTCAGACACTTCCTAGCTGTGTAACCCTGGACAAGTCACTTAACCCCAATTGTCTAACTCTTGCCACTCTTCTGTCTTAGAATTGATACTAAGATGGAAGGTAAGGAAGGTTTGAAAGAAAAAGAAAGGCCAACAGGCAAGTCAACCAGCACATCATCAGTCAGAGGGACAGAACCAAAACGTCCTCAGCCTTGAAGCTCCATAAACCCCAAAGCACAAGGATGAAGCTTAGCTTAGTGGATAATCTCTTCCCAGATGACTTATGAGCAGTCAGAGCCCATTGCTTCACTTCATTCCCATTGACTCACTGGAGCCCCCTTTCAAAGTTTCTGGGGTAACTTCCCAGAAAGTTCATCAGCTGCAAGCAGCCAAAGCCTTCTCTTGTCATCCACAGCATTCATAAGAGCATAGTATCTGGGATGCTGATGGAATGAGGAATAGAAAATGCCATGACCACAAGAGAGAACCAGCTGGGATGCTTCAGGATGTTGCCATTGCCTGACTGCCTGGAATGACGTCACTGTAACAGAGAAGCTGAGCACCCCTAAAGCTTCACTTCCTCTTCTCCAACTCATGGGACTTTGTTGTTTGGCAGTTAAAAAATCTGGACCATAAGAGACACAACGAGGAAACCAGAAGCCCAGAACATCTGAATACCATGCCAATTTCTTCTTATCAAAGTATGCCCACTCTAAAAAGCCATGAAAAACAAGAAGTGCCAAGGATCTAAGCCAACTCCCTCATTTTACAGATAGGAACACTGAGGCCCTGAAAGGGGAAGTGAGAAGCTGTATGGTACAATGGAAAGAGAGTGTCAGCTTTGGAGTCAAAGAACCACCTCTGTCACTCATTTCTTATGTAACTGGGTAAATTTCTCAACCAGTCTGGGCCTCAGTGTCTCCATCTATAAAATAAGAGAATTGGATTAGATGACCTCTAAGATCCCTTCCAGCTCTCTTCCACTGCTCAACATCCCAGGGTTAGATAGTGGCAGAGGCAGAATGTGGCTGAACTAAATAATGCCCCAAGGCTCCTTTTTCATGATAATTTTCCCAAGATTCTCAAGATTCAATTTGATTCAACAAATATTAAGTGACTGCTATATGAAAATAAGACACAACATAATACCTAGACAGCTAGTCTTGGATGCAGAAAGACATGAGTTCAAGAAGACTCAAACAAGGGAAGGTCTGATGCTCTACATAGATTGCACAGGCAGCCATGTGCTTCCCAACTTCATAGAAGCTCCAGATAAGAGAAGAACCAAGATCTCTCTACCCCAATGACTAAGATCTTGAGGGTTCTTCCTCTGTGTCTATCCTGGAAGAGTATGGTGAATCAAGGAGGAAGAGAAGATGAAGAAAGGTAGAAAAATAATAACTTGACCTTCCAATTGAGAGTTCACAACTGATTCCTCCCTCTTATGGGGAAAGAAAAAAGAAGAAATAACCTCCATAAAAAACAACAACCAACAAGTATTATCAAACTAAAACCATAAGAGCTTTCCTGACCTCATCTGGAATGAATGACTTCTTCAATGCTTTCGTGTAGTAGATAATTAAGGTTTAATGAATAAACAAGTGAAATGCAGAAGTAACACCCCTGAGATGATATTTTCCAAGAACCAGTTGGCAAGAGAACAAATTCCTAAACAAATACAGACTATAAGCTTCATGAGGGCAGACTCAGATATTTAGAGTTGGAAGAGATCTTAGATGTCATTTAATCTGACTCCTTCATTTTGTAGATAAGGAAACTAGATATAAGTTGATAAGACTCACAAAGATGAAAGGACTTGCCCAAAGCCACATAAGTAGTAGTAGACAGTGCCAAAATTTGCGCTCAAATCCTATGATTCCAAATCCAGCATCCCTTTTCACTGAACCACAAACAACTATGGATGAATATCTTGTTCCTAAACTCTGCAAGAATGAATTGTTTCATTCCTTGTGTTTGTATCCAAAATGCCTACCTAGCACATAGTAGGTGCTTAATGGCTGTTGAGCAGTTCTTTGCATTCACCAAGGAGCCTGGCAGAGTGCTTTTAGCATAGTAAGTGCCTAATAAATATCTGTTGAATTAAGAGACAGTATCATAGTAGGAAGTATGTTAACTCAAAATCAAGAGACCTGGGTTCATTGCCAAGACATGAGACTTACTTGGTATGTGGCTATGCACAAGTCATCTAATTTTTCTGAGCCCCAGTTTCCCAATCTATAAAATGGAGCTAAATCTACTTGTTGTTCATCCTTCATTTTCAAAGAGGGCCAATGATATAATGAGGTGATGTCTTGACTTGTGAGTGAATTGGATATAAGTGGGGCAGAGTTGCACAGTCATCATCTCTGTCTCTCTCTCTCTCTGTCTCTCTCTCTGTCTCTCTCTGTCTCTGTCTCTCTCTGTCTCTCTGTCTCTCTCTCTCTCTCTCTGTCTCTCTCTCTCTCTGTCTCTCTCTCTCTCTCTCTCTCTCTCTCTCTCTCTCTCTCTCTCTCTCTCTTTCTCTTTCTTCCAGAATAATCCAAGTTCAAAAGTCAGACTGACCAGTAATGGCCCACAATGCAGTGGATGATCTTGACCTCTTTGATATCTGACCAAGCTTTAAGCCCTCCAACAGTGCCTGCTTTAGCCGCCTTCCTGGTCATTGAAACAAACTGTTTTCATCTGCCCATTCCACGGGGGATGTCTTCACATACTTGGGACTGACACTACCCTAATTCACTGAAACGTTTGTCCGGTAGATGAGTCTACCATGATGGGACCCCTGGACATGCTAAAAAGCTTCTTGGAACCACGGGTGAGTGTTGGGTGGCAGCTGGATACCAAAGGAGGATAAGCAGTCCTGAAAAAGGCTTGGCAATTCCTCCCCCCAGAGGTACTAGCCTTCCCTAAAAACCCCATGCACTTACCTACCTACATTACAAGGTTATTATAGGGGAAATATTTTGTAAATGTTAACATGCTATAAGAATTGGAGCTGTTACTATTATTAATGGATAACTATTATTATAATAATAATAAGTACTAATATTTATACAGTGCTTTAAGATTCCCAAAGCACTTTACATATACTATCCTTTGATCCTTATAATCCTGGCAAGATAAGATGCTATTAGTAATTTTCATTTTTCAGCTGAGGAAACTGAGGTTGGGAAAGGTTGAGTGACTTGCTGAAGGTCACAGAACTAACAAGTGTCTGAGGAAAGATTTGAACTCAGGTCTTCCTGATTCTAGTTTCATCATTCCATCCATTATGCTACTCCTTTCTCCTTACTTCCTTAGTACATATAAAGTAATCAACTTGTCAGTCAACAAGCATTTTATTAAGTATTACATACCAGAGAACTGTGCTAAAAACCGGAGATAACAAGAAGGATAGAAAAGGTCTCTGTTCTCCAGGAGTTTATATTCTAATGGAGGAGACAATCTGTAAATAACTAGGAACATGCAAGATATAACCAGAGTAGATTGAAGGCAATCAAAGATTGAAAGGTACTAACAACTGGTGGGTCCAAGAAAGGTGGAATTTGGACTAAATCTTGGATTCAACTTTGTTCTTATCAGTGTTGACCAGTGGTTCCCAAAACTGTTTTGGCCTACCACCCCCTTTTCCAGAAAAAATATTACTTAGTGCCCCTGGAAATTAATTTTTTAATTTTAGTAGCAATTAATAGGAAAAATAAATGCACCTGTGGCCATCACCACTTCCCTGGATTGCTGCAGCACCCACCAGGGGGCAGTGGCGCCCACTTTGGGTATCACTGGTGTTGACAATCTCCAATTGTTATAGGTTTTCTACATCCAACATGGTATTAAATGAAAGAAAAGAAAGTGGTCAGGATTTTTAATGGACAAGTTGAGGCAATCTCTTCAATGGGTTTCTGTCCCCCAGTTCAGCAGAGCCACCAGGAAGTTTCTACAGTGTTTCACTCAGAGGGGCCCCTATAGTAGGAACTTACATAGATACGCCCACAGTGATGGAGCCTTGAACGTTGAGAGCATTGGGTCACTAGCCAAGTATGTGACATTGGTGGAGATGAAGGTCTCCAATGGAATTCTGGCTCTAGTCAACAGAAGGAGCTCAGTTGGTCCTTCTATGGGATCCTTAGCTCAATATTTCAGCCAAATTTGAGACTGGGAGTTGAGGTGACAGTGTTCATTTGCATCATTTCCTCTCTTTAATAGAGGACACTGGGCTTTTGTTTTTGTTTTTTGTTTTAAACCCTTACCTTCCATGTTGGAACTCATACTCTGTATTGGTTCCAAGGCAGAAGAGTGGTCAGGGCTAGGCATTGGGGGGTCAAGTGACTTGCCCAGGGTCACACAGCTAGGAAGGATCTGAGGCCAGATTTGAACCTAGGACCTCCCATCTCTAGACCTGGTTCTCAATCCACTGAGCCACCCAGCTGCACCCTGTTTTTATTTTTTTAAGAGAAAAATACTCAAAACCTCATTGGTTCATTATCTAAGGCACCTTTTACATACATTACACTCACTATTTCCTCCATGAATTTTTCTCGAGTATAAGCAATATGTGTCTTGTTTCAGGGAAATACGAGTTATACGATACATACCACCTTTATCAGATTACCTGCCTTCTTGGAGAGTGGGAGGGAGGAAAAAGAATGATACATAGATTTGGGGACATAATTAAGTGAGAATTTGTTTCTCTTGCATAAGCATATTTCTTATAATTTATTACATATTCTAATCATATATTTTATTGTTATTATGTTATACATAACAAAATAAAAATAAATGGTAACCAAAAAAGACCTTTTGCTTTATCCTGAGTTCATGTCAGTTGGAATTTGGACATTTTACCCCTGCAAGCTTGAGAGCAAGAAAGAAGGCATGAGTTCTGAAAACGGATTTTCCAAATCTGCCACCATTTTTTATTTTAATAACAAATTTCCACATAAGTTTTCCAAAGTTATATGATCCATATTGTCTCCCTCCCTTCTTCCCTTCCTTCCCCCGAAGCTGACGAGCATTTCAATCTGGGATATATATGTATTACCACACAAGACATATTTTCATGTTATTCACTTTTTTAAGTGAATAACTTTATAAAACCAAAACCCCAAAACATATACCCAAATAAACAAGTGATAAATCATCTTTTTATCGGCATTCCTACTCCAACAGTTTTTTTTCCTCTGGAATCCACCACCATTCTTAACAGCCCACTCACAACCCTTCTGAGACTTTCCCATATAATCTGGAATTGAAATAATCCAATGACACCTTTTTTAAAAATCCCTCTATTCAGAGGAAGAACTACAGGAGTGGAAACACAGAAGAAAAACAACTGCTTGAACACATGGGTTGATTGGAACATGATTAGGATGTAGACTATTATTGACCACCCTAGAACAATTATCAATAATATGGAAATAGGTCTTGATCGATGACACAGGAAGAAACCAGTGGAAATGTGCTTTGGCTACTGGGAGGAATGGGGAGAGAGCAAGAACATGAATCATGTAACCATGGAAAATTTTTTTCTAAAAAAATAAATAAAATAAATAAAAAAATCCCTCTAGATAGAGGTTGCTTGTTCAGTTGTTTTCAGATGTGGCCAACTCATCCCAATCCCATTTGGAGTTTTCTTTTTTCTTTTTTTAAACCCTTACCATCCATCTTAGAATCCATGCTATCAATACTATAGATTAGTTCCAAGGCAGAAGAATGGTAAGGACTAGGCAATGGGGGTTAAGTGACTTGCCCAGGGTCACAGAACTAGGAAGTGTCTGAGACCAGATTTGAACCTAGGACCTCTGATCTCTAGGCATGACTCTCAATCCTCTGAGCCACTCAGCTGTCCCATTTGGGATTTTCTTGACAAAGATACTGGAACAGTATGCCATTTCCTTTTCCTTCTCATTTTATAAATGAAGAAACTGGAGCAAACAGGGCTGAGTGACTTGCCCAGGATCATACAACTAGTAATATCTGAGGCTGGGTCTGAACTCACAAAGATGAGTCTTCTTGACGCCAGACCCAGTGAGTGTTCTATTGACTGTGCCACTTAGCTGCCCTGTCGTCAGAGGACCTGCCTCGCTGCTTGACTTAGACAAGTCACCACTTCCCTGGGTCTCATCAGCAAAATGAGCGTGAGAACCAACTCTAGTCTTTCACAGATATAAGAAACCCTCCAAAGAGAAAACTCCTTCTACTAAACTATAGAAAGGTTAAGTTCATCACAGTGACGGAAACTTTTCTTCTACTACTTGCTCTGGGCTCTTTGCCACCAAAACCAATGGACCTCATTAGTCAAGTAATAGTTGCTCTGGGCAAATCCCATCAGTTTCTTCATTGATATAGGCAGTCATTAGATCTTAGATTCAGAACTAGAAGCCATCTAGTCCAAATCAGTCTCTGATTATTCAAAAGATCATCAGATAAGGAGGCAGCTAGGTGGCTCAGTGGATGGAGAGCCCAACCTAGAGAAGGGAGGTTCTAGATTCAAATTTGATCTCAGAGACTTCCTAGCTGTGTGACCTTGGGCCAGTCACTTAACCCCCATTGCCTAGCCCTTACCAATCTTCTACCTTGGGACCAGTACACGTATTGATTCTAAGATGGAAGGTAAGGGTTTAAGGGGAAAAAAACATTTTTTTTAAAGTAGTAATGATAGCAGAAGGAAGAATGGTAATGGCCATGGTGATGGTGGCGGTGGTGGTAGTAATAGTAGTAGTGGTAGTAGTAGTAGTGGTAGAAGCAGCAGCAGCAATATATGTCCATATTTCATAAGGCAGAAAGCTCAGGACTGAAATCCTTGATGGTCCCCAGTCCTCATCAACATCTTCTTTTTTCGTTTTGTTTTTTTTTTGTTTATTTTTTTTAGGCAATGGGGGACTTGCCCAGGGTCACACAGCTGGGAAGTGCCTGAGGCCAGATTTGAACCTAGGACCTCCCATCTGTAGGCTCTCAATCCACTAAGCTATCCAGCTGCCCCTTCATCAACATTTTCAAAGTAGAGAGATGGATTTTCCCTGTCCCCATTGCTCTCTTATAACAAATCTCTGTCTCTTTGTGGATACCTAGTGTCCTGTCGGTCTCTCTTCTTTCCTTCTATGAAAACCTGACCTCAAGAAGACAACTAATGATAATCCCTCACACCTTGAAGTCAATGAATTATGTCCAAGATGAACATTACCAAACATTGATAGCCCAGAACACTAAGCCTAGGAATCCTAGGAAGAACAATGAGCCACCCCCATCCCTAGACCAGCAAGCTCCTTCCAGATCAGTCCCCACCACCATCATGCAGGGAATCAAGTCTTATAAAGAACAATAACCATAATTCATATAATGATTTCCCATTTGAAAAGTGCTTTAAATATGTTACTTCATTTTTTCCTAACAACAACCTTGTGAGGTAGATACTATTGTTAACCCCATTTTACAGATGAGAAAACTGAGGTTTACAGAGAACAAGTCATTCTCCTAAAGTGTCACAGGCAAATAAGTTCTAAAGCAGCATTTGAATTCAAGTCTTCATAACTACAACTTCAACACTGTCTAACTCATCACCTTCATGCCTAATGTGACCTGGAAGCTACTTCTAAAGTTGCCATCTTGGCAATTCAGGATTATGCCCAAAGGGCTTTAAAAGATTGTATACCCTTCTATCCAGCAATACCACTACTTGGTTTGTGCCCCAAAGAAATAATAATTAAAAGTATTTGTACAAAAATATTCATAGCCACGCTCTTTGTGGTGGCAAAAAAATTGGAAAATGAGGGGATGCCCTTCGATTGGGGAATGGCTGAACAAATTGTGGTATCTGTTGGTGATGGAATACTATTGTGCTGAAAGGAATGATGAACTGGAGGAATTCCAAGTGAACTGGAAAGACTTCCAGGAACTGATGCAGAGTGAAATGAGCAGAACCAGGAGAACATTGTACACAGAAAGTGAAACATTGTGGAACAATCCAATGTGATGGACTTTATTACTAGTAGCAATACAATAATCCAGGACACTTCTGAAGGACTTATGAGAAAAAATGCAATCCACATTGAAAGAAAGAGCTGTGGGAGTAGAAACACAAAAGAAAAAACATATGACATCACTTAGCACATATATATGGGTATATGATTTGGGGTTTGAGCTTTAAAACACTGCTCTATAGCAAAAATGAATAATATGAAAATAGGTATCAATTGATAATATTTGTACAATCCAGTGGAATTGCTTGTTGGCTCTGGGGGAGGGGAGGAAGAGGGAGGGAAAGAAAATAAATCATGTAAACGTGGAAAAATATTTTTAAACAAATAAATAAAAGTTTTAAAAAATTAAAAATTTGGGGGCAGCCGGGTAGCTCAGTGGAGTGAGAGTCAGGCCAAGAGACAGGAGGTCCTAGGTTCAAACCCGGCCTCAGCCACTTCCCAGCTGTGTGACCCTGGGCAAGTCACTTGACCCCCATTGCCCACCCTTACCAATCTTCCACCTATGAGACAATACACCGAAGTACAAGGGTTTATAAAAAAAAATTTTTAAATTTAAAAAATAAAGTTGCCTTCTCAGCAGCCATAGCTACCAACAGACCCAGGAAAGGAAGTTCTCTCCATTGACTCTTTGACATGATGAAATATGGAGTTCAAAATCAAAAACCGATGGGCTTTATCCATGGAAATTAATCAGAAAGATGAATTCATTACCTAATACTTTGCCCCCAGAGAACACTGAGCTGTTCCATCTGATTTGCAGCTAAAACTTCTTATGGGACTCATCTGTCTATTAGAATGAGAACTCCTTGAGAGCAGGGACTGTGCTGCTTTTCTAATCGTATATCCTCGGGCCTTAGCACGGTGCTGTGCACACCGTAGACACTTAATAAATGCTTTTTAATTCATTCTTTCATTCCCAAGGGAGTTTGCATATAAATTTAACCCAACTAAAGACTTTGCCCCCTGTTAAAAGAGTTTCAGGCATGTGCTAATGAATGGGGAATGGCATTTGGGTCATCTCCAACATCCTACATCATACCAAAGCAAGGATGACCTACTCCATGGACTGCTAATAGTGACCTTCCTAGGGGCTGACCCCTCTACATCCTTGAGACCAATGAATGAAAGACAACATCTAAAGCAAACCAAGCCTGGAGCTATAGGGGACTACAGGAACCATGAGAAACCAAGAAGAGTAGAAGGATGGGACAATCCTAGAATTGGCTCAGTCCTTCACCAAATCTTCAGTCTGGTACACAACCAAGAGTACATTCCAGATACAGAGGGACAGAGACAGACAGGAAGGGACGAGAGTTGGAGAAGGGAGATAGAGAGACAGAATCAAAGACAGAAACAGAGAGTCAGAGACAGAGAGAAAAGGAAGGGGGAAGGAGTGAGGGAGGAAGAGAGAGACAAAGACAAGAAACAGAGACAAAGAGAAAGGAGAGATAGGGGAGGGAGGAAAAGAGAGAGACAGAGAGACAAGAGACAGAGAGAAAAGGAGAGAGGGGAGAAAGAGGGGGGAGGGAGGAAGAGGGAGAGGGAGAATGACTGTACCATGCTTTTGCTCCTAGAGACTTGAGTTTGAAGTTTGAAGAAGCCCAAACTACTCTGAGGAAAACAGAAACACACTATATTCATTTAATTAGTCTTGTGATCCCAGACAAGTCATTTCACCTCTGCCTACCTCAGTTACCTCAACTGTAAAATAGGGATCATAATAGCACCTACTCTACAGGGTTGTTGTGAGGATCACTATATAATATTTGCAAAATACTTAGCACAGGGGGCATCTGGGTGGCTCAGTGGATTGAGTCAGGCCCAGAGACAGGAGGTCTTGGGTTCAAATCTGGACTCAGACATTTCCTAGCTATGTGACCCTGGGCAAGTCACTTAACCCCCTTTGCTAGCCCTTACCACTCTTTAGCCTTAGAACCAATACCCAGTATTGATTCTAAGACAGAAGGTAAGAGTCAAAAAAAAAAAAACTTAGTACATGCCTGGCACATAGTAGACACTTAATAAATGCTTATTTCCCTACTTACTCAAGAATGTATGTTATTATTATTGTTATTATTGTTGTTGCCTTACAGATCATTATTTCTGATAGAATATAAGCTTCTTGAAGGTAGTGAATGTTTCTTCTCTTTCTTTATATCCCCAGTGCCTAACCCAATGCCTGGAATACAGTAGGTGCTTAATAAAAGTTTATTGATTGATTATTTTATTGTTATAGTGCTACGATGCTGGGTCTGTTCCATGGTGAGCAACAGAATATCTCGGCTTGAGGGGACATCAGAGTTTTTTTAAAGTACAAAGGAGCAAAACCAGTCAAAGGAATCAAATAAGAGCTTTCGTGATTAGAACCCAAGCCCATAGATGGGTAGGACTTAGGAGCTGTATTCAAAAGGTGCAAAGTGAAATGGGACTTGGATAGGACTGGAACATCTAATCCCAATAAGACTCCAGAAGGCAAGCTCTGGAACTGGTTCAGAGATGTCTGGGCTCCATCCTCCATCTGCCTGCTCCTCTCCCACAAGCCCCTACAAAGACTGCTGCTGACCTACTTCTCACAGGGGGAGGAAGACAAAGTCAGACTGGCTGCTTTTCCCTGCTGGAGGGAGGGGGATGGGAGCAAGCCCATCCCCCCCTACCCACCCCACCCCCCACTCGGGGAACTGCCACTGGAGAGTCCTGCCTGAGTGAGTGAGAAAAGGGCAAAGCCACAGTCCCATGTGAGGAGCTAAAAAAACAAGGCAAATGGAGAATTTTCCCATAACCTCTAGGATGGATTTGCAAGACAGAGAGATGTTTGTCATAAATAAGCGTGCCAAACTATGTAACCACTGCATGGGGCTCCCGTCCTTTAGCAGATTTTTCACTTCTTATTTTAAGACGCATTGAAGTAAGAGAGACAATTCTCCATGTTTAGCCTCCTGGCAAGAACGGGGGCTCTCCGAGGTCCATTGGCTCAGGTGGGACCCCAGAGCCATCCCTCTCAAAGCCCAGAGGAAAGGGAGTGAATGAATGATCCCTTGTAGGCTCTGACAGTAGCAAACACCTTTGGTGAACACACAGTCTCCTGTTATCCAGCTCATTTGATGCTAATCATCAGAGGGTCATTGAACAACTCTCTCCACGGTCAAATTCATCATGGAATCTTCTCTGTTCTTTACATCTTCACTCCAGACTGTTTGTTGGAAAAAAGTCTCAAAGACTGAGTTCTTTCCACCAAGCTGGATACTTTTAAAATTCTACCAACTAGAAACACAAGATCCTGTATCATTAAGTCAATTGTGCGACTGTAAAAAATGGGTCTTTTGTTTTATATTTTTCTAGATTTAGAGACAGAAAGAGCACTAGAGATCATCTAGTTCAGCTCATTCCCTCTTTCTCCTTTTTTTAAAACCTCTACCTTCTGCCCTAGGATCAATTTTAAGACAGACAACTTTAAGTCCCAGAAGACAAGGATTGGGGAAAAAATGTGGTTAAGTGACTTGCACAGGGTCTTACAGCTAGGAAGTGTCTGAGGCCAGATTTGAACTCAAGTCTTCCCAATTCCAGGTCTGGCTCTTAATCCACTAGGCCACCTAAGCTTCTCCCCACCCCTCACTCCTCACTCCTTTCCATTTTATAGATGAAGAAACTCAGGACTGAGAAGTAAAGTGTCTTGTCCATGATGGCAAAGATGGAAAATCAACAGAGCAGAGTTTTGAACCCAGAACTTCTGGCTCCAAATTTTTTTCATCTGCCCTTCCATGTAAAGATGGTGGGACAACATGATGTTCTACCAAGTCCAGAGTATTTGGAATCAGAGATCCTGGATATGAATAGCAATTCTGCTACCTACTACCTTCTAAGCCTCAGTCTACTCCTTTGTAAAATGAGAGGGTTGAACTAGTAGATCCACTAAGGTCCCTCTCAGCTTGTAATCCTTGATTCTGTGAACAGTTCCAGCCAAGATCTGCTTCAAGAGTTGGTGTCATGGGGTCCTTCCCACAAAATAGGATAACTCGTAGGTGGTAAGTGAATCGAGGCAGTCATTTAGGGTCTCCATCAGAAGTCTGGGCTCCCCCATTCATAGACACAACATTAGAGATCAACTAATCCAATCCTCTCATTGCAGAGGAGGAAATGAAGGTCCAGAGAAGTGATGGACAGTGTAGGCAAAGGTCATCGGTTTGAAGATGCAGAGCTGGAAGGAATTCTAGATTTTCAGACCAACCCCCTCATTTTACAGAGGAAGACGCTGAGACCCAGAGAAAAGAGGAATGTTAGCCTCAGATCATCATAGATCCAGAGCCGGAGGGAATTGTAGAGGTCAGTTAGTCTAACTCCCCTCGTTTTAGAAATGACCTTTTCAAAAAGGCCCAAGATCACACGGGTCACAGTGCAGCAAAGATGGGATTCGATGCCACAGCCAGCCTCTTCAGTGATCCTCACAAGGGCTCTTCTCCGCAGAAGACATCTCCTGATAAAGGTTCACACAGACCTGGGGCTCCCATCTAGCCCTTTAGAAGTTCCTGCCCACCATTAACTCTTTAGACTTCAGAAGAGTTTCATTTCCTTATCATGATTGAAATGATTTTAATCAGAGCTAAAAAAACAATTAAAAAAAAAGAAGAGAGGCCCCTGGGACAGATTAAACACTGACTTCAAATTATTTTCTTGCCTCTGTCTTCCAAGGCCATGATCAAAATGATTATTTTTGGCAATGCCTCAAAAATGTCTTCTGTTTGTGCTGAAACTAGACAGACACAAAAATGACACTGATAATTGTCTGAATCTCCACAGTGGCTGGAGCCAGGGCAGAAAGTATGACATCATCTGAAAATTGCAACAGAGTGAGAAGCTGGAGGTGTGGGTAGACAAAGATGTGTAGATAGATAGATATATATATAGAGAGAGATATATATAGAGATATATAG
>NC_058131.1:683737888-683754998 GCF_016433145.1 Gracilinanus agilis
CCACACCTCAGGAGCCCTGGATGCTATTTCTTTATCTTCCATTTATCCTCTATATATCATGTTGGTACCTAAATGTTTGCATGTTGTCTTTCCCATTAGAACAGGAGCTTCCTGAGGTAAGGGACTGTTTGTGTCATTCCTTGTAACCCCAGTACTTAGCACAGTGATTAGCACAGAATTAGTAGGTGTTTAATAAATCCTCATTGACTTGACTTTGTAACAAAATCAAACCTGATAACTGCAAATTCAAAGCAAACGTATTTAATAAAAAAAGAATAATAATCAATAACATGACACTAAATCGGTTTTTTTTTACTCTTCCCCCATGTCAGCTATCTTTCCCTCCACTTGTGTCCCACTCATCTCCCTCCCAGTTAGCCCAGGGATCTCCATAACACAGACAAAGGGAGATACCTCTTTTACTGTTCACAATGTGATCTCTCCTCAGGTCCTGGGCCCTCTCTCTCACTTGTTCTCCTAATTCTCCAGTCTGTCCCTGGCTCCTACCCTAGAATTCTGTCACTTTCATTCCAGTCCTTGGTCTCTTGTCACTCTTAACCAAGTCTCTAGTCATATCTCTCTTGGCCACCAGTCAATTATCCCTGGGCTGTGTCTTTTCACTAAAGACTTTATCCCTTTGAAATGGAGCCTGATGAAAATGACTGACAGCACACAGGCTTCTTTTTTTATTTAATTTAATTAATTTTTTTAGCATATTTTCCATGTTTATATGATTAATTTTCTTTCCCTTCTCTCTTCCCTCCCCATTCCCAGAGCCAACAAGAAATTCCACTGGAGTGTACAAATGTTGTCACTTGATATCCATTTCCATATTATTTATTCATTTTTGCTACAGAGTGATTTTTTTAAAGCTTAAACCCCAAATCACATACATGTGATAAGTGATATCATATGCTTTGTTTTTTGCATTTCTACTTCCATAGTTCTTTCTCTCAATGTAGATAGCATTCTTTTACATAAGTCCTTCAGGAGTGTCTTGGCTTGTTGCATTGTTACTAGTAGCAAACTGTTAAGGGAGAAACCAGGGAAAGGTGCCTTAAACAGTAAATATGGGTCCAGGTGGGTGTGTGGGAGACAGGAATGTTAGGATGGGGCCCAACAAGTAGGGAGACTGGGTTATAACGGCTGTTTGGATGTCTGTAACAGAAATGGCTGTTGGCCTCCAAGTGCCACCCAGCATCAACAAGACAGAGACTATGGAAGCTGATAAGTAAAGGCAAGAGCTTAACAACACATTTTAATCAGGGACAAACTAAGGTAAAGGATGGAAATTGGGTTTTTCTACACTAACAGACTACGGGCAAACCACAGGGTCAAGGGAAAGGGACTTAACTTCACTCTTCTAAGATCTAAGCAAGACAGAGCCCAAAGAAAGCAATACTGGAGTCACAAGGGGAAAGTTCCTCCCAACCTGGTTCCAGCCAGGTTTGGTAAGCTTAGCTGAGGACCTGAGGATGGCTTTACTTGGGATCTCACGGCTAATCCAGGGATGGTTTCAGGATGGCAGGAGGCAACTCCACCAGAACAGATGGTCCAAGGTATCCAGGTAGGGAGAGAAAGTTTGCAATGCTGTCCACCAGATCACAAACCACTCCCTACTCGGTGCAGCTCTGCAGGTCTGATGTCCTCTGCTGTAAGCCTTCACCACTCTCCAGGATCCCAGGGAATCTGGATACAACTCCCCTAGCTCTGAGATCCCAGGGTCAGGAACAGTTTTTGTCCCAACCCTCTCTCAGGCACAAGCCACTTCCTGCTTCCCCATTCCATGTGGAATTCTCCAGCCCTTCCTGCTAGGTCCACATTAACTATATATAAAGTAATACCTAAATAATCCTCACAACAAAAGTCCATTACATTGGATTGTTCCACAGTGTTTTACTTTCAGCATATAATGTTCTCTTGGTTCTGCTCATTTCACTCTGCATCAGTTCATTGAGTTCTCCCAGTTCATATGGAAAGCCTCCACATCATCATTCCTTACAGCACAATAGTATTCCATCACCATCATATACCACAATTTGTTCAATCATTCTCCAATCAAGGGACACCCCCTCATTTTCCAATTTTGGGCACCACAAAGAGTGCTGCTATGAATATTTTTGTACAAGTATTTTTCCTTATTATCTCTTTGGGGTACAAACCCAGCAGTGGTATTGCTAGATCAAAGGGTATGCATTTTTAAAGCCCTTTGTGTATAATTCCAAATTGCCTTCCAGAATGGCTGGATTAATTCACAACTCCATCAGCAATGCATTAGTATCCCAATTTTGCCACAACCCTCCAACATTTATTATTTTCCTTTTCTGTCATATTGGCCAATCTGATAGGTATGAGGTGGCATCTCAGAGTTGTTTTGATATGCATTTATCTAATTAGGAGAGATTTATTGCACTTTTCATATGCTTATTGATAGTTTTGATTTCTTTATCTATAAACTGCCTACTCATATCCCCTGACCATTTGTCAAGTGGGAAATGGCTTGATTTTTTTTTACAACTGACTTAGTTCCTTACAAATTTGAGAAATGAGACCTTTGTCAGAAGTTTTTGTTATAAAATTTTTTCTTCCCAATTTGTTGCTTCCCTTCTAATTTTGGTTACATTGGTTTTGTTTGTACAGCACACAAGTTGCTTAGAGACGTTGTTTCCTAAAGCAAATATGGTATCGATCCCCTAATCCCACCGTATTACATTGGTATTGCCTCATTTCAGGATGTCTCAATTCTTTCTCGAAGTCCTCTCTCTACTCCCATCCCAATTATGAACAAGTTGGTAAAAGAAACATCAAGAAGAAGAATATAAAAAAACAGCACTCTAACCAATGTACTACCCTTCCTCTATAGAAATAACTTGCATTTATACTAAAGCCCTTTAAGACTGATATTGCCTGGTGGTGATACCTAAACCAGGATGAGCAAAAACAGAGAAAGAAAACTATGGACCCGTATTGGCAAAGCAGTGGCACTGGTGCTGGGGCAGCAAAGAGGGAGCTGCTCTGCTTCTCCTCTCCACAGTGCCCAAGGACAATTTTGGCATGCCCTGCCCTTCTGTCCAGCTGCCCAATGCAAGTTCTTCCTTCCTCCACTGTCTGAGGTAATGCTAGTGAGCTCACATGCAACTCAAAGTTGCACTCTGGGCATACAATGTTGAAAATGCTTGGCAATGCTGCTATAGAACAATCTCTTCTTAATGAATATCAAAGCAAAATTTTAAAGTAAAAATACTAGCAAGGCGATTACAGCAATATATCACAAGGATCATTCACTATGACCAGATAGGTTTTATGTCAGGAAGGCAGGGCTGGTTCAGTATTGGGGAAACAGCCAGCACAATTGGTCATATCACTAACAAAACAAACAGAAATTATATGATTATCTCAACAGAAGCAGAAAAAACTTTTGACAAAATATAGCACCCATTCCTATTTTAAAAAAAACAACACTAGATAACATAGGAATAAATGGTGCTTTCCTTAAAATCATAGGTACTTTCTATCTAAAACCATCAGCAAGCATTTTCTGGAATGGAGACAAACTAGAAGGCTTCCCAGTACAATCAGGGGTGAAACAAGGATGCCCATTATCACTACTATTATTCAGTGTTGTGATAGAATTGCTAGTTATTGCAATAAGAGAAGAAAAAGAAATTGAATGAATTGGAATAGGCAATGAAGAAGCAAAATTATCAGTTCATAGATATATGATGGTACAGTTACAGAATTCTCAAGAATAAACTAAAAAATTAATTGAAAAAATTAACAACTTAGCAACATTGCAGGATATAAAATAAACCCACATAAATCATCAGCATTTCTCTATATTACCAACAAATCCCAGTACCAAAAGATAGAAAAAGAAATTCCATTTAAATTAATTATAGATAATATAAAATACTTGAGAGTCTACCTGCCAAAACAACTCCAGGAACTATATAAACTTAATTACAAAACACTTTTCACACAAATAGAGTTAGATATTAACAGCTGGAAAATAGCAAGTGCTCATGGATAGGCCAAGCAAATATAAAAACGATAATTTTACCTAAACTAATCTACCTGTTCAGTGACTTACCCATCAAACCACCCAAGACTTATTTTATAGAGCTAGAAAAAAATTATAAAATTCATCTAGGAGAAGAAGAGTCAAGAATATCAAGGGAATCAATGAAAAAAATGCAAAGAGGGTGTGGACTCGAAACTACCACACCAATGCAACTACCAACAATTTGGAAATTGGTCTTGATCAAGGACACATGACAAAACTAGTGGAAATGTGCATCGGCCATGGGTGGGGGGAGTGCGGGGGGGGGGGGTGAAGGGGATAAGAAGAGTATGAATCAGGCAACCATGTTAAAAATGTATATTAATAAATGTTTAAAAAAAATGCAAAGGAAGGAGATCTAGGAATACCAGATCTCAAACTGTATTACAAAGCAATAATCATTGAAACAATCTGGTACTGGCTAAGAAATAGAGTAGTGGATCAGTAGAACAGGTTAGATATACAAAACCTAGTAATGAAAGGCCATAGTAATTTAGTGTTTGAGAAATAAAAAGATTTACTTTTTTTTAACTTTATTTATTTATTTATTTATTTTGGGACAAGAACTCAGTATTTAACAAACACTATTGAGAAAATTGGAAAATGATATGGCGGAGACTGGGAATAGGCCAATGTCTCACACTGTATACCAAGGTAGGGTAAATATGGGCATGGGATCTAAATGTAAAGGGTGGTACCATCAGCAAATTAGGGGAGCATGGAATAGTTTGCCTGTCAGATTTATGTATAAGGGCGTAATTTAGGACCAAATGAGATAGGGGGCATTATAAAATGTAAAATGGATAATTTTGACTATATTAAATTTAAAAGGTTTTTGTACAATCAAACCAATGCAATTAAGATTAGAAAGAAAACAAAAAAAATCTAGGAGGAAATTTTTACCTCTGATAAAGGTCTCATTTCTCAAATATATAAAGAACTAAGTCAAACTTATAAAAAATATAATTCATTCTCTAATTTATAAATGGCCAAAAAATAGAAACAAGGACTTTTCAAATAAATGAAGAAATCTAAGTCATCTATAATTATATGAAAAAATGCTCTAAATCACTAGAGATGCAAATTAAAACAACTCTGAGGTTCCAGCCTCATCCCTATCAGATTGGCCAATATAACAGAAAAGGAAAATTATAAACGTTGGAAAGGATGTGGGGAAATTGGGACACTAACACACTATTGGTGGAGTTGTGATCTGTTCCAACCATTCTGGAGAACAATTTGGAACTGTACCCAAAGGACTCTAAAATTGTACCTACCCTTTGATCCAGCAATGTCATTACTAGGTCTATATCCCAAAAGGATTTTTAAAAGAGGCGTGGGGGGGGGGGATTTTGTACAAAAATATTTATTGCATCTCTTTTTGCAATAACAAAGAATTGGAAATTGAGTTGTCCATCAGTTGGGGAAATGGCTGAACAAGTTGTGGTATATGATTGTGATGGGATATTATTATGCTATAATAAATGACAAGCAGGATGATTTCAGAAAAATTTGGAAAGACATACATGAACTGATTGAGAAGTGAAGTGAACAGAACCAGAAGAACTTTGTATACAGTGAAAGCAATACTTTTTGATGAACTGTGAATGACCTAGTTATTCTCAGCAATGCAGTGATCCAAGACAATTCCAGAGACTCATGATGAAAAATGCCATCTGCCTTCTAAGAAAGAACTGATAGAGTCTGAATGCAGGCTAAAACATACTATATTTCTCTTTTTTTTCTTTCTTTCTTCCTTCTTCACAAAAAAGCTAACATGGAAAAATGTTTTATAAGATTTCTCATGTGAAAAATATATTGCAGGGGGCAGTTGGGTGGCTCAGTGGATTGGGAGCCAGCCTAGAGACAGGAGGTCCTAAGTTTGAATCTGGCCTCAGACACTTCCCAGCTGTGTGACCCTGAGAAAATCACTTAAACCCCGTTGCCTAGCTCTTACCACTCTTCTGCCTTGGAACCAGTACATAGTATGGATTCTAAGGAAGAAGGTAATGGTTATTTTTTTAACTATATTGCATACAATCTCAGGGATGGAGGTAGGAATCAGCCAGAAAATGTAGAAAGGAGGGATAGAATTTGGAACTCAAAAAAAATGTCAAAGAATGTTTAAAAATTGTTTAGATAGCTATACTGGGGATGCAAAGACATCAGGAGAACTAGGGACTACCATCTCCTCCAATAGGCTGTTGGATCCAGGAAAAAGCTGCATCAGAGAATTCTAGCTTGTATCTCTCCAAGATTAGCATTGTCAATGTTCTCAGATTTTACCAACCCTTTTATAAGCATCTCCAAAAAAAGTTGATAATCCCCCAAATCAAATAAACATTTATAATACCGTAATCCCAAAATAATGTTCTGTAAACATTTTCAAAGCCTTTTACTTATTCTCCCAGCTATCAGACGCCTCCCCTAGGGGCTGCTTCCCAATGAACCCAACTCCATCTGGGTGATGTGGGTGGAGGAAAAGGAAAAGGAAGATATTTCTTCTCCAACTCCTAACAGCAGTATTCTGCCTAACACTGCTGTTCTCAAACATTATCCCAGCTTCAGGCAATTCAAACAATCTACATCATGGCCTGATGCTAGGCCATAAGGAACACAGAAACAAACTCAGAAAGGCAGAAGTCTTAAACATATTTTTACAGACCCCAACACAATAAAAACTAGAGTCAAGGGAAATCTGAGAAAGGATTCTGGCAGATTGAGACTAAATAATGCAATTCCAGAGAAGGAATGGGTCAAAGAACAAACCTTAGACACAATCAATTATTGAACTAATGAAAATGACAGTAATGAGACAGCCTAGAAAAATTTATGGGATGTAGCCAAATCAATCCTCAGGGGAAATTTTATATCCCTAAACACTTGTGTCAACAAGAAGAAAAAAGAGAGATAAAAAAATGAACATGCAAATTTAAAATTAGGAAATAAAAAATTAACAGCCCCCAACTACTCAACACAAAAAGAGAAATTCTGAAAATCAAAAATATAAAAAATACTGGAAAAAAACCTAGTGAGGGGATAATTAAAACCAAGATTTTTAATTAGTTCAACAAAATAGACCAATCATTAACTAAGTTGATCCTCTCTATATGCCCCTCAAAGGAAATAGAAAACTAAGTTATCAAAATCAAAAGGGGAAAAGAGAAATTCACAATGAATGGAATCAAAGTAAATTGAGAGACTACCAACAAAACTTAAAGCTAAAGACACAGTTTTCAGACCATGAGACAGGATCAAAACTAAGTACTGGAAATCCAAAGAAAGGCAAGAACAAGGTAAGCTGTCTTCAAGAAGCTTACATTCTAATGGGGAAGATTATGTGTAAATAATTAAGTATATACAAACTACACACCCAAGCTGAAGGAAATCAATCTGAGAGAGAAAACTCCTAACAGATGCGTGGCTGGGGAAGACCTCCAATAGAATGTGAGATTGAGCTATCTTGAAGGAAATCAGGAAAACTAAGGGGTGGGGTAATGGGAATAGAGCATTCCAAGAATGATGAATAGCCAATGCAGAGGTATAGAGACAGGAGACAGTGCTGTGTCCAAGGAACTGCAAAGTCCAAAGTAAATGGATCTTAGTACACGGAGAGGAGTAAAGCATAAGGAAAAACCCAGAAAGAACATAATACATGTATCATCCAGATCAAATTACTTACCATCTCTGTGACAGGAGAGGGAAGGGAGGGAGAGAGACGATTTGGATGTTGTAATTCTGGAAAACGTTTGAAATTGGGAGAATAAAATATCTTGGAATAAAAAAAAGAAACTTAAAAAGGCATGAAGAGGGCAAAGATGACAATCAGATCTACATTTTAGGAAAATCAGTCAGTGGAGCTGGACTAAAAGGTAGTTGATTGAGTGAAGAAAATAAGGTGTACATAAGAGATGCTGTGAAGCTGGATACACGCTGCAAGTTTTGGCTATAAACTAGATATGGAAGGCGAGAAAGAGGAATGGTCAAGAAGGATACCAAGCTTCTGAGCCTGAGGAGGCGGGGTTGCCTGGGAGACTAGTGGAATCATCAAGAGTAATAGAGAAATGGGGGCAGCTATGGGAGCTCAGTGGATTGAGAGCCAAGCCCAGAGATGGGAGATCCTGGGTTCAAATCTGATCTCAGATATTCCCCAGCTCTATGACTCTGGGCAAGTCACTTTAACCCCCAAAGCCTAGCCCTTACTGCTCACATAATATTGATTCTAAGATGGAAGATAAGAGTTTTTAAAAAGAGAAAGAGAAATAGGGAAGTAATGGGTAATCTCTAAGACCTAATTATACACAAAATATCAGTTCAGAGGAAACTACAGGACGATTGCTAGAATGGCACTCTCCATTTCTCCTAGAGAAAGGCACAAATAGAAGCCTTTCTTGGGTTCAGGTGAATGCAGCTGCACTATATTGTCTATAAATTCTGGTACATCTCCTCTGTCTAGAAGGCTACTGTTCAATCAGCTCTTCCCACTCCACAAACAGCCCTTGTTTTCTCAGCTGACATGTGTTAGTATGTATACAGGCAAACACATCCCGTGCTGAAACACTTGACAAAAGTTGTACATCTGCTGATACTAAATCAAAAGCCAGCCATGGGTGGGTGGATGACTAACTCAATGAAGTCAGCCAGCAGCCTCCTTTCCTCAACCTTGATGCTATAAAGTTCCTCTTTTGTACTCTTTCCCCTCCATCATAGGATCTTTTTTTCTTTTCTTTTCTTTTTTAAAAAACCTTTATTGAAGCAACAAATTGGGAAAAGATCTTTATAACAAAAAACTCTGACAGGGGTCTAATTACTTAAATATACAAGGAGTTAAATCAATTGTATAAAAAATCAAGCCATTCCCCAATTGATAAATGGGCAAGGGACATGAATAGGCAATTTTCAAGAAATCAAAAGTATCAATAAGCACATGAGAAAGTGTTCTAAATCTCTAATAATCAGAGAAATGCAAATCAAAACAACTCTGAGGTATCACCTCAGACCTAGCAGACTGGCTAAAAAGACAGCAGGGGAGAGTAATGAATGCTAGAGGGGATGTGGCAAAATTGGGACATTAATGCACTGTTAGTGGAGTTGTGAACTGATCCAACCATTCTGGATGGCAATTTGGAACTATGCTCAAAGGGCTATAAAAGAATGCCTGCCCTTTGATCCAGCCATACCATTGTTGGGTTTGTACCCCAAAGAGATCATAGATAAACAAACTTGTACAAAAATATTTATAGCCACACTTTTTGTGGCGGCAAAAAAACTGGAAAACAAGGGTCTGCCCTTCAATTGGGGACTGGCTGAACAAATTGTGGTATATGTTGGTGATGGAATACTGTTGTGCTCAAAGGAATAATAAACTGGAGGAATTCCATGTGAACTGGAAAGACCTCCAGGAATTGATGCAGAGTGAAAGGAGCAGAGCCAGGAGAACATTGTACACAGAGACTGATACACTGTGGTAAAACTGAATGTAATGAACTTCTGTACTAGCAGCAATGCAATGACTCAAGACAATTCTGAGGGATTTATGGAAAAGAATGCTACCCACATTCAGAGGAAGAACTACAGGAGAGGAAACACAGAAAAGCAACTGCCTGAACACATGGGTTGATGAGGACATGATTGGAGATGTAGACCCGAAAAGACCACACCAATGCAACTATCACAATTTGGAAATAAGTCTTGATTGATGACACATGTTAAAACCAGTGGAAATGCGCATCGGCTATGGGGGGGAGGAGGTGGGGGGTGAAAGGGAAAGTAAGAACATGAATCATGTAACCATTGCCTACCCTTACCGCTCTTCTGTCTTGGAGCCAATACACAATATTGACTCCAAGATGGAAGGTGAGGGTTTAAAAAAATCAAGTATAAAGCAGCAGTTATGCCCAGATTGAATCTCTGAAATCTGGTTCCATTTTACTTCTTAACCCATATTGTAAGTTATCCATTAGGAGCTCTGAAATAATGCTGAAAGCTCACCTCTGGCTTCCTTTAAATCTCAACTGAAATTTTATCATTTACAGGAATCCTTTCCCGGCTCCTCTTAATTCTAGTCCCTTCCTTCTATTAATTATTTCTTATTTTTCCCATATATAACTTGCTTATTCGAGTGCTGCCTCCCTTATTAGACTGTGAACTCCTCGAGAGCTAGGATTATCATTTGCCTCTTTTTATGTCTCTGGTGCTTAACACGGTGCCTGGCACATAGTAAATACTTAATAAATATTGATTAATTGACCACTAGAAGAGTCCCATGAGGATCTGACATCAACTCTCTGCTATTCAAAATTAATAATAATAATAGATAGATAGATAACATTCTTATAGTGCTTTAAGGTTTGCAAGCTGCTTTACGAAGATCATTTCACTTTATTCCCCCAATGCTAGGAGGTAGGTAGAGTATTATCCTTATTTTATAGAGGCTGATAATAATAGTTAGCATGTCTAAAGCACTCTAATGTTTGCAAAGCACTTTTTTATGTATTATCTCATTTGAGCTGTACAATAACCCTAAAAGGCAGGTGCCATCATCATCGCCCTTTTTTTAAAGGTGAGTGTACACTGATGCTGAGAAAAGTTAGCCTATTTGTCCAAGGTCACACAGCTAATAAGTGAGGCAGGATTCAAACTCAAGTCTTACTGACTGTGTGTGTTTCGCTCTATCCTCTGTGATACCCAGCTGCCCAAGTTTATCACTGATGAGTTTGAAGGCAAAGATGATCAGATATCCTTCAGATTTGTAGATAATAGCAATTGAGGAAGGGGAGCAGCTTTTGAATCCTATGAGATTTCTCTTGACGGACTGGAATGAAGGACTAAATCTAAGAAGGAGAAATTTAACCTGATAAATCTCATTATACGATGGCATCTTCCAACCAAGAGAATCAATACTGTGTTAGCTCTATGGTTTCCCCAGTGTGAGTCAGAAATAGCAGTGGATCTGGAGTCAGGAAAACCTGAGTTCAGCTCCAACCTCAGATACTGACTAGCTATGTGACCCTGGGCAAGTCGCTTAACCCTATTTGCCTCAGTTCTCCTCATCTGTAAATTGGGGATAATAGCAGTATCCCAGGGTTGTTGTGAAGCTCAAATAAGATGATATTTGTAAAATGCTTAGCATAGGATCTGGCACATGGTAGATGCTATATAAATACTTTTAATCTCCCATCTATACTTTACCAATGAAGATCACAACATCATACTCCCTAGATGACTCTTTATCATCCAATAAGAGAATCCACTCAGCAAACTCATAAATTTCCTCAGATGATTTTACTATTTCAGGGCTCTCAATATGACAACACCTCTGCTCTCCATATGTCATCTTAAATTAGCATAACCTAGAACAGTGGAAAGTACCTCGATTTTGATTCAGGGAACTTGGGTTCAAATTCCAGCTCTCACTATCTTGTGACCTTGGGTAAGTCAATGACTTTCTCTAGGCCTTAGTTCTTAAACTATAAAATTAAGGAGTTGGGACTAAATGGTTTTGTTGGCTTAAAACTAAAAAGGGATCTCGATGTCCTTCTGGGCCAGCCTTCCCATTTTATAGATGAAAATGCGGATGCCTTTAGGAATAAAGTGACTTTCTTATGGCCCCACAAATAATAGTCAACATCAAAGATATAATTTGAACACAGGCCCTTTGATTATAGATCCAGTTCTACTGAACCATCTCAGCCTCTGGCATCCCTTCTTGCTCTAAAATCTATAACCCATTTATATATACTCTAAGATACTTTTTACACAAGTCGGTATTGGTAATGTGCTGCAGTTACGCTCATGGATGATCCCACTATCCTTTGGGTTAACTGTAGTTTTGATTTTTCTGAGGTTATAGTGGTCTAAGATCCAGGCATAAAGTCTCATTAGGAGAACAAGGTATTAGAGAGATGGAAATGATGAGCAAGATGGTTTCAGAAAAACCAGGAAATACTTATATGAATCAATACAAAGTGAAGTGAGAACTAGGAAACCACTGAACACAGGAACAATATTATGTGATGATCCCCTGTGAATGACTTGGTTTTTCTCAGCAATACAACGATCCAAGATAATTCCCAAAGACTCATGATGAAAAATGCCCTCTACCTCTAGAGAAAGAACTGAATGCAGATCAAAGCATGCTATTTTTCTTTGTGGGATTTTTAATGACGTGCGTCTACTCCCACAACATGACAAATATGTAAAAACGTTTTGCATGATCAAAATGTATAACCTACATAAAATTGTTTACTGTCTTAGGGAGTAAGAAGGAAAGGAAAGGGAAAGAGAGGATTTGGAATCCAAATTTTTGAATGTTAAAAATTAATGAAAGTTAAAGATTTTTTTTACATGTAACTGGGATAAAAAATTATTGGGGGGAGGATAGATGGGCTTTTTGCTGAAGCAAGCAATGTGGAGTCATTGAAAGTTTCAGGGGCAGCTAAATGGTTTAGTGTATACAGAGCCAAACCTGGAGGTGAGAGGCCCTGGGTTCAAATGTGACCTCAGATACTACCTAGCTGTGTGAGCCTGGGAAAGTCACTTAACCCCAATTGCTTAACCCTTACTGCTCTTCTACCTTGGAGCCAATACTTAATATTGTTTCTAAAACAGAAGGTAAGGGTTTAAAAAGAAAGAAAGAAGAGGAGAGGAGAGGAGAGGAGAGGAGAGAGAGGAGAGGATATGCTATGAGGATAAAATGAGATCAACTGAGATAATATTTATAAAGTGTTTTTGCAAACGTTAATGTGCTACATAAATGCTACCTATTATTAAGAAGATGGAATGCTAAATTTGGGGAAATGTAAATAGACCATATTGGCTAGAGCCAAAGGATGCAAGCTGTGAGCTGCTAAACTGAGGACTCCATCTTTTATCCAAGATGCAATAGAAAACCATTGGATATTCTTGAGGAAAGATTGGCTAGATGACCTTTGGAGTCCTTCCCACTTTTATCTATGATCCTATGATCCTCAGGCTGTCCAGTGGACACTAGAGCAAGAAAACACATTTTTCGACCCACAAGTCCCATTCATCTCAGTCAGTTCACTTGGGAGACTGATGGTGGCAATGATGGCTATCGGCATGGTGATAACGGTGATGACAGAGGTGACGGTAAGGATGATGAGAGCTGAAATGGATTTATCAACTTAAAGCATTGAACATACATTACCACCTTTGATCAATACATCTAACTGTGCTTCTCAGAGGCCAAACCTTCCTCCTCCCTATCCAGTTGTGCACAAACTCCTCCTGTTAGTTGATATAAAGAATAGCTTGATAACGTGCAAGGACAATCTGTTTCTTGCAATTATGGAGCCAGTTAGGGACTATGGCATCCCACCACCATCCATCTGGGCCAGAAAACCCAAGCTGCTCCTCCATTGTCAGTGCAACTGGACATCGTTTTCTGTGAAGGTTAGCCTCTCTGGCAAACACCTTTATGTGTGAATATAAACATTTTGGACAGCTGTGCTATTGTGGAAATCCTGCTTAAGATGTCTAACAGCAACTATCCTGGAAGGCTTTTCCAGGTGAAGTCTCTCCGGAGATAGGAGAGCTAATCCCACTAGCTGTAGGGATGAGATGTTAATATTCTGGCATAGATTTCCACCCACCAAGCAGGCATGACTTCCTCCCCCAAGAATCAGCAGATCTCAGGTGGATGCCTCTGCTTTCTCATGCCTATACATCCATGCCAACGAAACTCCATGGGCAGTGCCACATCTGCCGTGGCAGTGTCCCAGCTCCCCAGCATCAGGCTATGAGGTCCTTACAAGCCTTTACATAGAGTAGCTGTCAACTTTCAGTGGTCGCAGCTATGGTATGACTTCAGTCACCATATTTTGTCAGGTAAAGTACTCAGGCCATTAACCGAGTGGGTTGGTTTCTTGCAGGGTTCTAGCAACTATTCTCTAATCCTTGGAAATAGGAAAGTTTGATTTCATTATAGACATGCCAGGAGTAAACATTTATGTTTATTATAGGTAATAATGTTGGTAGCTTCCGGTAGGGAGATGACACACAGCTCATTTTTTCAATTTAATTAGCATCATTAACATTTCTCTATCCCTTTATCAAGCCTAGACAATCAACAAAACAAGAAACAAAGCCTCCATTTATGGCATTTGTCCATTTCTGAGGTGTAAAATGCAAATCTAACCATTCATTCATCCTTTCCCAGTATGGCTAGCTCTAGCACATTTTTGTATATGTCCCTTTTCCAGGAGTATGCTGAAAGCTTGGCCACCACATAATGAGAAACCTTTAACAAATTCCCTGGTTAGTGGTCTTCTCTCCCTTCTCGAGTTGTTGGGCATACACTTACCTACTTATATGCAGCTACTTTTCCCAACAGAATACAAGTTCCTTGAATCCAGGGATTGCTTCTTGTTTTGTCTTTGTAGTTTTACATTTAGCAGAGTGCCTCGAATATAGTAGGTGTTTCATAAATGAATTTTTATTGGATTGGATTGGCGTGCACTGCTGGTACACAACCCTGACCGAAATAGCTCACTTCATTTCCTATGCTATATCTCCATTGCCTTTTTTTTATTTTTTTTTTATTTTTTAGAAAAATTTTCCATGGTTATATGCTTCATGTTCTTATTTTCCCCTTCACCCCTCCTCCTCCCCCCATAGCCAATGTGCATTTCCACTGGTTTTAACATGTGTCATCAATCAAGACCCATTTCCATATTATTGATAGTTGCGTTGGGGTGGTTGTTTAGAGTTTACTTCCCAAATCATATCTGCATCAACCCATGTGTTCAAGCAGTTGCTTTTCTGTGTTTCCTCTCCTGTAGTTCTTCCTCTGAATGTGGGTAGCATTCTTTTCTATAAATCCCTCAGAATTGTCTTGAGTCATTGCATTGCTGCTGGTACAGAAGTTCATTACATTCAATTTTACCACAGTATATCAGTCTCTGTGTACAATGTTCTTCTGGCTCTGCTCCTTTCACTCTGCATCACTTCCTGGAGGTCTTTCCAGTTCACATGGAATTCCTCCAGTTTATTATTCCTTTGAGTGCAATAGTATTCCATCACCAGCATATACCACAATCTGTTCAGCCATTCCCCAATCAAAGGGCATTCCCTCATTTTCCAATTTTTTGCCACCACAAAAAGCGCAGCTTTAAGTATTTTTGTACAAGTCTTCTTATCTATGACCTCTTTTCTCCATTGCTTTTAGACCATTCGTGAAAGCCATTCTCTCTCTCCAAGGCCTTTCCTCCAGTAATACCTGCAAAGAGGTGGGGGGGAGAGTCTGTAGTTTATCTCCCATTTCTGGATAGCTCTATTCAAGATCCTTCAGCAGAAGATTCACTTTTTCACTTTTCCACCACAGATCACACCCAACATATCACTCTTGCCAGTGATGTTAGAGCTAAGAGGGATATCTAGCCAACTGGATGACAAAGGTGAGGTTCAAAAACATCTCAAGGGTTAGAAAAATATAAGGTGATGATGTTTAATTCTTACTTTTTAATTTTACTTTTTACTTTTTATGTTTTAATTTTTAATTTAATTTCGATTTTGGGGAAGAAAAAAATCAACTATATCAATACAGGAGGAGGGAATCAAAGCTAAACAGCAGTTCATATGAAAAAATACCTGAAGAATTTTAGTGGACTGAAAAAATCAATATAAATCAATGATGTGACATAATTGAAAAGTAAATGAGACCTGAGGCTACATTGACAGAATCAAATTATTAAAAACTACATATTTTATATTATATAAGGTATGTTTTAATATAAATTTTATTTATATATTTATAAATTATTTCAAAAATAAAAGAATGAGGGAGGTGAGAATCTCCCTATATTCTGTCTTGGTTTCACCAATTCTGCAATAGCATATCCAATTCTAGACACCACAAGTTTAAAAGGAAATAAACAAGGAGGAAGGGCATCCAGAAGAGTGTCCAGAATAGTGAAGGACTAGAAACTATGCTAAATGAAAATTCCTTGAAGTAACCGGGAATGTTTAGCCTGGATAAGAGAAGACTTACAGTATGTTTTACTTTAAGGAGAACATGATACATGTAAATAATTTGAAGAGTGGTCATGTGGAAGATGGAAGGATTAGGTATGTTCTGCTTGCATTCAGAAGAAAGAACTGGTAACAATAAGTAGAAATTGCAAAGAAGCAATTTTAAATTTGATATCAGGAAAAACTTACTAACTAGGGCTATGTAAAAAAATGGAATGGGGTTGCCTCATAAGGTAGTAATTTTCTCATCCCTGGAGGTCTTCAGAAGGAGTCTAGATGATGATTTGTCAGGAATATCGTAGAAAGGATTCCTGCTCTAATATAGACTCTGAGATTCCACCCAGCTAACATTCTATGATTTGATAGATAGTATTATCAACAAGTACTTGCATTCCATACTTCTTGTGGATATTTAGTGATTATTAATTAATAAACTGCAATGCAACACATAAACACTGTTAACACCAAAACAAAAGATTCCAAATTTGGGGACCAGAATTTTATTCCTAACCAATGTCTTTATTCCTCCATTTGCCACGTATGGGGCAATTAGATGGTTCAGGGGATAGAGATCCAGGTCTGGAGACAGGAGGTCCCAACAGATGCTTCCTAGCCGTGTGACCCTGGGCAAATCCCTTAGCCCCAGTTGCCCAGCCTTTACCATTCTTCTGCCTTGGAATCAATACTTTATACTGCTTCTACAACAGAAAGGAAGAGTTTTTTAAGAAAATTTTCCCATATGCCTCCTCTCATTAAATACTTCCTCTTCTTCAAAGAAGTTTTCACGCTTTAGTTTTTTGAGGATAGAGTCTAAAAGTTCATTTCCATGACTATAAAAGTAGTATCAAACAAGCAAGAACCTGATGGATAGAGGGGTCCACCTTGAAATAAGGCAGAATAAAGTTGAAATTCTTCCCCTGACCTGTTCTAGCCGTGTGATCACAGGCACGACAATTTCTCGATGGCCCAAAATAACTTTCTGAGACTACAATTTATGGACGAATTGGCGATCTACATCAGTGAAAGGAGTTTCTACGCTGTATGTTCCTCACGTTGAAA
>NC_058131.1:683763566-683835285 GCF_016433145.1 Gracilinanus agilis
CGAGGGCGGGGGGCCGCCCGCAGCCGCCGGAGCCCCGAGAGCCCGCTGCTGAGAGAGCCCTTCTCTCCCCTCCCCCCTCTCCCCTCCCCCCTGTCCCCGCCCCCGCCCCGGACCCACCCCTCCCCCCGTGAGCCCGCTGGATCCCGGAGCGTGACAGGAGCCCCATGCGCTGGGGCTGAGGTAGCGCCCCCTCCCCGGGCCCCGGCCCTGGCTGCGGGGTGTATGGCCCCCTCGTCCCTGACCATGAATCCTGGAGGCCAGAGGGGACCCGGCCCGGCGGCCGAAAGCAGCCGAAGCGGCGGCCCCGGGACCGAGGAAGCTGGCCCGGGGGCCGAGCCCTCGCTGTCGCTCTCGCCGTCCCCACGGGCTGCTGAGCAACGTCCAGGGCCCGGCCCACTCCCCTTCAGCGTGGAATCGCTGCTGGTGCTGGAGCGCAGACCTGCCCGGGTGGCTAGGGCCCCCGAGGCGCGCGCCGGCCCGGGCCACGGCCCCAGCCACAGCCACAGCCAAGGCCAAAGCCCGGGCCAGTCCCGGGGTGGCCGCTACGCGCCCGATGCAGGACAGGAGGCGGCGGCAGCTGGGGCTGCTGCGGAGCCCCGTGTGGAGGCAGCGGCCGCAGCTGCTGGGGAGAGCCCCCGGGGGGACGCGGAGCCCGGCGCCTGGTTCCCCTCGGCCACCTACTCTTCTCCTCCTAGTAAGTCCGCTGCGACGTTCCGATCTAGGACTCAGCCTCTGGGGCTCCGCTTCCCCTCCCAATCTCGCTCCGGGCCTGCAGAGCAGACGGGCGGCGGGGTAGACAGACTGCGCTCCCCTCGGTTCGGAGCAACTACCTAGATCCCCTGCGTCCCCTAGGCCGACCCTAGCTCCAAGGAGGGCAGGTGGGAAGGCCGAGCAGTCTGTATGTAGTTCATGTCTTACATACACGTCCTGGGTGACCCATCTGGGGGGTCCTAGACGGGCCAAGTGGAACCTGGGAGTCAGGGGACCTCGATTCTTGCTGCTTCCCCTTCTGGACCTCAGCTTTCTCATTTGTTGTAACAAGAAGAGGTTGAGCTCGATGATGCTCTTCCAGATCTGCCATTCTGTGAGTCCCACCACAGAAGGGGCGCTTCCACCACTAGCCTTCCCCTAAATGATTCCCTAAGGGAAAAGGCTAATTCACCAACATCCATTCATTTTGAAGAGGGGGGAACTAGAGGAAGAGCCTAGGTTTGGCTGTGGGGAGTAATTTCCCTGCAGCAGAATCCTTAGCCTTTAAATTGGGGGAAAATCCAAGCTGAGAGTAGGAAGCCCTTTCTGTTGAAACTTTTTTTTCTAAATAGTGCGCTTAAATAACAATCTTTTTGAAGAAAAACAACTCCTCCCTCAAAAGGAGTAAGGCTTGAAGTGATACTTAGAACAATATCATCTACCATGTTATCAGTATGGGCTTGGCCTTTACGAACTAGAAACCAAGAAGCCAGTCCTGAATTTTTTCCCCCATTATCTGTAAACAGCAACTCTTAAATTGAAACCTGTTTGATGTGAATGCTTTGATTTTTCAGAAGTTGCTCCCCTACACTCACCATCTTGCATTTGCTGTAAAGAATCTGGGGATATTTGCAGAGGGGTTTGGGATGAGAAAGACCGAGTGGGGTGTGATAGTATGCCAAATCCTAGTTTCTCACCTTAAGAGCTAGGAGTACTGTGGGTCTACAGAGCAGGAGTAACGAATTTAACGAATTGAAGGAACTTATTCCTTACTCAGATCTTGGAGAAACATGTTCCCTGATAACCCAGGATACCTTTCTAGAGATAGGGACTCCAATTCCCATTAAAGGGAGCAATCTGTGTGTGTGTGTGTGTGTGTGTGTGTGTCTGTCTGTCTGTCTCTTTCTGTGTCTCTGTCTCTGTCTCTCTCTGTGTCTCTGTCTCTGTCTCTGTCTCTTTCTGTCTCTCTCTCTCCCCTCACCTTCCCTCTACAGCTAGGTTATCCCCTACATCTCTTTTTTTTTTCCCCACCTAATTGTGTCACGCTACTACTCTCTCTTCCATGGATAGGTACAGCTAAATTCAGTCATAACAGTGAAACTCTAGGACAAAATTGTCAGTCGAACCAAGTCACCCAAAATCTGCAGGGCCTGAAGCCCAAGTCATTGGACTCCAAGTAGCTTCTTTGTTTTTGTCTCTCTTCCACAGGGCCCCCCAGTCCCCCACCGTGCACCCTCCGAAAACACAAGAACAATCGAAAGCCTCGGACCCCGTTTACCACGGCACAACTGCTGGCCTTAGAACGGAAATTCCGCCAGAAACAGTACCTGTCCATTGCTGAGCGAGCAGAGTTCTCCAGCTCGCTGAGCCTTACGGAGACACAGGTCAAGATTTGGTTTCAGAATCGAAGGGCCAAAGCCAAGCGACTTCAGGAAGCTGAGCTGGAGAAACTGAAGCTAGCGGCCAAGCCCCTTTTGCCTTCTTTTGCTCTGCCCTTCCCTTTGGGGGCCCACCTGCAAGGTTCCCCTACTCTGTATGGGGCCTCAAGCACCTTTCCACGGGGCACCCTGCAACCAGTGCCAGGGCTTTTTACAACCCCAGTTACCTATGGCATGTACTATCTGTCCTAGGGGCCACTGGTCTGCTTCTATAAGCCCAAAGACTCAGCAAGCCTGGAGTCCTGCAGACAAACTCTAGGTCTAAACCCGAGATCTGGATGCCTAGGAAAAGGGCTAGAGATGTGGGCCAAGCAATGTGTCTTGATCTGTGACTGGGGGGAATAACCCTGTAGTGGCTAAAAGTTCTGTGTACAAATTGCTTGAGATTGAAACCATGGCTGTTTATCCGTCTCCTGAATAGAGTCCTATCTGGGAAAACTGGCATTCTCTCCAGAGATTGGGGAAGGGGGTTGGGGAAAGCTCCAGATCCAAGGTTCTAGGTTCTCAGAAGACAAGCCTTGCCCTGGACTTCCCCAAAAGAAGTTTATGGAGATATTCTTGGATTTTTTTTCCCTACCCTAGCCTCTGAAGCAATCTAAAAACAAAACCAACGCAGAAGCTGGTTAGTAATGTGGAGCAAGTGCCGTCAAAATCAGGTAGTTAAGGACCTCTTCCGGATAAATGGAAAGGAAGGCAGACCTGGAAGTCACCATAGGTTTGCTCTTCGATGTAATTTTGTGGAAGTGGGATGCCTCTGGACTGTAAATTCAAATCTTTGCCAGTCTTCACATTGCAATGCCCAGAGCAGCAGGCTTTTGTTACTATCAAGCCTTTTGATTTTCTTTTTTATTTGATTAATAAGAGTTGCATTTGAGGTCAGAAATCTGCTTGGCAGTGCCTCTCACAGATATTTAAAAGATGTATTTTTAAAAATCGAGTGCATATCAGAGTTAAGGAAACTGTTTATGGAAAGACAATGTACATAGTTTTTGTACAGTGGCCTCAGATGGACTGGAATAAAATTTCCTATTTTGTACAAAGCAGTCAATAAAATATTCTAAGTTTAATCCATTGACTTGCTTCTGCCTCATTCCTGCAGAATTTCTTCTGCCACCGATTTGTGCAGCAGGACAAATACCCAGATTCCTAACAAATAATTATAATAATTAAAAGGCAAGATTGTTGTCACTTATATAGTCAAGGATTCCCCCCGCCCCAGAGAGTTATGGCGAGAGTTGTAACTCCTCCTTGGTGTTAAATTTTCGAGGTTTCTTAAAGCAGGATTGAGTTAGAGGTTCTCCCAGGCCAGCCCCATCTTCTGGCTCCTCTTGTCCTCCACTCGTTCCTTCAAAAAATTAAATTCGCTATGTAACAGGAGGGCTTGGGGCCCATCAAGAGAGCTGAACGCCGGAAACATGGCCCTGCGGCTGAGTTGGGGGTCCCATTCCGGAGTTGAATCGGGTCGTATCTGGGAACGCTTTCGATGCCACTAAGGCACTCTCTGAGGCTCCTGACTGGAGGGATGGAAGGAGACAGAGCTGCGCCAGAGCTCAGCCGGCCGACGCTTTTGTCCGAACCTCGGCTTCCACCCGCCCCCAACCTTCCCCCACCCCCAGTTCTTTTCTGCGCTAAGTCGGTTGCCCCGGAGCTGTCCTGGCGCGGCAAAGGCGGTACCCGCAGCTGCAGTTCACTCTCTGGGGAAATCGGGGTCCTGAGGACCCCTGTCTGCCGGGACGCCGAAGGGCTGTTCCCCGGACCGCAAGGCTAGGGCTGAACTGCATAGAAGGGACTTACTGTGGGCTGAGCATCTCAGCCAGGTGAGATCTCCGGCTACGGACGGTAACTCCCACAGGCTGCGTGGCGATGCGGCCCAGCGCCACGGGTATCGCCTCTCTTGGCAAACTACGCCACCTACCGGCCAGATGGCGTTTGGCTAGCGCTGGGGAGTAAAAAGTAACGCCGCGCTTGCTTATCCCTTGGTCCTCCGGGATACCAAAAGAAGGACTGTTTGAGCTAAGGTCAGGTAACGTCTGCAGTTCCGTACTCTTCCCTAAAAAACGCTGGAGAGGAGCGGGTCGGCTCTGGGGTGGGGAGGTAGACAGAGGCCTCGTATCTCTCTTTTCAGTCACTCGAGGGAAACAATTATTTCACTCTAAATCATTTTTATTTGTAATTGCGAAGTCAGAGAGAGCTGAGCTCAGAATCGGCAAGACCTGGGTTCAGGTTCTGCCTCTGGCTCAAAATGTGTAACCCTGGGCAAGTCGTCTAACCTCTCAGTGGCCTGAGAAGCTTTCTAAGACTACAAATCGCAGGTCCGGCGTCCATATGCATTGGTAAAGGGAGTTTCCTATTCCGCTAAAATCACAAGTATGGTGCTCCCCCCCCCAAAAAAATTGGGAATTAGACAAGAACCTCTTCCTTCTTCATCTCCAGTATACTAAACACAATGTCTGTCTCCTGAATTCCCTTTGCATAACCTTTTGGGCATCTTTAACTGGGTGTTCTACAGGCTCCCATCATCTCGACACCTTGATAACTACACTAGCCTGCTAGTTGGTGTCACTGCCTCATCTTAATTCATCTTCTCGACTGTCAAAGTGATTTTCCTAAAGTCCATGTCTGATCATATCACATGTATTAACTCTCTCTATTCAAGAGACCTCAGTGGCTTCCTTTTACTTCCAGGTTTACATATAAAATCTTCTGTTTAGCATTTAAATCCCTTCATAACATGGCCCTCTCCCACCTCTCCAGTCTTTTTATATCTTATTCCCCTCCACATTCTCTTCTCTCTAGTGATTCTTGCCTCCTTGCTATTTTCTGAACAAGAATCTATTGACTTTCATGCATTTTCACTGGCTTTCCCCCATACCAGGATTTCTCTCTCACACTTCTACCCTTTGGCTTCTTCTTTCTTTCTTTCTTTTTAGTTTTTTAAAAAATTTAAACACACTTTTTATTTATTTCTTAACATTCTTTTCTTTTTCAGTTTTTAATTTGAAATTCTCTCCCTTCCTTTACTCTTCTCCCATCTACTGAGAAAGCAAGCAAAATGCTATCAATTAATTATACATGTGAAATCATGCAAAACTTGTTTCCATATTAGCCATAAAACAAAAGAGAAAAGAGAGAATTATACTTCAATTTGTACTCAAAGTTCATCAGTTCTCTAAAGTGGATAGTATTTTTTCATTATGAAATTATATTTGGAATTGTCTTAGATTATTGTATTGATCAGAGTAGGAGTCTTTCACAGTTGATCATCATTATAACATTGCTGTAACTTTGCACAGTATAAGAATCTTCCAGCTCTTCTCATTTTGCTTTGCATTAGTTCACATAGGTTTTACCATGTTGTTTTTTTAAACCACCCATCATTTCTTATAGCATGACAATACTCCTTGACAATCATACACTACAACTTGTTCAGCCATTCCCCAACCAAAAGGCATCCCCTCAATTTCTAGTTCTTTGCCACCATAAAAGGAGTTGTTATATTCTTGTACATGTGGGTCCTTTCCCTTTTTCTTCATCATCTTTAGAGTATAGACATAGTAGTGGTATTGCTTGGTCAGGCCACTGTTTTCGGAGCTAGCTCTGGGGGTCTGCAAGTTTTTGGTGCTTTTCAGGTGGTATGATCCAGGAAGAAGTATGGTCACTGCTCCCCTGCAGCTATTAGTGTTCTTCTTTACTTGCAACTACACTCAGCACCCGAGATCCCTTGTGACCAACCACAAGTGTTCCTCTCCACCCCTAAACTGCAACCTTGGATTGCTTAGGAGCAGTAGAGTTGCCAGTCAGCACTAGTTGCACCCAGTGCTAAAAAAATATCCCTTGTAATCTTTTTCTGACCATTTGTCCAATCTCTTTACCTTCTCTCAACTGAAAACCCCCAAAGCTTCTGCTGCTGGTGCTAGTCATTGCACCTCCAAGGCACACTGTGGATGCTCCTACTGCACCATCCTGATGTCATAGACCTCCCCTGCCAACCTCCTAATTGTCTGAGGTTGGAAAATGTCTCACTGACATTTTGTTGGATCTGCCACTCCAAAATCTGACTTCAGAGGTTATTTTTAAGTTGTTTAGAGAGGAGTATTGGGAGCATTCACCTGTGTGGCTGCCTGTACTCCACCGTCTTGGCTCTGCCCCTTCCTCCTTTGACTGCTTTCAAGTCTCAGTTCAAACTCTACCTTCTTCAGGAAGAATTTTCCAATTTTCCTCCCACATTACATTCCAATATATTTATATAGGTATAAATATAGATATATATTCTTGAATTAAATTGTATTGATAGCATTTGTTTTTATATTATCTTCATTTCCAAATATGCCCCTCCCCTCTCTGTTGCTATATAGATATAAAGAGATAGAGACAAACAGATAGATAGATATAGACAGACAGACAGACAGACAGACAGACAGATAGACAGATAGATAGATAGATAGATAGAGATGGATGGATGGATAGATGGATAGATATAATAGATGGATAGATAGATAGATAGATATTTCATATGAACATGGTTACTTGCATATTGCCTCTTTCATTTGAGTATGAGCTCCTTGAGAACAGGGATTGAGATTTGATTGGTTGGTTAGAGGTTCAGTTTTATTTTTGTTTTGTTTTTTTATCTTGGTTTTGGTTTGTTTCTGCTTTCTTTATGTCTTAAGTATGAGCTTAATACAGTGCCTAGCATATTAAGTGTTTTATAAAAGCTAACTGACTGAGAGCCTGGCATACAGAAGGTGCTTAATAAATGAAAATAGAATAGAATTCATTTACAAAGATTCAATAAAGGGAACACAAGCCACCTATAATCCATTTCAAGGCAGCATAACCTACTCAGGAAAGTTTTCTATAGTTAGCCCATGAAAGTCATAACTGATGTCCCTTAAGTCCTCTCCGAAGGATCAAAAAGAAGTCCCAAGAACCATGTAATTTTTGTTGAAGACTATTACTCCTTGTGGATAAATCACTAGACTGAGAATATACAGTTTCTATCTCACTGAAAAATGCATGAAACTGCTTTTTATTCTTCACAAAACCCTTTTGGTGATATCCACTCTGAGCAATGGGCACACTCTGGCTAAGCTAAATATGTAACCAACCACCAGCATTGACCCTTCTCTACTGTGCTAACTTAGCTTATCACATCTAGGGCCAAAAGAAGTCCAAAGTATGCATTTAAGTTAATTAATTCAATAAGATAATAATGAAAGAATAAATTCTTCTTTTAACTCTTCCCTTTCATCTCAGAATCAATACTGTGTATTGGTTCCAAGGCAGAAACAATAAGGGCTAGACAATGGGAGTTAAGTAACTTGTCCAGGGTCACCCAACTAAGAAGCATCTGAGGCCAGATATGAACCCAGGACCTCCCTACTCTAGGCCTGGCTCTCAATCCACTGAGTCACATAATTGTCTCTGAAAAAATAAGTTCTTAAACTAATTATTTTTTAATTGTATTGATCACCTTTGTTTTTATATCATCATCTTTATTTCCAAATATATCCTTCCCCTTCCCTTTCCAATAAGCTATCCCTTGTAACAAATAATTTTTTAAGGGAAAAAAACTGTTTAGCAAAACTAACCAATACGATGTTTCACAATATACGCAATCTCCATCCTATATCCCCTACATGTGTGTTAAAAAGGAAGGGGGATATATTTTCTCAACTCTTTCCTGGAGCCAAGTTTAGACCTTGTAATTACCCTCTTCAATTTCAGTTGTTTTTTTGTTCTTTCTACTTACATGGCTGTCGCTTTTTTTGAATTCTGTTTTCCTGATTCTGCAACCTTTTTTTCTCCATCCATTTACTTAAATTGGAAAATAAATCAATGCCTCTCTAAATTCTTCATATTGAATTAACTCAAGCATAACTAATGAGGTTAATACACTTCATCACAGGTGCTGCCAGTTCTGAAAAAGAAGAGTATAAAGGACTCCATCAGTGGAGAAACATGTGGTTTTCCAGAGGAATAACTCCCACTTAGTGAGTAGTTTATGGGTTATAAAGCATTTACTTGTCTTCCAAAAATCTTAGGAATTAGGCAGTGCGAGTATTATCTCCCTCTTACAGATAAAGAAAGGGAGCTTAATGACTCGCCCAGGACACACAGACAATGCCAGGAAACACTTTGCCTTATATCCTAACTCTAAGTCAAGTTTTGCTTCTTGCAAGCATGCCTTCTACAATCAAAAGAAATTCCCATATTGAGACCCACAAATAAAGTAGGGTAGGTGTGGATTAAAATTTCTCAGGAAGCATCTCAAAGCAATGATGATACTAAAACTAAGTTGACGTAAAATATTATTTTTCCTCTTTTCCGTCCTGGCTTCAACACTTTAAGAATCCATGATTTGTATCTTTAAGGGGTCATCAGAGACAGAGCAGGAGATCTCTCCACCCTAAGGAACAGTCTTCATGACTTGCCCTGGGGAGAAAAACTAATAATAAGAATAATTCACCATCCAGTGGCCACCTTTCTAGTTATTCACCTCTCCAAAGGTGAACCTGGCTGCCAAGCCCTTGAACCTGAATTCTTCCCAATTGGGTAGAACCTGCCAGATTGTGTACCCTGCTGATGTAGCCTTTCAGAGACCAGGGTCACCGCCATGCTGATTTTCAATGGAACAAGAAGAACCCGCCTTGGCCAAAAACTTCTAATTTCAGAAGAGGAAGAGAATGTATACTTGAAAAGAAAGGCACTTGGGATATAGAAAAGAGGGCGGATACAATTTTCATGTCTTTTCTGAATTTTAAATCATAAATATTTTCTAACCCTTACCTTATGTCTTAGTACCAATTCTGGCATTGGTATATCCCCCATTTTAAATTTAATTTTAATTTTAATTAAATTGAAATCGGTAGCTGGAGTCTACCCATATAATGTTAACATCTGAATATGATTACACAAGATAAAAATACAGAAAATATTGATTTAAAAGTTTACTTACCTACTTTTAATTTAGTTCAGTTTAACATATATTCATTCTTTAAAATTTTTTTTCCCTTGACTAGGACTTTAACATTATTGATTATAGGAACTCCCAGTGTAGAAATTCTTTAAACTAGAACAGATCTGTACCTTTATAGTCTCTGAGAGTGTCCTGAGGCACTGAGAGATTGTGACTTGTCATGGATAGCCAGTCGGTGTGAGAGGCTACATCTGAAGCCAGATCTTTCAGACCTGGGTGCTGCCTCTCAATTCACTAACTCTCAATTTTTATAGTTTGTTTTTATTTTGTTTCTAGCTCCCCCTTCCTTTCTGAATCTGTCCCTCCCCTTTTCTCAGCAAAATAATCTATTCCCCTGTGACAAAGAATTTTTTAAAAAGAAAACAATTCAGCAAAATAGCCAAAATATCTACCAAGTCTAACAGTATAGATTAATGTCCCACACCTAGAGTCCCCAAGGACCTTTGCAAAGCGAGTTAGAGTATAGGTAATTTTCTCCTTTTTTCCAGAGCCAAACTCAGTTGCTATAACCACATAGGAGGACATTTATTTATAGCTTTCCGTACACTAGGCATCGTGTGCGCTGGACTATGGGGAATCAGAAATGAAGAGAGAAAGAGAGAGGAGACTGTCGGAGTAAGAGAGAGACAAAGACAGAGAGAAAGAAAGGAAGAGACCCAGAGAAACACAGAGAAAAGGAATGAGGAAGAGAAGAAGGAGAGAGAAAAAAAAGAGAGAAACTGTCCCTTATCTCAAGCAGTTTTTCTCCTGCCAAGAGAAAAGACATACACAGATTACTTCCATAGTTCATGTCTGTTGACATAGAATTTTGGAATAATGAATATCCTTTCTCAATGTCTGGGCTATTTGATTGAAAGAGCCAGAAAAAGAATTCTGATGCTCTGTAATGTGTACTCACGTTTATTTGTTGCTTTTCAAGGCTAAATATTGCTGGGGAGAGAGTATGCCAGGCAGAAATCAGGGCACCCTCCCTTCCCATATCCAACATCCCCGTGTTCAATGGACTCCAGAATGTGGCACAGGCTTGCCCAGTTTCCCCATTTAAAACTGTAATAATATCACAGTGTTCGTTTGCCTATGACAGGGTGTTGTCATAATTCTTGTAGCAATATGCCTCTGGTGTTGCTCCTTGGACAAAAGATGTGCAGATACCTACAATACATTATGAACTTTGCATCTAAATTATATCAGGCTCAACCGCTGTCTCTCTACAATCAGTTTGGCATCTCTGTTCAACACTCAGGCTTGAACTTTTCCCCCTCTTCTTTGTTGTTTCCTGCTATTTTTTTTAAACCCTTAGTCTTAGAATCATCACTAAGTACTGGTTTCAAGGCAGGAGAACAGCAAGGGGCAGGCAATGGGAGTCACACAGCTAGGAAGTGTCTGAGGGCAGATTTGAACGCAGGACCTCCCATCTCCAGGCCTGGCTCTCTCTCCATTAAGCCCCCCTAGCTGCTGCCCCCCACTCCCAACTATTTAATGTTTGTAATGCTTGATTAACTCCCACCTGGACACTGGGACCCTCTCTGTAGTCCATTGTATGAAACAAGTACAAATGAGTATTTGTTTCTTTATTTTTCAGAATTGGGAGTTGAGGTCCAAGGCTACCTACAGTAGAGGATACTTGTTCCCTCCCCCTGTTGAGCTGCTCAGCACAAAGGCCCCTCCATTTGTTTAATGAAACTTGGCACTCAGATAGGCTTCATGGGGGTAGAGAAGCTTTTGTTGAAGGAAAGAGGAGGATGGGAAAATTTGGCTCCTGGTGCTTATTTATTTTCATCAAATCAGCTGAGTTACCCTTATTAATGATCCACACTGAGCTAAAGTTGTCAGGATTGAGAATTAATATTTCAAATGTTTTCTCTTGACATCAGGGCTCACATGAGAACTTTTTGGATCTTCCGTTTAATGGGTAATTTGTAGGATTAATGGGTCTAATGGATCATTTTTTAAAAGTCCAAACTAGCATGTCTTTTGACAGCTTTGTCAAAAAACTGATATCTGCCCCTAGTTCTGAATTGTTCCATCAATCAAATATTTATTGAGTAGCTAAGTATTTGATCTGGAGGGGACCTCAGAGATCATTTCAATAAAGAATCATAGATCTAGTGCTCAAAAGGCCCCCAAGGCCATCTCATTAAAATCTCTCATGTCACAAATGAAGAATCAGAAGTCTATCAGGCATCATTCAATATCCCCCAAGTCCTTAAGTATCAGAGTTAGGATTTGAACCCAAGCCCTCTATCTCCAGAGCAGCATTCTTCCTAGCTCCCTCATTTCCTTTCAAGTTTTCCTAATTAATATTTATTTAAGCCTTTTTATGTTTTGAAATAAATCCCCAATCTACCTCCTCGAAATCCTCCCTTATAACAATGCAATTTGTAAATTGAATAAAATGACTATCTCTGAAAGTAGCTCCATCATTCGGTATCCATCAGCACATGTGCCAGAGCCTTAAACAGTGTAGACACTCAGGATGTGTCTGCTGGCTTGACTCATTGACATTCCACACACCTATTCCTAAGCATTTACTCCAGAGAGCTCTGGGCCAAAAACAAAGGTCTCATATGTACCACAACGTTCATATTACCACCTCTCTGTGGCAGCCAAAAGCTGGAAACAAGATGTCTACCCATTTGAGGGGATAATAACTGAATAAATTTAAATATATGAATGTGATGGAGTTCATTGTTGGTGACCCCATTTGGGGTGTTCTTGGCAGAGATACTGGCATGATTTGCCATCTCCAGCTCATTTTACAGATGAGGAAACTGAGGCAAACAAGGTTAAGTGACTTGTCCAGGATCACCCAGCTAGTAAATGTCTGCAGTTGGATTTGAACTCAAGTCCTCATAATTCCAAGCCAGGTGCTTTATTCACTGCATTACCTAGCTGCCCTTTACTATATCATACCACCTCCCTTTTTTAATGTGCCCTAGACACAGAGATGCAAAAGATTTAATTCCGTCCAGAAGGAAAGGACCAATAACCTAGCCCAGAGGACCAAACAAGCCTAGAAAGATTCTAATTCCATGTAAGAGCTAAAATAGTGTAATGAAAAGAAATTCAGGAAAGAAGAGGATGTGCGTGGATTAGAAGAGTTGGAACACATGAAATCTGAGCTGGTCCTGAAGGATGAAATTCCTCCACAAAGGAAAATGAAGCAAATGGAAAGAAGAAAAGCCAGTCCCAGGAGCTGAGAACTACAGCAGAGTTCATGAAGGGAAATGGGAAACAAAGTTCCAGAGGAAAAGTGTGATCAGACTAAAAAATGTTGAACTCAATGCAACGATGGCTTTATGGCAGGTCACCTTTGTATTCTGGCGTCTCAGCTTTGGTACCCAGCCCCAGTCCATTGGGTTGAAATCATCAGATATCTGCAAAGGGAATTTTGAGCTCATTAGAGAAAGGGGAATTAGCAGAGAGAGAGGATTGGTCTCATTTCGTAGCACCAGAAACGAAGTCTCTGCAAGATCCAACCTCCTATTCCAGTGATATGGCTCTCAATCCACTGAACCACCTAACTACCCCCTTTCTTGCATATTAAGATATTTTAGAGTTCCCTGGGTTTGACACAATTTGTTTGTCATCATCTGCAAATGGGAACATTTGGACAACTTAACTATCCATCAAAAATCCTTCTTTTACTTGAATGTTTGCAAGCTGTCTTCTATGACACTGGCAAGATAAAGAAGAAATAAATCTCCGCTTTATAAACAAGAACCATAAATGATGAAATTGAAAGGAATGCATAGCTTTTATGGGAAAATGTCTTGTAGTCTCCGCCTTGTGGACGGCTGTTCCCATCCTCATTTTTTATACATAAGCTTTAAGAGTTTGGAACTTCGCTAAAACTTTGGGGACACCTTGGATATGTTATTATGAGAAAAGCCTTTAAATGTGTGTAGACATTATGCCCATAGCTCAAGTATTTGGGTCCCTGAGAAATACTTTAAAATACTTTAAAAGAAATTTTCATTTTTATATAAAAGATAAAAAGCCTTATAGTTCTGGAGAAAACATTTACGTAATTCTTTCCCTAATTTATCACATAACAGAGGACAGGATGTGCCTAGAAAAGTATCCTATGAATCTATGTGCCTGGTGAAAGATCCTAGGGGGGAGTTAGTTCTCCTGGAAATATAATTCATAAATGCCTTTTCATTAGGAAGCTGAGATTCCTGCTGGCCTTGTAAGGTGGAAAATAGATTTGAATGTACCCAGTGGGGGCGTCCCACATGGACTTGTTTTTATTACCTACATCTTCAGCTCTCCTAAAGCTTATCAGAAGGCAACACCCAGACTACATGTTTATGGAAAGTTCTCAGGGAGGAAGCAGCCTTATTATCCACCCCTTCTTCTCCGAAATTTTGTTTAGGCTTTCTGAATGCAAAAGAAAAAAAAATGTCATTAGGGCTAGACGTCTATATTAACACAATTATAGCTCAACAGTTATGCATTTGGTCCTAAGTGAACAAATACTGCAAGATTTCAATTGTAAATTGAAGGGGGAGGAGGAGAGAAAAATTTTTCCAGGAATTGGTAGTGGGATATATAGAAATAGCTAAAGACCTCCTAAGATCATGGATGTAAAAGTCCTTTTTATTTTATTTTTTAAACCCTTACCTTCTGTCTTAGAATCAATACTACATATTGGTTCCAAGGCAGAAGAGCAGCAAGGGCTAGGCAATGGGGATTAAGTGACTTGTCCAGGGTCACACAGCTAGGAAGTGCCTGAAGCCAGATTTGAACCCAAGACCTCCCTTCTGTGGATCTGGCTCTCAGTCCACTGAGCCACCCAACTGCCCTCTAAAAGTCCTTTTTAAATTGTAAGGCCTCATGCAAATAGAAGAATTGTTGAAATATAGGAAGATAAGCTTGAATTTCATTGCTAGAAAATTCTAGAATGTTATTTTAAAAATGAGTCCTGAATAATACATAATTATCATTATTATGATGGAATCAACCTGTAAAAACCTTATTGAAACTTACTCTAGATTTGAATCCTTTGGGGCTTTTTTGATTTAACTGACATTTACCCACAGTATTTTTGTAAATAATTTGCTATACCTTTTTTTAATTCTAGATATTCTACAATTTTTTTAAAACCCTTATCTTTTATCTTAGAATCAATACTTTGTATTGGTTCCAAAGTCAAAGAGCTGTAGCTAAGCCATTGGGGTTAAGGAATTTGTCCAATGTCACACAACTGGGAAGTGTCTGAGGTCAAATTTGAACCCAGGACCATTTGTCTTCTGGCCTAGCTGTCTGTCCACTAGGCCACCTAGCTGCCTCTTCACCACAATTCTTTAAAGTAACCCAGGTTGGCAAGCTCCAAGTCATCTTTGCCTCTTCACTCTTCCCCCTCAACCTCATATCCCAGCAGCCATGAGTTTCACCCGTTCTACCATTACTACATTTTTCATCCTAGTCCCCCACTCATACGACAGTCCTCTATATGGTCATCCTCTCTCACCAGGGTTATTACATTAGATTCCTAATTAGGTGTCTCTGCTCCCAGTCACTACCCTCTCTAATCATCCTCCAAGAAGCTGCCAAACTGGCGTTCCCAAAATGGAGACCCAATCACATCCCTCTCCAACTCAAATACTTTCCGTGGTTCCTCATCCCAAAAGCCTCAGTCTAGCATTTAAAATTCTCTGCAATATGGATCCCATCTGCCTTTCCAGCTTCCTTTCAGATTATTTCCCTCCCTGCCTTCACACGCTCTCCATTTCAGAGTAAGTATTCTGGGATCCATTCCCTGAACTCAACAATCCAGCTCTTACCTCAGAGTCCTTGAACAAGGGGTAACCTATGTCTAGAATGCATCTCCTCCTGATTTTCTTTTGCTATTAGCTCAGTTGTCGTTTCCCAGTCCCTCCTCCCCAGATGTCAAGACTCTCTCCCCCTTCCAATCAATTGGCACATATAAAGGGGGATCATGGAAGAGATGCCTAAGCTGGTCCTTATAAGAAAAGAGAGACCCTAAAATATGGAAAAGAGGGAGAATGGATCCATTCTATGAATGAAGAACTGTATTAGCAAGTGCCAAGAAATAGGAGAGAGAGGAAGAAGAATGGACGTGGAAGAATAGTCCAGTTTGAATGAAACTCAGAGTATATGAAGAGGAGGTTGCAGGAAATAAGGCAGGTTGGATCCATGCTGCAGATGGCAGGGTTGAATGTCAGGTTTAGAAGTTCATTTTTTTTAAGTAGGATTTGGGGAGCTTCAAAAGATATTTTGAGTTAGAAGAATGATAAAGTCAGAGGGGAGCCTAAGGAAAATAACTTGAGTTGCAGTGTAAAGGGTAGAGAAGGGAAAGAATGGCAGCAAAATGACCAATTAGACTGGACAAAGGTCACACAGGAGGAGAAGGTATGTAGGGGCTATAATCTGCACCCTAGGAGAGAGTTTCTGCATTAATAAGATCACATATCCACTAGAGTATTGAAGAATGATGCTTCTGTTGTTTTTCATTTTAGAATATAAGTTCTTCAACAATGGGGGAGGGCTATTCTTTTGTTTTCATTTAATTCTATTGTTCCTAAAACGTCTATATAGAGCGCCTTACTGATAGTAAATGGAAGTTGGCGTGGGTTAACAGAAAGGCTGTTGGATTCGCCATTAGGAGAACTGAGTCCTCCATGCTTGCTCTCCCTCGTTAGCTTCTGCTGACCCACTGACTTCTCTGACTTCCTTTTGGTCCCAACTGAAAGGCCATCTTTTCCCAACTCCTCTTAACTCTAGTGTTTTCTCTTGTAATTATTTCCTATTTGTCCCACACATAGCTTGTTCATAAAGATCTGTTTGCATGTCAGCTCCTCAATTTGAGTATGAGGACAGAGCCAAGATGGTGGCTTTGTAGCAGCAAAACCCAATTTGACTGTGAGCTCCTTGAGTGCAAAGACTACTTTTGCCTCTTTTTACACTCCGGGGGCTTAGCACAATTCTTCACACATAGCAGGTACCTAATAAATGTTTAATGATTAATTGGTCGAGTCTGAATCCCAGTTTGGTTGATATGAACAATGACAGTCTCTCTGAAACTCAATTACCTCAACTGTTAAATAAGAATAGCATTTATATTGCCAACCATTCTTTGGGCAATTTGAAACTATGCCCAAAGAGCACTAAAAGATTGTCTGCCCTTTGATCCAGCCATACCATTGCTGGGTTTGTACCCCAAAGAGATCATAGGGAAAAAGATTTGTACAAAAACATTTATAGCTGCGCTCTTTGTGGTGGCAAAAAACTGGAAAACGAAGGTATGCCCTTCAATTGGGGAATAGTTGAACAAATTATGGTATCTGTTGGTGATGGAATACTATCGTGCTCAAAGGAATAATGAACTGGAGGAATTCCATGTGAACTGGAAAGACCTCCAGGAATTGATGCAGAGTGAAAGGAGCAGAACCAGGAGAACATTGTACACAGAGACTGATGTACTGTGGTACAATCCAATGTAATGGACTTCTGTACTAGCAGCAATACAATGACACAGGACAATTCTGAGGGATTTATGGAAAAAAAACGCTACCCACATTCAGAGGAAGAACTACAGGAGAGGAAACACAGAAGAAAAACAACTGCTTGAACACATGGGCTGATGTGGACATGATTTGGGATGTAGACTTTAAACGACCACCCTAGTGCAGCTATCAATAATATGGAAATAGGTCTTGATCAATGACACATGAAGAAACCAATGGAAATGTGCGTTGGCTGGGGGGGTGGGGGAAGGTTGGATTTGGGAGGGGGGGGGAGAATAAGAACATGAATTATGTAACCATGGAAAAAAAATTTTCTAAAAAATAAAATTAAAAAAAAAGAATAGCATTTATACCAACTTATTTCATAAAATTATTGTGAGAAAAACATTTTATAAACCTTAAAAGTAGTATAGAGGGGAAAATAGGTCTTGATCAATGACACATTAAAACCAGTGGAAATGAGCATTGGCTTTGGGGGGGGGTGAAGGGGGAGTGAAGGGGAAAGTAAGAACATGAATCATGTAACCATGGAAAATTTTTCTAAAAAATAAAAATTTTTTTTTTAATTTTTAAGAAAGTAGTATAGAGGGGCAGCTGAGTTGTGTGATTGATAGAGTACCAAGCCTGAATTTGGGAGAATTTGGATTAAACTCTGACCTCACACATTTCCTAGCTGCATGACCTTGGGCAAGTCACTAACCATGTTTACCCAGCCCTTACTCTTCTGTCTTAGAGTTGTTATTAGGGCAAAAGGTAAGGATTATTTTTTTAAGCTTATTTAAGTTATTTTATTTAAGTTTTTAAGTTATATTTTTTTAAGCTATAGAAATGTTGATGTTGAGTCATTTTTTAGTTGTGTCTGACTCTCGGTGACCCCATTTGGGGTTTTCTCAGCAAAGATACTGAAGTGGTTTGCCATTTTCTTCTCCAGTTCATTTTACAGATGAGGAAACCGAGGCAAACAGGATTAAGTGACTTGCCCAGGTTCACACAGCTAGTGAGTGTCTGAGACCAGATTTGGACTCAGAAAGATGAGTATTTCTGATTCCAAGTTCAGCACTCTATCCACCTGGCCACCTAGCTGCCCGATAAAAATATTACTTACTATTATTTTAATAAATATTTGCTGAATAAAAAAGCCAAGCAAGGCAGCAGCCTCGCAGATGAGATAAGTGCCTGAATTAAGGAAGTGTCAGTGGGACTGGAAAAGAGTCAGATGCCATAGATTTTGTGGCTAACATGGTGGATTAGGGCAGAAGGCATGATGACATGGCTAGGTTTGGGTCTGCTGTATCTTAGCATAGAACAGAGATTTTGAATGACTATTATCTGGTGCACAGAATCTAAATGCTTTCAGTTACCATTAGAAACAGCCTTTTGCCTTACATTTGCAAACTAATACTTTCCTGCTGCCTAATCTCAGAGTTTTAAGGAAAAAAAAGCTAGGTCAATGTTAATCTGGAATCTTATCTTGTAGGAAAAGAAAGTAAATATAATAAATAACACTGATAAGGGACTGTTTCTGCATCCACAGTCCTTGGGGGAAGTCAGAGCATCTTAGACCCTGAGATTGCAAGAAGATCTCAGAAACCAGAACCTAAGGCTGTGAAATTGTTAGAAAATGAGTCCTATTACTGAGCATTCTCCCTGGAAATGAATGTAATAGAAAGAGCTCCATGTGCTGACCTGCAACCTTCTCATCCTTCTAAAGAACTGGGTTGTGATGTTCCTGTCCCTCTTGAAGAATCAGCAGTCATTGTGAAATCTGATGATAAAGAATGTCATTCTCATGTAGTTGGTAGAATCAGAAGAGTCATGCTCCTTCATATAGAGTAGAGACACAGGAACACAAAATGTTAATGTCCAAAGGGCCTTTATTTTTATTTTTTGTAAAGATATTTTATTTAATCAATTACATGTAATAAAAATTTCCACATAAGTTTTCCAAAATTATATGATCCAAATTGTCTCTCTCCCTCCCATCCCTCCTCCTTCCTGGAGCTGCCAAGCAATTCAATCTGGGTTATATAAGTATTATCATGCAAAATATTTCCATATTGTTCATTTTTATAAAAGAATAATTATATAAAACCAACCCCTCCAAAAAACAAAATTAAATTAAAAAATCATATGCTTTGATCTGCATTCCAACTCCAACAGTTCTTTCTTTGGAGGTGGAGAGCATTCTTTGTCATAAGTCCTTCAGAATTGTCCTGGATCAGTGTATTGCTGAGAGAAAGAAGCTAAGTATCAGAGTTGGTCACTCCACAATATTCCTGCTACTGTATAGAATGTTGTCCTGGTTCTGCTTATGTCACTCTGCATCAGTTCATGTAGGTCTTTCCAGCTTTTTCTGAAATCATCCTGCTCATCATTTCTTATAACACAATAGTATGCCATCACTAATATAGTTCACAATTTGTTCAGTCATTCCCCAATTGATGGGAAACCCTTCAATTTTCAATTCTTTGCCACCACAAAAAGAGCTACTATAAATATTTTTGTACAAATAGGTCCTGAAAGGGCCTTTATTGATCACCTACTCTAATGCTTTTATCCTGCAAAATATTGCAATTAGGCAGCACTTAAGAGTCAAGTCCTGAGTTCAAACATGGCCCTAGACCCTTACTAGCTGTGTGGTTCTGGACAAGATGCTTAACTTCTTTCTGCCTGTTTCCTCATCTGTAAAATGGGAATAATAAGAGCACCTCTTTCCTAGGGCTATTGTAAGGAATAAAGAGATATTTGTAAAGTGCTTTCTTAAAACTATACAAATGCTATTAGCATTGTTCTTATATATTATGACAGATGATGAAACTGAGACCCAAAATCACAAAACTAGTAAATGATCAAGGCAGGACACAAACCTTGGCCTTCCAATCCTGTTCCCGTGTTCTTTCCACGAGCCACAATAGTATTCAATTTTCTTTGCAGAAGCTGTGCTTTTAATATTAGCTAATTATTTGTGGTGAATAGAAGTTTGTGCTATCTCCAGGAATCATAGAATCTCCCATTTGAAGAGACCTCAGAAATCAACTAATGCAAATCATCCCTCTACTGGAAATCCCTCCACAATCTCCCAGCAAGTGGTCCTCCTACCTTGCCTTCCCCATCCTATCCTTCAGTGGTTCCCAAACTTTTTTGGCCTACTGCCCCCTTTCCAGAAAAAATATTACTTAGTGCCCCCTGTCACATACTATCACCGCCCCCTTACAGTTATTCACTGCCCCCAAATGCACCTGTGGCCATCACCACTTCCCTGGATTGCTGCAGCACCCACCAGGGGGCGGTGGCGCCCACTTTGGGAATCGCTACTATACTTGAACAGTTCCATTTTTTTTTAAACCTAAGGTCAGAACTTTCTACCTGTTTGTCTTCATAGATACAGCCTCTGGTTTCAACTGGGCCCAGTCCTTCAATCAGTTTAGAATCCCACTAATTGATCTTATAATATTTGCTCAATTGAATTATACTGACTGTGCTCTTTCCAGTTAGTCATCAGACAAATGCTTTGCAGGAATACAGGTTTAAATCCTGAAAGACTTATGATGGGGAATGCCATCCACCTTCAGAGAAAGAACTGTTGGAGTTGTCTTTCACATCAGTGTATTTACGGTTTTATTTTGGAGTTTTGGTTATGTATGAGTGTGCTCTTACAACAAGGACCAATATGGAAGTGTGACAACAAAAAAATGAAAAAATAAAAATAAAATAAAATAAAATAAAAATAAGTAAATGAATCAATGAAGTTATCTTTTCAACACAAAGGCAATAAATGCTATTTAAAAAAAAAAAAAAGAAATACAGGTTTACTATGATTATGAAAAGAATGGTGTATGGTATAGATGGAGTATGATAGAGTCAAAGCTCTGCTCAGCCAAGCTCAGAATGTGTTCTATGGATATTACAGTTCCCAGTGGAGCTCAGGGTGTGTTCCATTTATATTACCCAGTAGAGCTCGGGCCCATCGAAGAAGGCTGAAAAACACACTAAAATCCTTTTTTTATGTCCACAGCCTGAATGACACAATAGACCTTTCTAAGGGCATGGAATTATCCATTAGGACCAAAGGTACTCCAAGTCTACCTTCCCAGTGCATTACAGAGATGTTTAATTTTGGCTTCATAGACTTGTTATTTTAAAAAATATTTTTATAATTTTATTTCAATATAATTGGTTTCATTTATAGTCATATATTTAATTTTAAATTATTATTCTTAGAAGAGATCCAATGGTTTCACCATTTAGATATTACAACCTTTCTGTATTATTTTTTTAATCTTGTTAAATTTAAAAATTCCTATCTTGGAATCGATACTAAATATTGATTCCAAGGCAAAAGAACAGTAAAGGCTAGACAATTGGGGTTAAGTGACTTGTCCAGGGTCATACAGCTAAGAAATGTCCAAGGTTAAATTTTAACCAAGGACCTCCCATCTCCAGGCTTGGCTCTCTATCTACCAAGCCACCTAGAAGCCCCCCTGCCTTACCTTGTCAAGTATACTAGGGCCACACTTTTCCCCACTAGAACTTGGAAGATACTGCAAAATCTCATTCAATATGAATAGCACTAAAAAGGCATAGTTTCCTCCTCTAGGGTTCAGAATCTATTTCAGGGCTAGAAGCTTTCCTACTTCTTCTTGGGGGATCTTTCATGATTGGCCTTCCCTAGAAGATCACAGTTGAATTCAAGGACCCAAACTTCTTTACTCTGGACCAGAGGGAATGCTAGTGGCACAGTCTTATCCCAGTAAGGCTGGTTTGCTAGGAGAAAACCTCAGGATCAGTTTTAACCCTCATTTGTAAAATGCAAGTAGTAGTAAATGCCTGTAGTATTTTTTTTAAGTGAGGTGCTGTGAGGACTTTAGGAGATCACGTCATAAAGCCCTTTTGGAAGTCTCCCACCTGCTATGTAAGGTTCATGTATTATGGCCTGCCAAGATGAGGATGCTCCATGACCCAGCTCAGAGGCTCCCCCAGGGCCATGACCTTCTCTCCTTTACCAATGAGACTGAGTCACAGAATGGCAATCCCAGTTGGAGGCCACCTGAGGCCATCCATCCCCATTCACCCCCGAACAAGAATGATCTCCAACAGCCTCCTCAGATGGTCCTCTAGAGTCTGTAGTCCACTAGCTCCCCAGGAAACCCTGACTATTGGGAAGCAAACCAGCATCTCTTAAGAACCATCATGTAAGGTTGTTCTTTATCTGGACCAAGTAAGTTCTCCGTACCTTTATATGTAGCTCCTAAGTTCTGTCTCTGGAGCTAGACAGAACAAACAAAATCTCTCTTCCATGTGACAGGCTCTCAAGTACTTAAAGATGCATCTTCCTCCTGTGTTTTCTCTGGGTCAAGAAATCTTATTTTCTCCTCCTTTCTTCATATACTCTGATTTTCTTCAGTTGTACTCGGGAGGCTTTCCCCAGGACCACAGCATTCCACATTAGTACCCAGAAGGAGATCCAGCATCATACCTTCCTGAAATTAGGTTCAGAGAACATTCTAAAGGCATGGAACATTTTCCATGTAGAACCAGAATTCTTGGAGGGTTGAAGAGATGGGAAGACAAATTTCAGGGTCACAGCCCTTCCCATTAAGTTCTAGAATCACAGTCTTCTCAAGTAAAATTCACAGATCACTTCAGGACACAGTTGATCTTGGAAGGTCCAATGGAGGTGCATGAGTACACCCAATGGAATGAGGGTGTGGGTGAGTATATTAAGCAGGGTGAAGATAAAGGCACAGCTGTTAAGGATACAGTGAAGACGTAAAACTTCCAAGTCCTCTGAAAACCCAATGAGGACACAGGAAGTCATACACTGGCAAAATGGGCAGGTACTTTGAATAAACACACTGAGGACAGAGATAAGTACAGTCCAAATACAGTATCCAGACTTCAGTTTTCCACATCCAGCTCCATTTCTGACTCCTAACTTTTCTGCCATGCCTGAGCTGCCCTCATACCCTGGAAGTTTCCTCTCTCCTTGGGCACTAGTGTGTAAGTGGAAATTTTGTATCCTTTAGATTTCATCTCCCAGAATTCTTCCCTTGCCCCCAAATTCCCTTTTCTTTTCTGTTTACGTATGTGATTGTATATAAGTTTTGGGTAACACCTCTCTCGCTCTCTCTCTTCCACGTGAGTGGCTTGGGTGAGTTCTCCCTGTTTCTCTAGCCTTTTTTAGTTTCCTTTTGCTTTAAGTTAAATATTAATAAATCTTATTAAATATCATATTTGGAGTATTGGATATTAATTTTAAAATCTACACTAACCATGGGCTCTTGTCCTGGGTCCCCTTCTCTTCTCCCTTTATGCTATTTCACCTGGTGATCTCATCAGCTTACATGAATTCAATTATCCTCTCTAGGCTGATGATCATCGAATATATACCCAAACTCTCTGTTGACTTCCAAACTCACATCTCCAACTGCCCATAGGACATCTCGAATGGGAGATCCTTAGACATCTTAAACTCAACATGTCCAAAACTGAGCTCTTCTTCCAGTCCCTCAAAACCTGCCGCCTTTCCAAACTTCCCTTTTCCCCATTCCTATTGAGGATACTTCACCATCCTTCCAGTGACCCAGGCTCACAATTTCAGTGTCATCTTTGACCCTTCCGTCTCAGTCCCCATATTCAGTGTGTTGCCAAGGCTTGTCGGTTTTACCTTCATAATTAGGGGTCCTTCTCATCATCACTCTTGGTGCAAGTCCTCATCACCTCGGGCCTGGGCTAGGACAATAGCCTGCCTCAAGTCTCTCCCCATCCCAATCCATCCTCCATCCAGCTGTCAAAGTGGTCTCCCTAAAGCCCAATCCAGCAACACTGGCTTCCATCTCCCAACAGACAAATGTGTAGATTTGTTTGACAACTATAGGGGACGAGAGAAAATATGGGAACAATTGGGGGGGCAGAAGTGGGAAAGGGGAAGTGATGTTAATAACAATAATGAAAAAAAAACACTAGTGGAACACTAAAAATATATAGCTAAAGCAGAGAAGCAGGATGGTTTTATTATGGATGTGTTATATATAATATCCACTTTTTAAAAATAGCACCTAATAATTGAGCAATAATACATGTATCACCCAGTGGAAATGCTTGTTGGTTCCAGGAGTGGGGAGGGAAAAGGAGAGGGAAAGAACATGAATTATGTAACCACCGAAAAATATTCCTAAACAAACAAACAAACAAACAAATATATGAGTGAATTTTTAAATATTACTTAATAGCTCAGTTTCATATGCTACTCTTTGTATACCAAAATGTTCATCTTCAAGTTCATAAAAAAGAAAGAAAATTAAAAAAGGGAAAATCCAGTTGTCTTTAAAATGGAATGGCCTAGGGGCAGCTGGGTAGGTCAGTATATTGAGAGGCCAGGCCCAAAGATGGGAGGTCCTGGGTTCAAATCTGACCTCAGACACTTCCTAGCTATGTGACCCTGGGCAAGTCACTTAACCTCCACTGCCTAGCCCTTATCACTCTTCTGCCTTAAAAACAATACATAGTATTGATTCTAAGAAGGAAGGTAAGAGTTTAAAAAACAATTTTTTTAATAAAATAAAATGGAGTGGCCTAGGGGCAGCTGGGTGACTCTGTGGATTGAGAGCCAGGCCTAGAGATGGGAAGGTACTGGATTCCAATCTGGCCTCAAACACTTCCTAGCTGTGTGACTCTGGGCAAGTCACTAAACCCTCATTGCCTAACCCTGACCACTCTTCTGTCTTGGAATGGATATTCAGGATCTTGATTCTAAGGCAGAAGATGAGGGGTTTTGTTTTTTGGGTTTTTTTGTGGGGGGGGAGGGGTGGAAATAAATAATAAATGGAGTTGCCTTTAGTACAAACTTCTTATGTGTTTATTTCTTTGTCAGGTCCAGCTGTTCTTCCTGACATCATTAAAAGCACCCTTTTCACTTCCTCACATAGCACATTGGGTATTAAAGACATTTAGAATCCATGTACAGTGGTTACAGTGTTATCACAGAATTGCAGAATTGCAGATTTAGAAAGAGCCTCAGAGGCTACTGAATCCAACCTATAACCTACAGGAATCCCTATTAAGTATATCTGACAAGTAATTATTTGAAGACCTCCCAGGAGAGGGAATATACCACTCCCCAAAACAGCCCATTCCACTCCTAGACAGCTCTCAATTGCTAGGAAAATTTCCCTGACATCAATTCTCTTTGCAGCCATCACTTAACTCATCCTAATTCTGTTCTCTGGGGCCAAACAAAAGTTCTCAGAAAGCAGTAATAGGAGCAAAGTTATACCTCTCTGACTTAGGCTGAATATATTTTGGTAGATAAAGCTAACTGACTAACTCGATAGCTAGATAGCTAGATAGATGGACAGACGGATGGATGGATGGATGGATGGATGGGTGGATGGATGGATGGATGGATAGATGGATGGATGGATGGATGGATGGATGGATGGATGGATGGATGGATAGACAGATGGATGGATGGATATAGATAGACAAAACAGACAGATAGATATGGGATATGTGGAGTATTCAGGGAGGACTAGCACCTCTGCTATGAGGGTTTGCCAAGTCCTTCCCAGGTTGCTCATCCATCTTTGGTACCCATCTTTCACCCAACTGTGACCTGTGGTTCCAAGAAGCCATACCATTGTCTCAGCAAATGGGCCAAACCAGGCTGAGGGTAACTGACAGATCTCAATCCTTCGGTGAGTTAAGGGGTTGTCTACCCCAAGCACGTGAAGATTTTTCCATGGAATAGATGAGTGAGAACAATTTGTTCCAATAGCCAAAAAGATAAATGAAGCAGAGCTTGGTCAGACATTGAAGACAAGGTCATCCACTGCATCCCAGGCTACTGGTAGGCATCCTGACTTTTGTCTTACCACTGGACTTCAATGGCTCTGGAAGAAAGAGTGAGACTGATGACTGTGCAAGTCTGCCTCATTTAAATCAGATTCACCCAAGAGTAAAGATCTCACCTAGTGATGTCAACAAGCCTCTTCAAAAATGAAGGACAAACAACAATATATGTCTGTGCATATATATGTATATATATAAACATACACATATGTACTTAAGTAATTTCCTCCTTCCATTAACATTAAAAACCTTTCTGATTAGATTTGCAAGATTCTAGGCAAATGCTTTCTTATCAATCTTCATTGGGTGTATTCCTTCTCTAGGCAGAATTCTTAATTCTGATATTTTAAGCCATGGTTCAGAAAATCAATCCCATTCTCAGAAATCATAGTCTTAACAAACTATTTAACTTCTCAAAGCTGATCTTCTCTTCTGAATCCCTTGTTTTCTATGAATAGCAATGATGAAAAACCCATCTTGAGGGCTTCAATGTCTTCACTAAAACTTCAACAGAAACACGTGTCTGCCTGAGATCTTCCCTAAATCCATATGTACCTGTCCCTATCTCATCAGGGTACCTGACTGTTTTGTCTATGTGCTCATTGTATGTTCCCATGTTCTTCACTGGGTCCTTAGCATTGCTGCCATTTTGTATTTGTACTGTATCCTCCACAGACATGACTATCTCTTCATTGTTTGTTCAATGTTCCCCATCTTCTCTCTTCTCACTGCATTTTCATGTTCAAAACAGGATGTCCACTGGCCTCAGTTCATACCTATTTATATCTTCCACAAACTTTCTTGTCTTCACTGAATTCTCCAATTACCCAATCAGTGTTCCTGCCAAGTCCTAAGCATACAGTTCTAGCCTGAGTTCCCTTACTGCTCATCTTAATCTCATGTGTTCAGAGAAATTAATTATATTTTTCATTTTCCTTTATTGTGCCAATTATTGATGGTCTTAATTTACCTCATTTTTCCATTTTTGATCGCAATATACCATGGGTGCCCATGGTATATTGCCCTAGCCTAAATGTCTATGTCTTTGGCATAATTAAAAAAGAAAAAAACTGTTACCTTCCATCTATGAACCAATTCTAAATATTGGTTCCAAGGCAGAAGTGTGGAGAGTGCAAGGTGATTGGGGTTAAGTGACTTGCCCAGGGTCACACAGCTAAGAAGTGTCTAAGGTCAGATTTGAACTTGAGACCTCCAGTCTCTAGTTCTAAGTCCCCTCTACCCACTGAAGCTACCTTGCTGCCCCTCTTTGGCATCATTTTCTTGTCTTCAAAGCATCCTCCTCCACTGTGTTCTCCAGGTACCTAAGTCCTCACTGGGGCCATAGGATGCCTGTGTTCTCTGCACCTTTTTTAGCAGACACAGTGATCTCAAAACCTACACCCAACTCTGTTGTGTGCAAATATCCTGATTGTATTTTCAGTGTACCTGCCTGTACCCCAAAATGCCCCATGTTCAATTAAGCTCTTACTACTCTACAAGGCACTGTTCTAGATGTTAGGGGTACCAAGAGACACACACAGAAGAGTTCCTAGCCTGAAGGAGACCAAGTTCTACTGCACGGGAGGATGCACACTTACAGAAGTCATTTTGTGTAGGAAGGGAGATCATAAGAATGCCTGGGGGAGGTGGGAGGCAAGAGGGAAAGAAGGCCCATGGCTATGCCACCTGAGTTAAGACTTGAAAGGAGATGGGGATCCCAAGAGGCAGAAGGAGGCTTGTAGAACTTTCTGGCTAAGGGTAACAACACGAAGAGAGAAGGAATGTCACATACAGTCAGTCTGGCTGGAATGCGGAGCTGGTTATTGGCTTTCCTACTTGAAGAGGACCAAAATGGCATCACTGAGTGATGTCTTTGGAGACATGCATCGAGCAGATTTAAGCGAGGTTTAGTTGCCCAGTCATCGGTCTCACTCCCTCTTCCAGTCATTCAAGCCCAATGGCAAGACAAAAGTCAAGACGACCGATGATGGTGGCTCTGGATGCCCTGGATGACCTTGGCTTCCTCAGTGCCCCAGCAAGCTCCAAGCATTCCACTCCCCCCAGGGAGGTCTTGGCACTCATGGGGTAGACTGAAGGGTTGGAAGCCTGTGGGTTACTTTCCACCTGGTTTAGCCTGCCTACGAAGACGATTTCCTGGGATGTGGCGCAGCACAAGCTTCAGCTTCTTGGAGTCACCAGTGGCAAGTGGACACCAAAGGAAGAAAGTGGTCCTGAGGAAGGTTCGGCAAGCCCTCACACCAAAGGTACTAGTCTTCCCTGAACACCTCATACGCCTCAGAACCTGTGAAATAACCCTGGAAAGTTACAGATTGGAGCCAGATTAGGAAGCTTTAACTGCCGTTCTAGAGGTGATAGAGAACTTGGGCCCCCCCGGGGGCTTTGGAGATGTCAAGTCTAACTCTGCAGAGGGCAGACTGGAATGGTGAGAGGCCAGAACACACTAAGCTGACCTAGTCAAGAGGTAAAGAAAGCCTAAACCAGGTGGCTATGATTCAAGAAAGGGACAAAGCTTGTCTAGATGCTTCTACTGGGGAGGGGAAGAATAAAAGTGTTAAGATCGACTCCAGAAGGCATCTCAGTGGGCAGAGAGCCAGGCCTAGAAATGGGAGGTCCTGGGTTCAAATCCGGCCTCAGACACTTCCTAGCTGGATGACCCTGAGCAAGTGACATAACCCCCATTACCTAGTCCTTACCATTCTTCTGCCTTATATTCTGTTCTATAATCCAGGGCAAGTCATTTAACCATACTTGCCTCATTTTTCCTCATCCGTAAAATCTCCTTCTAGGAGAAGGAAATGGCAAACTACTCCAATATCTTTGCCAGGAAAACCAATACATAATATTGATTCCAAAATAGAAGATAAGGGCCTCTAGGCCCAGAGGATCTGAGTTCAAATCTTCCCCCAGGCCCTTCCTAGCAGTATGACCCTGAGCAATTCACCTAATCCCTAGCCTAGCCTTTGATGCTCTTCTGCCTTATGAATTAATGCTAATTAAAACTAAGACAAAAAGTAAGGGTTTAAAAAAAAAGAGTAATTCCAACACTGCAAACCCAGGTGACTGGAAGGATAGTGGTGTCCTTAACAGAGGGAAGCCAGCAGATAGGGATTCACAAGGAAAAGCTTTTTAATCTGGGGCCTTGTGAACTTTTTCTTTTTAATATTCTGGTAACTATTGTTCACTCATTTCAATCCTGTCCAATCCTTCATGACCCCTTTTGAGGTGGTTTGCCATTTCCTTCTCCAGTTCATTTTACAGATGAGGAAACTGAGGCAAATATGATTAAATGACTTACTGGATGATAGTAAGTGCCTGAACAAACAAATCTTCCTAAGTCCAAGCTCAGCACTTTATCCTGCGGTACTTAGCTATACTTATCCACTATCTTTGCTGTAATTGGTTTCCATTATAATCCTATGTATTTTATGTACTTAAAAATAATATTCTGATAAGGAGTCCATAGGCTTCCCCAGATTGCCTGAGGATCCCATGACATAGTTTCTGATCCTTTGGAGGAGAGGAAGTTTATGTGCCCTATTTATATATAACACAGTACAGCCACCTATTCCCTGGTTTTTTACATTTTTACCCTATATGTATTGCTGCCTTTCCCTCCTGGTCTCCACCCTCAGGGCCCACTTTAGTCCCAGTGTTGGCCTGCCCCTTTAGGACATCCTGGGTCTACACGTGCCCTGGGTCAGTGCTCATGCCTTTGGGTGGGGGGTGCCCTCAATGTGCCCCGTGTCCTAGCTGTCCTCAGCATACCCACCTTGGTTCCACGCTGCCCTCGGTGTGCCTGCGGATTTTTCCATCTTCTACCTATTCACTTTTTTTCAGCATCTGTGGGCATACATTGGTCTTTGTTCCAATGGCCTTTGTCCTCAGTGTGCTGCTCACTGCTTTACCTCTAACAACCTTCACACGGCAGCCTCGGGGATCCTACAAGTCCTCGATGCCGGCATCCCCACCCGTCTTCATTCTCACCTCCATAAGGTCACTCCCATTTTCTGGGCCTCCCCCACCGGTGGTCCTCCATCTACCCCTCTGGGCTCCACCCCTAACCCTAGCGCAGCTACCGAGGCACCCACAGAGCCTTTCCAGGGTCTCTACCTGCCAGTGTCTGCCGTTGGCCCACCCCTCTACACCCAGGATGGTCGTGGTCGAGGGGATGGGCATTAGCCGTTCCCTCAGTGTGCCCTCACGGTAGCCCCAAGTCTTCTGCCTCCATTAGGCTGAGCTGTCTCACTACGTTCTCAGGGTCCCCCTTTGTGCCCCTGGTGTCTGTACCCATATTCTTTGTTCTCACCGTCCTCGATCTGCACCGTCCTCAGGGTTCCCTCCTCACATTCGCCAGCTCTCTCAAAGCTGCCACACCGTCATCTGTATAGCCAAATTGTCACAGGTCCCTCCCTAAGTGCCCATGTTGCCTGTCCTCAAATGGACCCAAATATATCCTCCCAATATGTCTGCCTGTGTCTTCACTCCATCTTCAACATGCCCACCTGGGTCTAGGCTGCCCCCTGGTTCATCCACTTTGGCCTCACTGCTTCTCCCTTCATCCCTCACTGGGCCTTCATTTTCTTTCCTATCCCTTCAGTGGCTATTTGCAGGATCATTTCTCCACTCTGCATTATCTTCCCTTTGGGAGATCTCTGTTTGGCCTCCTTGTACCCGCTGGCCATCCTGCCTCTCCTCAAAGAGCCCACAGAACAGAACACCTCCTTGTGCCAATACAGTGTGCCTGGGATTTGTGTGGATCTGCCCCTGCTCCCCCTGTATTTGTCTTAGTTTCCTCAGTGTTCCCTTTTGGTGGCTCCATGTCAGCCCCTGCAGTGCTCAGAGCATGTGCCAACAGCCTCCAAAGTGGCGTCAAAGGCACTGGGAGGTTCCGAACTGGGCACGAAGAAGTGTCACTTCTTTGGCTCACCAACAGCTGACATCCGCTCTCTTCTCAGCGAGACAGAAGAGGCCAAAGAGCTCTCACATTCTCTAGCAGAATTTAGTTTGCTGGCGTTGGCAAGCAAGAACTGAAAGGGCAATTTCTTACTCCAACACAAGAACTTGACTACTGAGACTAAAAATCATTTAATACACAAAACACCATTTAGTTCACATGTAATACAAAAACATTTATCCTCTTTGTACAACCACTGTCCAAATTTTTGAAATACTGTATGTAATTTATACAATAAAACCTATTAAGACTCCTGAAGACATTGATGTTAAGCCAACGCCACTTGTAGAACCTAAAAGGCTGATCTGATTTCCACATAAATTACAGCAGAATATGCCATTATTAATGTACATTTTAAACACATATACATGTCAGTGTATACAACAGATTTACACCATCAGTTGTGCTTTTTGGAAAGTTTACCAACTCTCACAGGGACCAAAGGTATTGTTAGAGGAATGGGAACAAACTCTTGTCCAACTCACTCCAAAGAAGCTTGTGTGGTTTGGTTTCTGCACGTGTTTATTCTCACTCCTGTGGCAGTGTCTTTGGTGCCAGCAGACATCTGAACAATAGATCTCTATCTCTTTGCCAACATAAATTGCTTCAATTCCTGGCCTGGAAAATATTCTGAAGTTGAGAAACATTAAAATAGTAAAAAGCCAACATGAAAAAAGAGTTGTGGCTTCACGACCATAGAATGCATTGACTCCACTCAAATTCCTACAACTGGCACTGAGGGGACCAAAGATTCTGTTTTCAGAAGGAAAACCAGTTTCTGAATGTCACTGGAAATTCTTGCCCCAAAACCTCCCTTGTATTGGTCTCTGCTTCCACAAGGCTCCTCCTGACCTTTACTTCTCTGAAGTAAAAATGCCTAAAGGAAGGGGCAGTTTTATAAGTAGGGGGGAAATAGAATGACCGAGCTTTGAAGCATCAAAGGGATGGCTCACAGTGCTCCCAAGTGGCTATACTTGGTAAATATACAGTACACATTTTATAAAAAGCCAATAACCTTCAGCTCAATTAGCACATGTCAAAATGAATGAAAATCCAGTCCCTGCATGCATAACCTTGGAGCAGATCCTGGCGCATCTGTGGGAGACATGAGAACGAGCAATATCTTCATGGGTTTGGGGCAGTCAGAGGCCATCACTACTTCAGCCAACTCCAATCAAGACTCTAAAGTCAGACATGAAAAAAGGAAAAAAAATACGAGGAGGTCAGGAATGGCTTTTTCTTTGCACTACAACAGCTTTCAAAAGAATTTGATAATCATCTCCAGCAATTTGAAAATGAAAAGAAGAAATGCAAATAGCTAAAACAGAAAGCATTTAGTGGGGAAATTAACTGGAGGTTCAAGTATAGCAAAGCTTAGGCAGTTAGGTTTTCCACTGAGCTTTCCAAGTTTTATCATCCCTGATTTTTTCACACTAATTCAATATCTGAATACTCCTGAATAATTTGTTAACATCTATGAACAACAAATGTAACAAGGTAGCTCAGCATACATGCAATAATTGTTTTACGAGTCAGCAGCATTCCTTTTAAACATAAATGTTAACGGCTGTGTTAGGAGATAGAATCCAACCAACCGAAAGGCCAAGATGAATAGAGAAAAACCAGGCCCATGCAAGTAGATGATGATTGAAGTAATTCCACCAAAAGCATTTATATAAAGAATACCCAGGATTCTCCTTTGCCAGGCTATGGGGAGCCGAGGAGTTGGCTATGTAAAGCTCCTTCCTCTGCTCTCTCCAATAGAATGGGTGTTTTAATGCCCCACAGGTCTAGCCCAGGTAGGGCAAGGAAGAGAAAGCAGGAAAACTTACCATCAGATTCTTACCCTGTTCCTCTGTTGCCTCACGAATTACAGTGCTCAAACAGCCAAGATAATTTAGATTTTCCTCTACTATCTGTGTAAAAGTTTCTCTGCAGAATGAAACAGAAAATAATTTAAACTTGGGCTAAAGGACATGATGTTTTCATCTATTTTACTGTCTTTTGATTCAAACTGCAGACCAGATGCATGCCAACCAAGTGCCTTTCATTTTTCCATAACTTTACAAAGAGGCTGGCAAATCAGTAAAAAGACATACAGTAGGATCACGTTTTATACAATCACTATATTCCAAGCCCCTTTGTGTTAGTTGAGAATTGTACATAATGGTGAACCCTTTATTCAATAAGTTTTTCTTACAGGGACATACTTTGGTACTTGCTGACTTTTCTTAAGACTTATCAAAGCCTACCTACATCACTACTCTTATACTTTGAGGCCATTATCAATGACTAACTAGCACTAATGAAACAAAAAGAATCAGGGCTCTGACGTAGACTCTACTTATTACAAATCGAGAACAAAGACGGGATGCCGGAGGTAATGTTTGGTGTGAAACAATGTAATGACTAACACTACTGCTTCTCACAGTGAGACTGTGCATGACTGGGCAGACTACTGCAAGACTTTACATAGTTTGGGAAAATGGTGTAATTTTATAATCCTATTTTATGTATTTTCCTGCCTTTATTATTTTTTGATTGCCAATCGTGTATATCTGAATTCTCCTGGATTGAGTTTGCATAAAACAAGGTTCTACTATATAAACAAAATTCCTGCCTGTGCTCACTGGCCAAAGGATCGAAAAGGAAAAATGTCCCTCTTCTCTGGTTTGAGACACTTGAGAGAAAAGTGATCCCTCCCTACCTTACTGGACTTGGAAGGAGAAAATGATTAAACTGGTATCTGAAATAAGTGAAATGTCCTGGCCAACTGACTGCAATGGGGGGGAAATTCTTACTGTGTAAAGAACTAGTTAGTTTCTTTCAATAAATCAGAAGAATGAGATTACCTGACCATACTTTTCCATACAGACTATGAGCCACAGGTGGACTCTGGTTCTTCCACCATCTCCCACTGCTACTTAGATCCCCTTCAGTTCAAAGATCACAGATGAAAGCTTCAGGGCTTAGAGGGATCTTAGAGATCATCTCCTCCAATTCTCCCAATTTATAGATAAGGAAAAGGAGGCTTAGAGAGATCAGGTTTCTTATCCAGGGTCCACATAGTCATTAAGCATCTGACACAGAATTTGAATTTATTCTCCAGTCCACCAAGCTGCCCATTTTCCACTGATCATATATGTCTCAAGGTACTCCACCTGGCATCCACCCTAGTAATCAGGCCTAACTAACAGAGAACACAACAGCATCTACCCCATAAGAACTCCCAAGGCTACTTAGTACTCTCCATGAAGCCTTCCCCAATAAATTCAACCTGGCTCTGGTCTGGTCACAGTTCATCTTTTAGAAGGATAACTAAATGGGGCAAGTTAATTAATTAGGATTCTGTCTATACCTATAATGTCGATTCTAACTAAAGCCTGCTTGAACATGGCTATTCTAAAATTTCACTGCCTAAAATACTTCATTCTGCAACCATTCTGGGAAGCTGTAGTACATCCCATTACTTGTGGCATATAAATTACCAAGCAAACAGAACCAGATTCCAAAGTACACCAAACACAAAAATGACCCTAAATTGCCATAAAATTGTCCAGTGGCTCGCTCAAGAAGGCATTTAAGGAAGCTTGCTTCTTGCCCTATGATCCTCACCCCTGCCAGACCTAAGCATGCAGAAAGGGCTGCAGTGAAGCTGGGGGTGGGGGCTGAAGGTGAGTGACCCTCTCTAAAGGACCCCAATGGCTCTGGAGAAAAGTGCTAACTCAGGCATGGAGACAGATATATGTTATGAAGAGATGCTTATGTTTTAGGGGAAAGAAAGACTACTTAGTGGTCTGCTTACAGTTCTAATTTGAAAAACAAGTGAAATTAGGACCATTACTCTGGATTTCAAAAGCTCCATTATGACATCAGGGGTAAGAAGTCCCATCAATCATTTTGACTGTTACCCTTACACATGGCCTAGTAGTTAGTGTTGTCAAAAGAACAAAAAATCAGCACCTTTTTGGGATGGACTTTTTCCACTTTGGTTAGATTGGTGGTCAAGGGATCTATAATTCATCACCATGACTAGTATATTATGGACTGAGTGAACAAAGATTCTGTCTAGGAATAAATGACTAAGAAATTCCAATAGGCTTGGGAAATTTACATCTATTAGAATTTATTATCAAGTGGCAAGTACTCAGAACTGTAAAATCTAAGCTGGATAGACCCTCCCACAGGCCAGCTAGTTCCTATAGCCTCTCTAATGAAGGCAGAAGGAGCTATTCATCCTTTAAGCACCAAAAAGTTTTCTGTCCCAGGGGCAGCTGGGTAGCTCAGTGGATTGAGAGTCAGGCCTAGAGACAGGAGGTCCTGGGTTCAAATCCAGCCTCAGACACTTCCAAGCTGTGTGACCCTGGGCAAGTCACTTGACCCCCATTGCCTACCCTTACCACTCTTCCACCTAGGAGTCAATACACAGAAGTTAAGAGTTTAAAAAAAAAAAAAAGTTCCATCAGGGTATCAGAGGGTTGCTAGTGGACTCAGTTATTGAGAGCCAAGCCTGGAGATAGGAAGTCCTGGTTTCAAATCTGGTCTCAGACACTTCTTAATTCCATGACTCTGGGTAAGTCACTTGAGCCCAATTGCCTCACTCTTACCACTTTTCTGCCTTGAAACCAATAAACAGTATTGATTCCAAGACATAAGGTATGGGCTTAAAAAATATATCAGTTTTCTTTCTTGTAATATGACTCTCCTGAGACTAAGATGCAGAACATCTGGCTCTCTAGCTATATGTGATATGGCTCCACCCTTCTACCTAATTAAATAGGCTGGGCCCCTAGTAAATGTTGGTGTCACTGAATTTTTCAGAAGAGACCTGAAAAATAATTTAAGCAGCTGCACAGTTACAGCTGTATGAGACCCAGATCCTTTTGGGCAGGACAGACCAATGTTCATTTGGCTTTCAGCAAAGAGCAATAAGAGAAAGAGTGTCTCGGGAGTCCATGGCAGGGTTGGGGACTGCATTTTTGTTCTTATTTGCAAAGTTGATTTAATGGCACCAGGACAGTATTTTAGAAATATTATGAGAAAAGAAATGTCAGAACATGGTACAGCTACTTGAATCTGGCTCGTGCTAAAAGAGGAAATTCCTGGGTGACTCTGGAGTGACAAACCGGGACAACAGAAAAACTTCCATTCTAAACGTGGCTTGGGGCAGGAAGTGGAAGATTCAGCAAAAAAGAGGATACGATAAACAAAAAGTGAGCAGAACTCTTGACTTCAGGTAGAGAAGAGCCAACATATTTGCATTTTTCCTTCTAATAACTATGTGCATTAAAAATGGAAACCCACCCGTCCTGAGCACTTAGTACACATGACAGAGAACGAGGCATGGGAGCTGTCAAAGCTGAGGGCAGGCCCGCAGGAGGTGGAGAAGTGGCTGCACCTTCTAGACTGGTTCCAACAAGGGATCTAGCTGAACTCTGAGTCTGAAAAGAGGGGAAAAAAATGTCAAATAATCAACTCATACTCATTATACTCATTGTATATATACTCATTGTAACTTCTAAAATCTATTATGTATGCAGCCTATATGTGTTAAGAGAAGCCTTCGTGCATCAACATTTCTTCAGCTGTCTTTGGCCCACTAACTCACTGGATCTAAAGTCTTGGCAGTACTATGGGCTCTTCAGATTATTCTTCTGGCTGGAGGGGGGAAACCCACCCAGAGAGCATCTAATGGAACAAGTCTCAATATCAAAAGGAGAAGATTAATCTCTTGCTGGGACTTGAGAGCTTTCTCCACATCCCCCAGATATAGCCAATTCAAGTTCATAAAGTACAGTGGCCCTGGGGATAAGAAACAGGATGGCAGGGGAAAGGTGATAAAAGGGGATGACTCCCAACGGCTGTCAGCCAAGGATCAAAGAGCAGCATTCCCAGACCTGAAAAAAGGCCTAGATCGTCATCCTCTTAACATCACCTTTCTGCAGGGAATAGCAACCCTAACGGCCATATAACACTATACAGCACAACTTACACAAGCAATCTTTAACAGATGCCAAATTTCCCTCTGCCTCTTTCCCTGCATCAACATGACCATGTTGTCAGCTTCCTTGATGCTATTGAGGGCCACTTCAATCTTGGGGAGAAGGTCGATGATCTTCTGCTTACAGCCCAACAACTTACTAGAGAAAAGAGCCATGGTCAGTATCAGAAGGAAGCACTAATCCCTGAAGAATACAAGCAAATACAAACCCAGCACCATGTTACCAGGGGTATTGCTCAGCCTGTCTGCTCACCATGGGTACCGCGCTTTGGAAGGGCCTGACTTGGGATTACTACAGGGAGTAAAAGGGAATTTCATTCTACCTAAGGTGCCCAAACAACTCCTTGAGCACACGATCCTGGTTCTGCACAGTCAGCACAATTATCTTCACCATTTCAGAGCTGTCACTGTAGGAATGATCTGTAAGAAATCAGACACAGCAGGTACAGTCACTTCACCTCCCCCATACCTTGAAAGCATTGCCATTTAAATTTAAAATCCAGTTTGGTAAATGAATGAACTTCAGATCAGGTCATAAAAAATACAAGTAAAATGGCTCTGTTAATAACCATTGTAAAAGTAAATCAGTGTCAGATTTGGAACTAAAACCCAAGTTTCTCAACTCCCAAGTCAAAGATCATTTTCACTATACTAGGCTGCTTCAATTGAGATTTTGTGGTTGATAATTTTCCAGTGGGTACCTAATCCTTTGTGATGCTGTTCCGTGTTTTCTTGGCAAAGGTATTAGAGTGGTTTGCCATTCCCTTCTCCAGCTCATTTTATAGATGAGAAAACTGAGGCAAACAGAGTTAAGTGACTTGTCCCAGGCCACACAGCTAGTCGGTGTCTGAGGCCAGATATGAACTCAGGAAGTTTCCTGACTCCAGGCCCAAAGTTCTATCTACTGTGCCACCTAGTTTCCCCTTCAATAGGGATTGGTTGACTAGATTTAGAAATCTACAACTCCTGGGTGGCCCAAACAGATATGAAGGTCCATGGGTCAGAAGGCCGGAACTTTTCTTGGCTCTAGACCTGAAAGGCTGAATTCCCTTACTCTGACATGACAGAGAAATTAAAGTAAATTCAGTAAGCATTAAATGCTTTTTGTGTGCAAGGCATGTAAGGATGGGATTTGTGCAAGGGGGATGGGACAAAAGAAGCCAAAGGCAAAAATATGTAAGTGCTGTTGGATAGATAACTAAGAATACTAACATACTAACATAGATTCTCAATATAAAAATTAACATTGCATTTAAAACATAGGTAGTTTAAACATAATTTGATAACAGCTAAGAATAATAAAATAGTTGAATTGCATTACTTGATAGACATACATTAAAAGTAGAAACCAGTTAAAATTCTGTTAAAATCATAGATGGGTTAAATAATAGCGTAAAAGAGTTTAAGGATAAGAAAATTGTACGCTGTAAACTTAGACCTTGTGTTCAATGGAAAACACTTCGTGTTACAAAATTGTTTTGCACCCTGTAAATATTGTTATATAAATTGCAACCCTCACCCCCCCTACCAACCCCTCCAAACCTCATCTTATAATAGAAATAGATAGATAATTAGTATAATGATAAGACAAGATAAGGATTTATTATTTTGGAGGGAAGGGGAACATAAGATAGGAATAGGAAATAGTGATGCATGAATTAAGTGGGACACAAAACTGGGATACTGTAAGGATGGGATTTGTGCAAGGGGGATGGGACAAAAGGAGCCAAAGGTAGTTGGTGACAGTTACTGACAGTTGAGACTAGAGAAAATGCTGAGAAGTCCTCAGAGAAAGAAAGAGAAGAGAGAGCTTCCAGCAGAGGACTGGGAGGAGAGAGGAGGAGGACATCCCAGCTTGGCTTCAGTCCTGAGGATCTTCTAAGTGGAAATTGAAACTCTGATTCCCTGATCAAAGCCATTCATCACATTTCACCCATCAAGACTTCAACCACTGAGTGAGATAAGTTTTTGGACTCCATTTTAGGAGCAATCTCTTAGTCTCCTTCATCCATTACCCAACCTTGCTGAGAGACCCCCTTTCAGTCAAAACTTACAATTATAGAAAAAGGATTGAAACAGAAAACTAGAAATAGAAACAGAAGGAGAAGGGGAGGGGGAAGAAGCTTGGGGGTGGGAACCCCAGAGGCTCCTCCTGAGTGAGAGACCCCATAGAAATAGAAGAGGGCATCCCAAAATTCCTCTGCCCTTCACCCCTTTTCCCGATCCCTGAATTGTGAACAATAAAAGCTGTTCATTAGTCAGATAGCATTCCAGAGTGCTTGAGAGACAACAAGGAAGAAGGGAACCACCACTTGGTCTGGCTGCCTCCATCGTGAAGCCAGACCACCCGCTGTGAAGTTGACTGACCTTGGGGGAGGTTTGTGTGAACCCTGCCCTCATTGAAAATCAGATTGGGGTATCACATACCTCATCTTATAGGGAAGCCTCACCCCCAATTCCTGTGGGGTGGGACGACCATCCAGGTCACCCAGTTTCGGGGTGACATCCCCTCAAAGTCTCCCAGTGTATATTCAGCCCCAGGGGAGTGCTGGAAGAGAGACTCACCTCATAGTCTCTCTCTCTCTATCTCCCCTCTATCATAATATGAATTTACTGGCTCTCTATTATAACAGGCAGCATTGTAGTTGTTAGAGATACAAAGCCAAAAACACTAATAGTTTCTGCCTTCAAGATGCTTACTAAATTAAGCTTGAGGTGAGAGGTGGTTCACAGGGACATATAAGCTCTATGCAGGTAAGTACACAGGAAAGAGCAGTGGAGATGACAGTGTAGAAGTGTGTTATTACTTTCTTAGTGTCCCCAATGCCTAGCATATAGTAGGCACTTACTGTTTGCTGAGTAAGGCAGAGTGCATGAAAAGCAATTGAAAAGAAGGAAACTGCTGGTTCAAGAGCTCAGGAAAGGCAGAATGGCAATTCCTCAGGGCTATCACTACTCCAAAAGCTCTAAAGGTCACAACTCCACCTTGAATGATCAGAATGTCATATCTAGATATGCTGGGATTTTGTAAGTGGCAGAATCTCCCTCAATCTGGCAAACAAATAGAGGCCCTAGAGCTCCCCTAAGGTTTCCACTGCTCCCTGTTTTGTCTTCAAATAGCATGTCATGTTCCACTCCTCTTGTACTACTGTACCTCAAACAGCCCAATTACTTTATGCCCAAATTCTACCTGTTATAGTCATTGCTTCTGGAAATTTCATAGATCATGTTTTACATAAATAAATATGCTCATGAAATGATTTCCAGGAACAGGTTAAAATCTGAACTGTCTACGAGACTAGGAGAAAAGTGAATGAACAGTGGAAGAAATTGGAGAAGCAACAGATGAGCGCTGCTTGAAAGAGAATCATACCAAACTAAGTTGTGTGGGGCAGAGGGAACTAATCAAACCAGAAAGAGGAGCTTCTCCAGACTAACTGGCCCAGCCTGGGTGGGCACCTTGCAGTGCAAACTGATTTGTCCTGAGTGGAAGCAATGAGGAAGGAGAGGCCCAGAAGAACTTGTGTGGGATGAAGGTCATTGCACAGAGTGTTTTCTCTAAGCTGGACAAAGGTGGGCACCCAGAATTTACCAACCTGCATGGGTCATCTGTATCCCATGATTTCTCACCACAGTAAACAGCCTGCTGAATTTAAAACAAGTGGCCTGAGGAGATCATGCTGCTTCTGACTTCTTACTGAGAAGGGGTATGAAGGAGAAGGCAGGGTCATGGCCCCAAGGTCACAAACCATTAAGGTCTCAAACCCTAAGGACAGGGGCAGCTGAAGAATCATCAAAATCAGACAGTGGCATCAGGCTAGTATGTCATTACTCCCAAGCCCCTTCTAAATCCTCATGCTACAAAACAAAGGAACATAATTCATCAACTTTCAGGGGCTCAGAGGAAAGAAGCAGGGGAGTGGAGACATATAACACCTCCTTCTTTCTCCTTACTGATTTTCCCTTTGTTATCTACCTATGAAGGATTGGCCTTTAGTTGCTTCAACTGATGAGAATGTGATTTTTAACCCCATATTAATCATTACAAAACCTTCCTACAACAAAAACCAATTTAGAGTTTATGTACAATAATTTGTTCTTTGCCATCATAACCTGCCATATGCTGTCTATCTTGTTTGTAGTCAATGTGGTCTGACTGGACAAACAAGTAAACCAATGGCAGATGCAGTTATACAAATAAGTAGTTTTCAATACAGACTTCCCTGTCCTACTTTGAAATGTGGACCTTCACTCTCTAAAGACATTAGTTTTCTGCCAACTTCCCATGACAATTGACAAATGTTAGTGCTTTTTTTCTCATTTTGCTCCTATCTTTCTTCTAAAACCATCACTTCACATTTCCTGTTTGTCTTCCTTACCTAACTCTCTTGGGTTCCCTAAAAAGGGAAGTTTGAGACAATTTCTCTTTTCTATAAACTTTATGTAAACCCCAGGCATTACTGAAAAGACATGTATGATAGCTCAGATTTCAATTCAGTCCTCCAGAGACAGTAGATAACAATGACCAATAGCTTTGGGAAATTCTTTCCTGTGTTGTAACAAGGTCTTACCTGGAGACCTGGGCTTCAACTGCTTATAGAGATCAATGGCTTTCTGTTCCCTACAAAAGAAAAATCAAGTTGTTTACTTATGCTGTGATAAGTATCATTAAATACTTCCAATAATCTACAACTGGAAGCAATGTTGGCTGGTTTTAATCATTTTCCATATTTTTAAAAAGGCACAAAACTTCACTAGCCAATTACAGGGCATTTCTCAGTGTTAACTTCAGAAAATATGGAACTAAAAGAGTCAAGGTGTGGTATGCTTAATATTCTACTGTATATTACTTCCAAATGACAAATTATAACTCCTTTGCATTTCTTCATAAGGGCAAAAGCAAGCATCCTTCCCAGCAGACGGATAATAAGCAAACTTAAAGTTTACTCTAGAGTACCTCAGATGTGGAGGTAACAGGAAAATTCAAAGACACTTAGAAAATTTCACTTAGGTCAGAAAAAAGAACAACCTCTGATTAAAGAAGAAACTCACATGTCTATAGCACTTTCAGTTTTCTGAATATATGACAACCTTACAACAACTCTCTGAAGTTAAGACATCCAAAATATGATGATCTCCATTTTATAGCTAAGAAAACTGAGGTACAAAGAAGCCACACAGCCAAGAAGTGTTGGACAAATGTTCTGACTGTGAAAAGTCCAACATTCTCCACTTAAGCAGGAGAAAATCTATCTCAGGTTACAAAAAAACGATTTTTGAGAATATCTAAAAATCAAAATGTCTAGTAGAAATGACTTCCCAACAATACTGCCACTTCTCAAGGGAAAGCCAAGTAGACAGAAAACTACCTAAGTACTTGATAATTTTGTCTCTATCAATCACCTGCCCTATCCCCAAAGACCCAGGAGGGCAAGATTCCTTACAGAGACTCCATGACATCTTCCTGACGCCTTGCAGAGGGACTCCTCTGCAGCTCCACAATTTCCGTATGCAGGGACATGATTTGCTCATCCAAGTATCCAATATCACCAGCCTAATTCAGACAAAATGGGGGTATCACTTACAGACATCTCAGTAGTAGCCACATAGCACAGTAGAATTAAGAAAAGAGAAGAAGACTAAAAAGAAACAGAGGTCTTGCTGCTTTAATGTTGGGAAATGAGAAATGTTTGTTTATAATATAAAAAGGCCTTTTTACTGACACCCAATCTAATCTTCCACATAAGAAGTTGCTTTCCCAATTACTTCTTTGCCTTCTACTTGCCCATGATGAAAATAATCTGTTACAGTACCAACATTCTTCTGTGGCGAGATCCAAAAGGGTAGCAATATCAAACCTCAAAAAAGAGGAGGATCTGCAGAAACCATCAAGGCATCTCTCCTTACAGCTTTATGAGTCTTTCCTGCCTCTTACCCTCATTTTGCCTGAACAGGTGGCATGAACTGGGCATGTACTCAAGGAATCCATCACAGGATATTCATTCCATCACACCTGCCCTCAATTCAATCAGGATTAAGGCAAGACAGGGGAATGGCAGGAAGAACAACATACATGGTTCTAGGGAGAGGATAGGTGCAATAATGGTCACTGTTGTCATCTAAAGCAGTAGTCTAGACCGATATGACCAAAGCACCCATTTTAAAGGCAGCCCAGAACATTAGAAAATACTTCTGGGCAACCACAGGTATGGATACATTAAGTCAATACTCTTTTACTCACAAATAGGATTCCTAGGGAAGAAAGCAGAATAGTCTCAAAGAAGAGCTTACCTGTGCACATTGGATGGCCTTTTCTTCCATTTCTTTCCAGGCTTTCAACATTTTTTCTGAGGCTAAAACAAAAGTCAGGATTATCTTAGAAATAGTCATGAACAAAAACTGGCCAGGGCTTTTATCGTGACCACAAACACTTTAATATGTTAGGTAATTATGTTTTACACTTATCTAGAATAACCCTATCTCCTAACTGGGTGGACTCAGTGTGAAGAGAATACATTACACAGAGTAGATACTCACTGGTATGAAGCCAGTGCCACGTGTTATTTACAGAGAAGGAATCATGGCAGGAATGCCGGCAACCTTGTCCAGCTTATTCAAACTTTTATCATTCTGAAGTTTCACACGAGATCTGAAGGTTAATAAATCCAGAGCAATCCAATATAAAAGATGCTGGCTCTGGAAGGCCACAAATAGCAAAGCCATAACATCCGTTGCCAGCTGTGAGATAAGAAACCTAACCCAAAAGGTGTTGGTGTTACAGAAGAGCAGAACCACTGCAGACACCTGGAGACAAACTTTATGTCTACTAAGAATGGAGTTTCAAGTACATAGATTTTTAGGTCACTGGCGCACTAAGCAAAAATCATACAAATCAAAGAATTTGAGTTCTTCATGGAAAGCATCAAATGGCAATTAGTAGGCAAGAATGAAAAGATCCCAAAAAGTAAAAAAAAAACTCCTGAAGTTCAAAGCAAATAAATAAATGCATCTCACAGTGAAAAGAAACAGAAATTAATAAGGGAAGCAACTACCTATGCACATAGAGTCCAGGATATGTCCCCCTTTTATTATATTCTCTCAATAATAAACAACAGCAATAACAATAACTCCAGTTAAACAGGACATTCCAATTTCGGAGTGCTTCCCATTCTCACTCTGCCTAGAATATATGGAATAACTTACATATCCCATAAGTCATCTGGTCGCTGTATCTATCCAAATCAAGCTGAATGCTCTGATGAAAAAACTGCAATTTTGCTTTCAGTTGCTGAGATGCTGAGATCATGGTGTTCTTCATTTTTGTTAAGTTAGCATTATAGCGAAGAAGACTCAACCTAAATCAATGCAGAGATATTGTCTCATTTTAGTAGGAGGAGCCAAGGGCCAATGTAAAAAAAAAAAAAAAAAAACAAACAAACAAACAAACAAAAAGCCATCAACCCTACCCCTATACTTCAATATTTGGAGTTAGGGCCAAACTTGGTCAGGATGCAGGTTTCCATTCAGTGTTATCTCTCAAAATAAAGACCTTCTAACACTACCACCAATCACCTACTCAAAATGTTTTATTTGGTAGGTTTCAGAGGACTCCTATTTATACAGTGTTTTAGGGTTTACAAAGTACTTTCCTCACAGCATTAGACAAATATTAGCATCTCCAACTTAAAGCTGGGAATTCTGGGTGTTTGTGCTAAAATATCAGGAAAGTTATGTGACTTGTTAAGGGTGCTACAACTACTGTGTTTCAACTAAAACTTGTTACTCTAGCACTTTGCTATCTCTTTGAAGGCCTTACAACTTGGATTCCACTGCCCCTGGTTCTGGGGGCCAGCAGCACAGCCTAGAGCTCTTGTTGGCATCTGGTATCTCACTACCAGATGGCAGTGGTTACTTACACCTGAAGTATCCCCCACACCTGGGGTACCCCATGAGGCCTACTCACATTGCTGCTCTCTGTCCCTGGAAGAGTCTGCTGTAGTCTTCCTTGAGCCCAGACACATAATGCACAGCTTCAGCCCACACTCTACGTAGCTGCATAACTGGCAACTGGATTTTGCTGTCCTTTACTGTGTGAGGAGGAAAAAAAGACTTGTTATAAACTAATGTAGAGGAAAGCTATCAGTACTATCAGTAAAAAGGCCACTAAATCAAAACTATAAGAATCAATCTTAATTTCAGGGAAAAGACCATGAATCTCCTCTTCCTCCCCCCTCAACACCAAGGCTCAGAGACCATAGGGACAGAATCCTGCAAATGCTGTCAGGCAAGGCCACTGCTATGGGGCATTGAAACATGGCAAGGCAGGAAAGAAAAGGATGTTTGATCCTAAAATAATCCAAAAACCAAGTGCTATCAAATAAATCATTGTTAAGAAAGAGCAAATCTTTCTGATTTTCCAGTTTTGACTCTCAAGCTTGGCCTGTTCCAGAATTAATCAAGCATTACCTACCATGATATGCAAAGTCCTATGGAAGAAACCCAAATAAAGATGCCTCCTGAGAGGATGGGAGTGAGGAGTAAGGGTGGGAGACCTTACCCATTACATGCTATATTCATTCTAAAAGAAAGGGCAAATATTTGAGTCTTGCAGAGCTAACGTCTGCCTGTATAGAAAAAGGTTTAAAATTGGGAAATTCATCCTTTAATATGGCAGTTGAATTATCCAAATCAAAAGGTTGAGAGTCAAATGAATGTCTGAGAAGAACCAAAACTGATAGCATTTTATTTCACATTTTAAAATTTCAATTTTCAGTTCCAAATTCATTTCCTTCCACCCTTCTCCCCTTTGAGAAAGCAAAAAAAAAAAAAAAAAAACCATTACAAATATGTATGGTCAAGCAAAACACATTCCTGCAATAGCTATGTCCCTCTCAAAAACATGCTTTAGTCTGCACCTGCACCATCTCCTCTCTATCTGGAAGTAGATAGTAACAGTATTTTTTTTAAACCCTTAACTTCTGTGTATTGGCTCCTAGGTGGAAGAGTGGTAAGGGTGGGCAATGGGGGTCAAGTGACTTGCCCAGGGTCACAGTTGGGAAGTGTCTGAGGCCGGATTTGAATCTAGGACCTCCCGTCTCTAGGCCTGACTCTCAATCCACTGGGCTACCCAGCTGCCCCATATAACAGTATTTTTAAAGAAATCTTTGCCTCTAAGTCCTTAAAAGAATTCCAAAGCTTTCAAAAATCATGGCTCAGAATGCATAGGTTAAACTCTGAGCCAGTTTCACCTATGAAGGATTAGTTTCCAGGGAAACTTTTGGCCTCTTATGAACTATTTGGACTAAATTCTCCTACACAGCCTCCTTTACTAAGTTCTCACAATTTTATAGAGATTTGTACTTTTAAGTGTTCTCAGAGTCTTTCTCTCAGCAATTCCATCAGGCAGGTAAAGCAGAGATTAGAATTTTCCTTCTTATTCTAAATGTTTCATCATATGATATTTGGTCAGGTATTTTTGCTATGGTCACACAAGTCAGAAGGTCTAGAACAATTCTGGCTGTCACTCAGTCTGATGCTAAATGGAGCTAACCGTCTAACTGCCTCCCCACCACCATCCCACCATCACCCCATATATCTTTTATATCTTCCCTATCAACTATTTCCTTATTTAAAATCATCTCTGAGTGACGGACAATGATCTTTACTAATTTTCCCAAAGTGATTTGCCAAAGTGATTCCTCAAAGAATCTTAGCAACAGAAAGAACCTTACAGAATCCAGTTCAACCTCCCACTCCATGAAGGAATCCCTCCTGTAGTTTACTTGCCTGGAGACATTCACCTAGCCTGTTTCAGTAACAAGGAACTTAGAGAGGCAGTCTGGAATAGTGGTGATAAAGTTGGGTTCAAGTCTGTCTCAGACACTTACTAGATGTGTGTATATAAGCAAGTCGCTTAACCTGTCTCAGCCTCCATTTCCTCATCTGTAAAATGGAGATCATAAAGCAACCCAAATTGCTGCTATGAGGATCAAATAAGATAAAGTCTATTAAATGCTTTCAAATCCTAAATGTATGTAAGTGTTAGCTATGTAAATGTCAACTGTTCTCATCACCCTACCTGATCTACTCCATTTTGAACAGCTTTAAAATGCTACCTTGTTCTGAACTGAAAATGGCCTCACTTTACCTTCTACCCACTAATCTTTTTCTTTATTTTATCTTTATTCAATTCCAATAACAAATTTACACTTGAGTTTTCCAAAGTTACATGATTCATGCTGTCTCCCTCCCATCTTCCCTCTCTACCTCCTGGAGTTGACAAGCAATTCCCTGCTGCCCACTGATCTTAATTTCAGGATCACACAGACTAAACACCTCTTTTTAAACTCCATGACAATCCTGCAAATGTTTAAAGATAGCAGTTCTGTTCCACATAAGTCAATAAGGGTTGCCTAGGCTACACACCCATAGTATCCTCAAACCAGTCATCCTATGTCATGGAAGTTCCCATCCTGGCCATCCTCTTTCTGTAGAAAGCTAAGGTTAAAAGATAAAAGAACGCATCTCGATCCTTCCTTTGCAGAGGTGGGGAGCCGTGATGTAGATCACAGCATATGATGTTGGAAAAGGATGATGTGTTTGTCTTGCTTTTTTCCTCTTAGACATCATGAGGGGTACCGCTCCAGGAAGGGATGGCACGTGTTAGAATGTAAGAAGGTAAGAATGCAATTTCATCCTTGGTCAACCCGAAGCCTAATGTAGCACCAGACACATTACCAAAGTTAGATAAATACTTGCTGATCACCTGAGATATGAAATGATGTAAACAAATAAAGACTAACATCACATTAGCTTTGGGGGCAATATTATCACAGTTTATTCATACTGAGATCATATCAACTAAAATTCCAAGTCTTCTTAATAAGAACTCCAGGCACCAACAAATATTATTTAAGCACCCACTATAATAATCAAACACGACTCCTTGAGGGATAACAGATAACTGTTCAACAATCAGCTGGCTATTAAAAACCAAATCAAGCATAAAAGAAGTGCTCTCTAACAATGTCCTGAGGAGACTCAAGTCATAGAATACCACAAGGCTTTTGCACATGGTTCCATGCAGGATTAAACCTAATAATCCACACAGGAAACCTCACGGTCGTAGAGAAAGATATTCATTGGATGAGTAACCCACTGGTCAGCCCATCAGTCTATTCCTCTTAGACAGGTCCTAAAGCTAGACAGCACTGAATCCAGAAGTGAATGGAAAGAGAGGAGGCTTGACTGTATTTGCACAATTGTGGAACTTCCAGGCACAATGCCCATCTTTTTTACATCAATATTGTTCCAGTGATAGCTCTGAAGCACAAAACAGCACAATCTAAGAAGAATCAAAATCTAAGGTGACCAAAAGGGCAATAGAGAGATGCAGGGGAGGGGGGGGGGGGAGGGTGTATAAGCAAGTTGCAGCATACAACCAATGGCCATGTGAACACAAATAGTACTATAAAGCATATCAACTGGGAAATGTATGTCAGAAAAAGAAAAGGGCCCGGCTGAGGTCAAGAGCAAGAAATAACAGACAGAGAGCTTGAGTAAGACACTAGTACCAAAGGAAAATTCATGAGGAGGTGTAGACAAGACTCAAACAAGTTAAGAAATCATGGAAAGGTAATTACCTGCAGAAGTGGAAGAATATCCACACTGATGACACTGCACAGTTCCACTGAAGCGTCAAAGTATAAAAGAAATCTATTCAGTTCCAGACTGAATGAAATATAAACTTTCGAAAGGCCTAGCCTGGGCCAACCCAGTTCCCAGAAGCTTAAGTTAGCTAGTCCCCTCACTTACACAAGAGAGCAGTATCTTTAGAATTATTCCCGATTTGGGTTTATTGACCAAGGTTCTCTGTAATCTCAGAGCCTCACAGATCCATTCTTTCATTCCCAGCCTCACTCTCAGTCAAATCCAGAGGATTCTTAATGGCATGACGTGCATGGTGATTTATTCCTATTATTTCCTATCATTTAGTTAAATTCTCTCACCTCCTAAACCTTACAACAGCAGTAGCAATAACAACTAGAATTTATAGCACATTTTAAGGTTTACAAATGTTATCACATTTTATGCTCAAACAACCCTGGGTGGTTGGGTGTTATTATTATCCCCATTTTACAGAAGAGAAAACTGAAACATACCATCAGTTAAACTCTTTTGAGGTTCCAGGAAACCTCACCCACAGGAAAATCATCATCCTGTAAGGCTGTATCAGCCTTGGTACTCACACTGTATCAGTCCCCCCTGCCTTAGAGGGCAGAGCAAAGCACTTCTCCCAAAGCCTCCATTTAAAGAAGACTCCTGGGTCAGCCATCTCTTCATTTCTCACCAGCTATACTCTTTAGCACTAGAGCCAATCAAGTCCACATGAGTATGTCCACATGAAGGTACCTTTTCCCTCACACTCCCTTTCCACCCCATCACCCTTTCAACTTACTTCTGCACATTGTCTTCCTCCATTAACCTATAAGCTCCCTGAGGACAGGGAAGGAACTTTTTTTTCTATATGTATCCTTAGCTCATAGCACATTGTCTGGCACATAACAGATGCTTAATAAGTGTTTACTGACTGAATGACAAAAAGGCTAAGTGATTTGTCCTAGGTAACACAGCTAGTAAGTTTCTGGGGCTGGATTTGAACTTATAACTTCCTAACTCCAAATCTAATGTTCTTTATGCTGCAACACCTAGCTGCCTAGGAAAACCAAGGAAATACAAATAAAATACAGTATCCCATTATCTTTTAAAAAAAAAAAAGAGGAAGAGGAAGAAAAAGGAAAAGGAAAAGAAAAAGGAAAAGAAAAAAGAAAATACACATCCTCTTCCAGTTCCTAAGAGATATAAACCCTTTCCTTAAAGGGGGTTAAAGAGTTAACACCAAAGGACCATTCTACCCATAAACTGTTTTAGGTCTCAGATCAGTAACAAATGACACATTACTTACCAATATAATTTACACATTCTGATAAATTTCTGGAAGCAAATGGCCCCTCATAGACAATCTTGCTTTTATCAAACAAATAAACCATGTAGCTATCACAGCCTCGCTGGAAGAGAAACAAACCATTAGTGCCTATTTAAAGAGTCTAGACATCCCAGAATCTCTCAGGAATACCCTGAATGCACTAATGCCTAGATAAATGCAAAGTTTTAGCTTCAACTGCTTAGTATATTCACATCTTCCACATAGATGTGGCACAAAATACATGAAGGAATCAATAATTTGAAAAATATAATTACAAACATATGCCATTACAGTGATTAAAAATCATGGAGAAAGGTAATCAAAAAATCCTAATTCAACTTGGACTTTACTTTCAATGTTACCTAAAAACTCGTGCCTACTCAGCTTCAAAGTTTTATGGAACAAGGGGGAGAAAAGAAGAAAACAAAGTTGAGGAAAGGGGAAAATGTGGATCTAAATAAAGAAGGAAATAGAGAAATACAAAACATTAGAGCTCATGTTACTGAGCTACTCAGAGAGCTAAGAAGACAAAGCTAAGAGGAATTAGAGTGAGTAATGCAAATCCTGGACACAATCAGGCTCACACACTTTCTAGGGATATCAGAAGTCTCTTACTACTCCATCTAGAACACACTGAGAAGCAGGCTTCCGGGGGTCCAGGGAAATTCCCATCTCTAAAAGCAGTTCTTGAGAGGCTGTATTTATTCCAGTTTCATGCTCAATCCGAGATTGTAGTGAATGAAGACTCTCCTCAGGAAACAACAGGAAGGAAATTATCTTTGCAGAAGTCATGTTTAATATATGTGCTATCTGTATAAATGAGAAGATAATAATTATTGTTTATCAGTTGTCTACTGTGTGCAAGATGCTATGAGCCATAGAACATATAAGATAAGCTATTTTGCCAAATTATATGCCAATAATATTGACAATCTTAAATGAAAAGAATATCTAGATGAGACACTTAACCTCTGCCTGGCTCAATTTCCTCATCTATAAAATGAAGATAACAACACCTGCATTCCGGAGGTTTTGTGAGGATCAAATAACAATACTTTTAGAGCTCAGCACAGTACCTCACATATAGTATATCCTATATAAATACTAACTGCTAATATAATACTCAACAGTTGTATAAGAAAAAAAAATCCATTCAATCCAACATATCTGTGAATCACATAAAATGTACAATGTGCTGTCCTAAGAATATAAAGACTTTTTTTAAGGGCCAGCTAGGTGGCTTAGTGGATAGAGCCACTTAACCCCCATTGCCTAGTCCTTACTGCCCTTCTGTCTAGAAACCAATACACAGTGCTGATTCTAAGACAGAAGGTAAGAGATTTAAAAAAAAGAATATAACATCTACCATGTACAGCAATGAACACAACAGAAGGTAGGGAGTGACAGGGCAGAAGTCAGGTCCAGATCAAGTATCCAAGCAAACTTTTTAGAGAGAGAAGTGAAAACTTCTCTGAAGACAACAGGCTGAAGAATAAAAGAGGGCCTGTCATGGAAAATCATAATTTGGAAGAAGAGAGATGAGAGAAAGACAAGCAGAAAACTAAAATAGTGCCCTTCAAAAAAACCAGAAACTCTTAAAACCTAGGATATCACTATCAGGAAAAGAAGTCAGAAAGTCAAATCAACATAAAGGGACTTGTGGGCTTCCCAAAACTCAATAAATCCTTCCCAAACCAAGGTATTGAACAAATGGGGCTTTACCTTATGATACCAGTGGTCTATGCAAATTACTAAATTATGAATAGAGAGTGTACAGGAAATGAGCTGCTTCTGTTACCAGGGAATATGACTGACTCAAAGCTGCCCCAACTAAAGCAAATGCATTGTCCTAGATAGGACTGCTTACTTAGTTCCTCTGCTTGCTGTCAGCTCATTGGATCTCTGGACTATTTCAATCATCCCAAAGAGTAATCCCTGCTCAAGCGCCACCTCCAATAGTGGGTCATCTAATCTCTGCTTAAAGACTTCCATGGATGAGGAAACTGAGAGTTCTTGTTCTATTTTTTTTTTTTTAATTTTAAACCCTTAACTTCTGTGTATTGACTTATAGGTGGAAGACTGGTAAGGGTAGGCAATGGGGGTCAAGTGACTTGCCCAGGGTCACACAGCTGGGAAGTGTCTGAGGCCGGATTTGATCTTGTTCTATTTTTACTTAAACTATTAAGGAACTTTTCCCTTTAACTTGGCCAAAATCTTATTCCCTGAGACTGCTAGCCACTGCTTCTGACACTGACCTCTGGGGTCAAGCAGAACAAGTTTGAGTCCCTTTCCCATATAAACAGCCTTTCAAACACTTGAAAACAGCTACTCCTCCCTCCTTCCCTCATCTTTCCTTTAAGCTACATGTCCCCAGTTCATTCAATTGACCTTCACATGGAATGGTTCTGCTCCCCTCACTGTCCTGGTCTCTCTTCAGAACAAGCCCCAGCTTGTCTAAGTTCTGCTTAAAATGCAGCCCCCAGTGTATCTACTGTACCCCTGATATGATGGCTCTACCAAGGAAAGCCCAGGGACTATCACACTGGCCCCCAGAGTCTCCCCTGCCTCCAGTTTAGGACTCTACACCTCCCTTTATTACAGCCCAAGATGATAATTGGCTTTTTGTCTACCCCTCATAATACTGACCCATTGTGAACAGGGAATAAGGAACTGGGCTTGCAGGTATTTAAAGACTGCATTTTCCTCTTGGCCTCATGATTTGAAGGCAGTATGGTACTATGGATAGAGTGCTAAGAACCTGGATTCAAATCTTAGTTCTGTCATTTAAATCTGTGACCTTGAAAAAGTCACCTCTCTAGGACTTAGTATCCTCGTTCTCATATATATAAAATGACACATATATAAACAGATATAAAACAAACCATATTTTCATAACTTTAACCATTTCAGGTATACAAAGGTACTACAAGACTTAAAAGGAGTCCTTCAGTGAATTCTTTTTTTAAGATGAAAAAATTTGCTAAAATGCAAATAATAACCCCCTAATGTTTCTGTTTAAAAAAACTAAGTTTTCAGTACATGAGCATTTGGCCTACATGCAGTCATGCTTGAGGATGGCAGCATATGAGTACAGAGAGAACCAAAGTGCTCTATAGATGCAACCAAGCCAGAAACAAACAGAGCCAAATGGCATCAGAGCCAACAAACACTTCCTAATCAGCCAATCCTCCTTTGCCAGCACACCTTTCAATCACCTGCTAAAAAAGTAGAAAGAAAAAATCAAAGTAGAAGAAACCCAAATGGCTTTTTATGATATCAACAGGATATCTGGGTCCAAATCAAAGTTTACAAAGAAGTAGCAACCAATCAATCTACTGTGAATGCATATTTCCTTCGATTCTAGCTTATGGCCTGCAAATAATGGGTACCTGAGCACGAAATAATCATTGAAAGAGTTACCTGGCTATGCAATGAGAATTGCTCCACATACCAGTCTCCTACATCAATTAAACATTTGTTAAAGGATTCTAACGTAACTGGCCTTGTGCTGGACACAGTGGGACATACAACAAGAACATAAGGCACTGCCCTGATGTCAACCAACAGGAACATCAACAATTCAGCAATAATAAAGAATTAAGAGACACAAATGGCTAAGACACAGACTAGAGCACATATGCTCAGTATATACTTTGTGTTTATGTCAACAAATTATAATGGGGATAAAAAAAGGTGATGACATGCACTGGAGATAGGAGAGGTCCATGGAGGAAGCTAAACTTGAAGGGGTCAGTTTCAGATAAGCAGGAAGGGGAGGAGGTGAATGGGGGCAGGGGGATGGGGGTTGGAGTGGGGATTGATTAAAGGAAATTACAGAGCCAGGAATGAGCACCATATGTTGGGGGGGAAAATGATGAAAAATGGTCTTTCTCTGGAGTGGAGGCTACATCTACAAAAGTAATAGGAAATAAGGTTGGATGTTGGAATGGACAATTGATGGCCCTGAAAACTCAGACTTCACTTGGTTAACAACAAGAAGTCACGGCAACTTCTTAAGCAAATACATAAGAGATGAACTATACTGAGGAAAGCCTGGAGTCAGGAAGGCCAGTTAGGAGAAGGTTGTAGCAGACTAGGTATGAAGTGATGACAGCCTAATCTAGGCAAGTGACCCCCTGAGTGGAAAAAATGGAGCAGGAGGCAGCTGGGTAGCTCAGTGGACTGAAAGCCAGGCCTAGAGATGAGAGGTCCTGGGTTCAATTCTGGCCTCAGACACTTGCTGGTTGTGTGACCCTGGGCAAGTCACTTAACTCCCATTGCCTAGCCATTACCAGACTTCTGCCTTAGAACCAATATACAGTACTGATTCTAAGACAAAAGGTAAGGGTTTAAATAAATATATAAAAGTTTAAAAGGGGCGATGTGATGAACCATTTGAAAGTAGAATCTATACTGACTTTTGTCTATTTCACAAAATCTAAGTCCTGAAAACACTTTTACTAACAATAATCATAACAGCATTTATATGACACTTTAAATGTTAACTCAATCAATCTTTTCAACAACTCTGAGGCATGTGCCATTGTAATTTCCATTTTGCAGATGGGGAAACTGAGTCTGAGAGGTCATGTGATCATGGGTCACAAAACCATTAGTGACTCTCAAGTCCAACATTATTGTCACTGTGCCTCCCAGCTGCCCCACGAAGAAAAGCAAGACTAGCACTAGGCGAAGGTGAATGTAATGAGTCCCAGTGCTGTTATTTCCACTTCTCTTTTTCCTAGTCACTTCCTAAAGAAGCTTTAACTTGCCTTTAAAGGTTCCCAAGCAGAATGTGGCATGGCTCACCTTCAAGTTCAGGATCTGCTCCATGAGCACAAAGCACGCCGGCTGCTTGTGCAGGAGATCTAGGCTTCCCCCTCTCTGCTGAGGATCCCACGTCAGCATCAACTGCAGCCACTGCTCCATGGGCTCCACTATGAAACTAAAGCACACACAGCACAGGGAGAGGAATCACACAGAGAAGTCACCCCAGGACAAAGCGGGGCTCCTGGCTCTGGACATTTCCTATCTCACTGCTTCGTTGTCCATCATGCATCTTAACTGCTAAGTAATACTGAAATAGAAAGGGGCTCAACGGCAAATAAGTCAGAGAAGTAAAGCTGACCCACAGGGCAGAGCAGAGGCAGAGCCCTAAATTCTCCCAAATTCCCCTCCAAACGACATTAAATTAGCACCTCAAAACAAATTCTGGAGGGACAGAACCCACAAAGGGACAGGGGAAAGCAATTTTCCAGGTCAACAGGCCTTAGAAGGTCAGCAGAAAGATCTCTCTCACAGGCAAGCACAGTCGAGGGCACATCACCCTGCAAGCCCATCAAAGTCCTGAGCCCAGGTATGAGTCAACAGTGAGCCCCTTACCCCACTCCCCTGGCCCCAAGCAAGCCAGCAGCAAGTTAGACAAACAAGACTTTTTCTTTGAATCTTACCTTCTTAGAATAGATATTAAGTATCCCTTAATACTAAGTATTATTTGTAAGGCAGAAGAACAGTAAGGGCAAAGAAACTGGGGTTAAGTGCTCTGCCCAGGGCCACAGAATTAGGAAATATCTGAGGCTAAATTTGAAACTAGGACCTCGCGACTCCAGGCCCATCCACTGTGCTACCTCGCTGCCCCACAAAAGCCTCTGGATTCATGCACAAAATGCTTTCTGTGGTCATTGGCAATACACACAGGAGATCCCAGCTCTCTTCTACAATGAAATCATGTATGCTGTCATCCAGATAATTTCTTAGAGATTGGGCAAAGGAGATCTGTATGGGGAACTGACCTCCCACACCCAAATGACTGAAATCTCTGCTTGGCAAACCAAATTACTCTATGACGTCCTTAACCAATCCTAGAAAAACTGAGGAAAATTATCTCAATGACAATCCACTTACCTAGAGAGGCTATTAGGTTGAGGTAAGTGGCTACTAAACCGAACCTCTCCAGTCATCTCTTCAAAAGCAAATATATGTTTGGGATCTTTCTTTTTAATCTTTTCATGCCTGGAAAATAAAGTACGCACAATGGATAACCTCATTATATAAAAAGACTTTAAGACAGAATTGACGGTTTACATTTCAATTGAATTTTTGCTTACAAAAAAGTGAATTCCTAATTCCCATTCCCAAAACACCCAACAAAAATTTTTCTTCCATTTCTTACCATGTAAATGGCTGCAGATGATGTAAGAAAGGTCTATATCCCACAATACATTCAAATACCATTGTCCCAAAGCTCCAATAATCAACAGTAGCAGTATACGGCTTGTTCTCAAAGAGCTCTGGGGCCTTTGAAAGACACAATGTTTAAACATCAAAAAACTGAGGAGAGGAAAGAATATTTTGCCAACTCCTGAAGGTCACTCAGGACCTTCAGGAATATATAAGAAAGAATAATGAAAATCCCTTAATCTCTATGAGAAAGAAAATGAATAGGCCTCACCAGATATTGTAGCGTTCCCACAAAAGATGTGCATAGACTTCCCTGATCGAGGTCTTTAGCATATCCCAAATCAATTATCTTATGAATTATCTGAAAATTAATCAGATGAGTTAAGTTTACTAGCTGGAAAAATATTAAAGGATACACTAATACTGGAGGACAAAGGCAAGCATAACTTTTAAATTTTAAAAACCACCACCTGAAAGCAGAACCGACTGATCTATAGTTTGCAAGCAAAAAGAGGATAAGAGGCAAAGGATTCCTTTTAAGGGGAAAAGAACCAAACACTCCAATCTTCCAGTCTTCTTCCCTTGCTACTGGTTCAGCTCTGAATCTGATTCAAAGTTCAAAACCTTAATTCTTAGGACCTTAAATATAAATAGCATTGTGTCATGGATTCCAGAGAACTGGCAACCTTTTTTCCTTCTGGCTGCTGCCTTGTCAATCACCACCTCTCACAATCTCCATCAAATCAGTTGGTATGTATCAAAATTACAAATATTGCTTGATCCAAAGTTGCCATCATCTTCTAGCCTATGAAGTATTTCTAACTTCCTTTCCCCTATATCCAGTCAACTGGTACTACTACATTACAAACTCTCTGAAAGCAGAGACTGCTCCTCATCAAAGAAACCAAGAGTGTGCAAATAACACTGTTCAATTGGCCATCTAAGCCTAAAATTCATCTCATTTCCACAGAAATCTTCTCTTGGAGACAGGTAGGTAACTTAGAAAGACCTAGAGATGGGAAGTCCTGGGTTCAAATTTGACCTCAGATATTTCTTAGCTATGTGACCCTGGGCAAGTCACTAAACCCCCACTGACTAGCCCTTACTGTTTCTATGCCTTGGAACCAATACAGTACTGATTCTAAGATGGAAAGCTTAAAAAAAAAAGTCTCTCATGTGTTAGGGAATCTGAAAACCTTCCTCCACTTCTGGATGCTTGACAGCTTATCTGTTTCTTATCCAAAAGATGGTACTCTGAGCCTTGAGGGCAAGGGCTGTTTTGCCTTTTTGTAGATTCACTGGCAATATTCTAAATAAATTCATGTTGATTGTGTGGTATGTCAGAATATGAGAATTTGGCAGGACAAGCACTACCCCCATCCTAGACACTGAAGATAGCATTTGCTTTTCTAGATGCCACTATGCTCTTATTTTTTACCATACAGCCCACTAAAATCTCTAGCTATTTTTTCAGATGAACTATCTAGTCAAATCTCCCAGTCTTAACCTTGTGAACTTTTTTTTTAACTCAAGAGTAAGACTTGACATTTATCCCCATTATATTTCATCTTACTCAATCTGCCCCAGTGAGCTAGCCTGTTAAGATCTTTCTGGCTCCAGACTATCAATCCACTGTAGTTAAATTCAGTTGAGTACAATGCACATTTATTAATCACCTCCCATGGATGCAAGGCATTGGGCTAGAAAAACTAGGAAGACAGAAACAGAAGTGGAAAAACCCCTGCCCCTGAGGAGCTTACATTCTACTGGAGAGAATCCATGAACACAGAGAAGAAAATACAAAGTACATAAAATACAAAGTAACTTAGAAAGGAAGAGTCTCTAACTAGCACAGATCAAGAGAAACCTCAGGCAAGGGCATGGCACCAAGGTGTGATTATAAAGAAACTAGAGATTTTACAAGAAATGAAAGGAGGGGACCACAGAGGAAACCATCTGTACAAAGTCAAGAAGGTAGAAAATAGAATATTACATATAGCTGGTGGGAGTGTATGAAATAGAGCAATATTATGGCAGGTCAAAAATGAAATGACTGAGAAAACAAAAGCTCAAGCTTCTGAGGATTTCAATTTATTAAGCAAGGCATGCCAACTGCCTAACAGTAGCCTTCTTTCAGCTTTAGCACTGGACCCTGAATACAGAGGTAGGTTTTTTTTTTTAAATACACTAAAAATAATTAATCAAATAAAGCCAGTTAATTAAAAAGAAACAATTAACCATAATACAATATTAGGCAATCTGATTCTCATTAGAGGAAAAATTGGGAACTTTCCAAGTTGGGAGGGGTAGGGAACAGCTGTAATTCCCTAATATCAGAATAAAAGGTATCCCATTCCCCCCAGTGTCTGTGAATAATCAAAGGAACATGGAAACAATAACTGACGACCAGTTTGGGGCCAGTTTTCAGATGAGTTGTATAGCTCATTGTTGTATAGGTTGCTTGAGCTGCATAATTTTAAAAAAACTCTTTACATCAATCTTTGGATCTAACCAGGTTTCTGGTCAGCACAACGTAGGTCCTTAGTAAAGTACGTGGATGTGGTCCAGCTTCCCAGCTCTAAACGATACAAGAAGATTTTCTCCCAATTCTTCCCACTGACAATATGCCAATTCCCTAAAAAAATCAATATGCCCAGAAACTCGAACTTTTGTTTCTTCAGTCATTTCATCTTTCACTCTCCACAATAAGAAATCAGATTCAAAAGGTGGATTAGGGCCAGATAGTAGAGGACTTAAGAGGTCAGGCTAAAGATTTTGTATTTTATACTACAGGCAATAAAGAACCAATTAAAATTTCAGTAGTGCAGACACCATTAGATCTTTGTTAGGTTTTAATGGTACCCCCCTCCTTTGGTCATCTGTAAATCTCATAAATTAATCTGTTGTACCTTCACCCAAATCACTGATATAAATGTGAAACACAGGACTAAAGTCAAAGCCCTGGGGTATGCCAAATTGCAACTCATTAATGACTATTTTGGGGTTCCTATCAATCAACTTGTTTCAAAGTAACCTAAGTACACTGTCACCTAGCCGATATCCTCCTTGTTGACAAGGGCAGCATTAAAAGACTTTCCCAAATGCTTTGCTGAAATGTAGGTGAACAATATCTACTAATGAAGTCTCTTCATCTACCAGTCTAATTAACTTTTCAAAAAAGGAAAATAATGTTAATCTGGAATGACTTGTTCTATATACACCAAGTTCAAATTCTTAATGATTTTCAGAAATCTAATCATATCCCATCTATCAAGTAATCTCTCCTAACTGGAAAGGCATTGTCTTTTCTATCTCCACATCACTGCCTCACATTCATTCTCCTAAATGATTCCCCTCATTCATTCTGGATGCCTTACTTTGGACTTTTGCCAGCTCTCTAATTTCTCTATGTGGGGTAACCAGAATTGCAATAAGATTCCTAGAAGGTACACACTGTAAGTTTACAGAAGAGAGGAAATACATATTTAAAATGTTGTTTCTAATGCCCCTCCTGACAATGCCCAAGACTTAGTTGGCTTTTTGAATTATAAAATGTATTAGGCTGATGTTTCTAGGGAAAGTCTAGAGTGACTGACAAAAACAAATGAACTCAAAAAGCAAGATAATTATAAGTCTGCTACTTTACATTTGCTTTCAAGCAATTCTGTATCAATTCCAAAATTTCATTCGGACTTGTAGCATTAAACCCAGAAAAAAATACTGTCTTGCTATCTCTGACATGCTCTGTGCTAATGCAACCTCTATGAAGAACACCTGGAGCGGCATAATACTCTATGCCAAGGACAGTCCTACAAGAGTTTTATGCTTTGGGCAAAAGAAAAGAAAGTTTCAAAATGCAGAGAGATGACAATAGAGATAGCCTTACTCAGAAAAGTTTTTTCCTTAAAATATATTCCAGAAAACAACTCAAATTATATTAATATTCATGGATACTATGTGTACTTATTAGTGATCTATATATCTTTTCAAAATCATTTGTTTGGGAAATAGAGAATCAAAATTTCCAAATTTAACAGTGAGCCAAATAAAAGGGCTAAGATGCTTGGACTACACTTAGAATTTAGAGGGTATACAAACTTCTTAAATTAAAGTTGGTGTAAAAAGGCATCAGTGAAGCTACATTTTTTTCCCCCAGAGTAAAATACAAAAACTTTAAAATACCTTGATCCTTCTCTCAACCCGAATAAGCTAGATGTGCTACACTTAGCAGGTATGTAAAGGTCCTTCAGCATTTTACCTACCTTCCCACCAACATCCTGAAGAACTATATTTTCAGGTTTTAGATCTCTGTGAATAATTCTATTTTCATGCAAATATTGAATCCCCGACCCTAAATGAATATAAAAAATATATTTTGAGGGACTAACAACAATTCATTTTTATATAGCTATTTAAGGCTTTCCTCCTCATACAAGTATTATTATTACCATTTTATAAATTAGGGAACTGACAAAGATCAATTACTAAGGGTTAGAGCCAAGATCCGAACCGAAATTCTCCTGACTCCAAACTCTTAGTCCAACAATCTCATGAGGAAACTCTCCTGGTTCTCATATATCCATGGAGTTTCATGATCATAGTTGCTCACATGCAGAGCCAGACACAAAAAAATTCAAAACTGTGTTTAAGTCAAATGCATAACATTGCTATATTAACTAGAAAAGGTGACTTCTAAGTGATACAGTAAAGTTACAAAAAATTTAATTCTATGTAGTTATCTGTCAAATAAATTAAAACATTTCTGTTATTAAGCTAGAGATATTGTCTAGTAAGAAAGCAATACTATTATCATAGATTTTGAATTCAATTTGGTTTTGACATTCACAGAAATTTTTGAATTCCAATTCATATTTCATGAAAGTACACAAGCATTTCCTCAGTGTGTCTGAAGTATTAACATTGTACACAGCTCTCTTTCCTTCATCAAACACCCAACACTAGTAACAATCAAATTCTGGCAATTTGAGAAATTACATACCAATATCACTAAGCAGAGAAAGTACTTGACTTTCTTTAAGTCCACAGCAATTTTCTGGTTTGTTGAGTAACTAAAGGAAGAAAACAAAGGTTTAAAAACACATAACTACAGTCATACTCACTGGTAACTTTACCCTGAAGTAAGGCATTATGACCAAAAAAAAAAAATAGACAATGATGGGAAAAAATGCCCAAAATCTATACTGAGACTATATAAATTCCATGCTAGTACACAGAAGAGAAAGAAGAAAGAAGAGAGAACATTTAAATCTCAAGAACTTTAAAGACCTCAAAGATAATAGTCCTATAGCCAGATGGACAAGTATCAATGGCAGATTTGAAATAGAAGAGGGCAGTCAAAAAATGTCAGAAAGAGAAAGAAAAAATGTTATTCATCAAATCTACTACTATGTGGCTAATACTACTGACAAGCTTTTCTAAGAAGGCACCATAAATAAATCCCAGGATTTTGGTCACATTTTTCCACCACAAAAACACTATGGAAAATCTATTAAACTATCAACCCACCACTGTGAACACTCCTACCAAATCTGAATAAACTAAGCAAGTCAGTGATAAGAGTGACAACCTCCTGCAACCCAAAACAGCCTCAACTACCTTCCGAAGATCTCCCCCTGAACAGTACTCCATGGCTAGAAGAGGGACATCATTAATCAGGAAATTCATCTCCTCAGGAACATCACAGGCCTTTACAACGCTAGGATGATTCAGCCTAAAAAGAAAAGAGCAAAATGCTAATTCGAAATTTCTCCTTATGTGACACCACCTCATTGTGTTTCACCACAGGGGCCTACAAGTTTGCTGTGAACATGCCCAGGAGGGAGGAGACAAAACAGTGTAATAGAAAGAGCAGAAGACTTGGAATCAGAAGAACTAGCCTCCCATCCTGTTGTCCCACTCACTAGCCCTGTGACCTCAAGCTTGTTACTTTCCCTCAAAGGACCTCAGGTTCCACATCTGTAATGAGGGGGTTAGACAAGATTGGCCCCATAGTTTCATAGCTGATGAGTCTGCATTCAGATATGTTGCAAACCAGCAGCCCAAAGAAAGCAGGACTTTGAGAGAAAATATATTTAAAACTGCTGTCAATAACGGGAATGAGTTACAAAATGCCATGTGAAATTACCCTGGTGACCAGCAGCATGCCCTTACCAGATGCCTGGCCAAAGTTAGTGTCCAGATGTGAAATGGAATTTTTCTCTGTTCAAAATTACTTGGCTAGTGTGGGCACTGGACCTATAACCCTGGCCTCATCAGCACTGTGCACTCGCCAGTCACTTCTTCACTCAAAGTATGCTGTCTGGCCCAATCTATAAGGGAAGGGATATTTAACAAATATGACTCCTCCTTAAAAAGCCACAGTAAAAAGTACTTAGAGGGATCTTAAAGTTATTTAGTCCAACTCTTCTGACCACTTAGTACAATGATGTTCATAATAATATAAATGATACTGAAATATATCAATAACAACTGGTGGTGTTGTCTAGTCTATTAATTTATTATACAGTTTCATTGACTGGAAGAAATAGGAAAAAAAAAAGAGGGAACAATTATCCATTAGACAGTTAACTGGAAGTCTCACAAACCTTTCTAAAATATATTAATATTCTGCAATTATAAGAATATAGTGAAAATAAAGGGAAAAAGTAAGGATCTTGAAGGGCCAAGTCATCATTCCAAATACCAACTGGCATTTCCTCTTAAGTGGCAGGCTACAATAGAAAACAGTAGAAAACAGATACAGTAGAAAACACAGTGAAATAGGAATCAAAAGACTTGGGTTCAAATCTCTGCTATTTATTAATTGTATGACCCAAGGAAAGTCATTCAATCTCTCTAAACATACTTCCTAGGGTTGTTATAGGTTCCTAAGAGATGAAGGATCTAAAAGCACTCTGAAAATTATCCAATACAAATGATAACAAGACAAGTTCCTATTAGGTGCCATCAACAAAAGAAAGTATGCACAACATAAGTGGCAAAACCCTTAAATTAGGACGTATGATTGTGCCCTCAGAGTGCAGACAATTTATACACACAAATACATACTATATATGTATAGATGACTTGTTTTGCTAAATCTCCTTAGTTTCTATTCCTATATAGTCTATTCTATTTTTAATATAAAATATATTTTTAATAACTCTAAAACAATTTATATTTAAAAAAAGGCTAAGAGAATTCTCAGACATTTGCTATTAAGCACGTATTAAGAGTCAGAAGAATCATAACTCTCAAAATATACTCACTTCTTCATGATCTGGATTTCATGGCACCACCGGTCTTTATTTTTCGCACTTAGCTCCAAGCGACAAGATTTAATAGCTATTTTGTTACCAAGTTCCTGAAAAAAAAAAAAAGAGAGAGAAAAAGATTGAGAGGAAGAAGATACATTCTAGTACAGAATAGTTCTTTAGTCTTGGGCAATCAACCCTTTCTTCTTTTCCCATTTACCATAAACCACATACTGACCTTCCCTAATTAGATACAAACATCTGTAGTGAGTAAAGGACTTGAAGATGTCAACTACCTATTCTTTACAACTGACTTTCAAATATATAAAATAACATAGGCACCCATTCACTTAAATCATTACAATTATCTCCCTACCTCCAATCACAATGCTCTTTCTTTTACAAGTAACATCAGAAAACAGATATAGCTTCTTTTCCTCATTCCTTATCATTTATTAATACATAAAGTTTAAGACTGTCAGATGAAAGACTGAAACCAACCCATGACTGGAACTGAGGGTGCTTATCCAGCCTAACTTAGTCTTCATAAAAACATTCTAACCCCGAATTTCTAATACCACTAACTGCCATGCCACACCTCTGTTAATTCTACAAGACCAACTAACAACAATCTTCAATCACAGAATCAAGACAGCAAATTGTAAATTCATCCCCTGTGGCAGACACGTCACAACATGATCTTTGAGAATATCGAATGAGACTTTAAAAATTATTACAGAAAACAAGTACATGACATGATCAGCAAATTCCAAATTCACTATACAGCAATTCTGGGGCTCCAATATTAGGTCAAAACATATATTATTGTATAATTTAAATTCCTTGTGGGCTTCACTTTTTTGTCTTTGCATTTTCCAGAACTTAACAGTGTCTTTTGCACAAAGCAGGTACTTTTATTTGTCGAACTGAACTGAAATACAAAGCAACATCCTTTGCAATAATAATAAAACCAGAAACAAAATACGTCCATCAAACTTTAAATAGCTGAAAAAACTGTGGCATATGAATGTAAGGAAATATTATTACATTGCAAGTAAAAATGAAAATTAAAATTTCAGAGAAACATATGACTGTAAAGTGGTCCAAATTGAAGAAAAAAGACAAAATAACAATACATGAGATTACAAATATGTTAATAAAGACAATACTAGATGACAACCTCAAGTAAAAACAATAGAAAATGTAAATACTAAAGTTAAAGAAAACATACTTTTATTAATGACTGTTAAAACTACAAAATTGTAAAGCAATATTTGCTACCAATCGTTCTCTAAGGTAGTTTTGTTAATTTTTCAGGGAATAAATTTTGTAGAGGATCTGAGTGTTTGGAGTAGGGTAGAGCCTTGTGTCAAAACAAAATGAATTAATATAAAATTTTCAATAAATTTAACTATTTGCTAAACATTATCACATGTATGCTACAATTAATAAGAATGACTTCTTAAATAAAATACTTAATATCATCTTTCATGGTCGAAAAGTTATTTTAAAATACTACATAAGGATAGATTGTTTCATGTGTTGAAACAAAGCTCAAATGAATTTCAATATGCCCCAAGAGTGGAAATACTCTCAAAAAAATTTTAAGGATGCAAGGATAACTTCAATTTAAACTATATTGAATACAAAGCTATGATCACAAAAAAAAAAATAAAATAAAAAATAAAAAGGATTACCACTTTTCATCATCTATTACCTGAAATAATAGTTATTTAACTTCTTAGATAAGTTTTATAGATAAGGCCAAAGAAAAGGGGGTTAGCACAATATCTGGTACACTGTAAATAGGAAAAATGTTTGATCACTTGACCAGACAACATAAGAGATGAAAGCACTGTTTAAATCTTTGTATTTCCTCTGCCTGGAGAACTAATAGTACACTACAGCAATACTTAAGGTCAATCCTTGAGTCAGTATCAGCACACAGGTGTTTGTTCAAACTATGGGAGTCTACAAAAATTACCAGAGGTGTAAGAAAAAAAATGAAGCCACAAGCAAAACCAAAGGAATACATAGAAAGGACTGATTTGGAGCAAGAGGGGCTATGTTCCAATTAAGCTCTGTTATTTATTAACTATAGACAAATCACTTATGTCTCAATTTCCTCATCTGTAAAAGGAGGGGAGGTGGGGGCTTCCTTCCAGCTCTAAATCCATAATCCTATAAAAGAAGATCCAGAAAAGAAAACTAAGTAGATAGAAAAGTAGAAGGAAGACCAGGAAATCTAGTATCACAGAAGCCAAAGCATGGAAGTACAATTGCTTAATCCTATTCTCTTCCACCGATCTTTTCAAGACCTTTTTCCATCAACTATTTGAACCATCCTCAGGGATTCCTCTCATTCTATGAACAGGCTGAGGTCTCCCTTACCCTTAAAAATAGTTCTCACGGCTCCCAATAAATTCCTGAATCATCTTCCTCTACTCTTTCGTTTTCCAGACTTCTTGAAAAAAGTCTACAGTATTCAGGGTTTTCTTTTCATCAATACATAGCACCTCTTCAATGCTTTCTTCTCATATCATTCCCAATCCATAATCTCCCCCATTCATAACCCAACTTTTCCTTAAAGTAGGAGACTAAGTCACCTACTTCAAGTAAATATGAAAGGCTGGAAGCAGTTAGTGAGCGGTGGAAAGGGAAGAAAGGTTTGAACAATAGCTTCAGGGAATAATGAGTAGAAAGAGAGAAGGCTGTGAAGACAGCAGACTTGGAAAGTTCAGATCTTCAAGTTGGTACTGTTCTGTGACAGAGATCTGAGGTGGGTTGACTGTGGTTTCTAGTTGAAATGGGATGAAAAGGTCATAAATATTGAATGTAGGAGACGATACGGCTGACTTTCCCACCTGATACTTTAGAGCAGGACCATATACAATCCAAGTGCCAACGAAGCCCATAATACTACCTGCTCTACTTTCCTCCTCTTCTTCATACCTCCCTCCCAAGTCAAAGAGGATTTGTCAAGTGGCTCCCAAGGGTCAGGCCCTGCGCTAAGCCCTGGAGATAAAAAGAAAAGGAGAGACAGTCCTTGCATTCAAGGAGCTCTATTGATGGTGGAAAGAACATGCTAACAGTCTAATAATGGATTCCTCTCTAAGTAGTTCAGTAACATGCAAACCTCTCCGTACAATAGTGCTTGCACTCAAATCACACACACACACGATCTAAACCCCGAAAGTCGACCCAGCCAAGAATCACCCCCAAGCCTTAGCCAGGACCACTAGGTCAATCACGGCAGTAGGGTGACTCCGAATGGGGCCATGTCACACCTACAGAAGAATCACGCCACAGGGGTCACCTGCGTGAACAAGTCCCAGGGTGAGTCGCGCACCGCCTCGGGCAAAGCCACACCCGGTCCGGCACCACAACGACCCACGGATCACGCAGGCGAACATACACCCCACTACCCCCCTCGCCCCGCCGTCGTCGCTGCCTCACCCGGTGCTGATAAAGACAGACATTTCCGAAGCCGCCTGTGCCCAGCCGCTCCCGCATCTCCCAGGGCCCGCCCGCGCCGGGCCGAAGCCCCGGGGGCCGGTCCATGGGCCGGAGCGGGGTCGGCCGCAGACTCGGCCGCCGCTTCCAGGCCGGCTCACGGCCCCCGCCGTCACAGCACCCACTAACACGATCTTCTCTCGAGAATTCACCGTCACATCCGGACATGAAGAGGGACGGAAACAGGTCACTTCCCCCGGACAAGGCCCCACCGTTCTACAAGCTCCGCTCCGCCGCCTCACGTGGTCTAGGCCCCGCCCACCTGCAGTCTTGGGTTGGACTCCACCGTCCTCCAAGCCTTTGTTCCCCCCTCCGGAAGGTGGGTGTCGGGGTCCGAGAGTAGAAACTATCCTTGACCTGTGGAGGGTCAGTTGGCCCAGCCAGCCTCTCAGCCCCAACCCACCCAGGAGCTCTTTAAAACTATAATGGAATGATCAACCCTCTGCGCCCACCCTGATGATACCGAATTTCGGGACTCTAAAATCAAGCTTTTATAAAGCACTTGGGGGCCAGAGACTTACTGTCCAGCCACTAAAGGCTGACGGGCAAAAATGAAAATGCCAACTCTAAAAGAATGGACCTTCTCTCAAGCCCAGATCTCATCTTTCCCGGGAAGAAACGCTGGATTTCAATGAGATGTTAGGGAGAATGAAGTTTTTTTGTTTGTGTTTTTTTACTCAATCCAGTTATATGTTCTGGCCCCCTAAAACATTTCCAGTATGTGAGTTTATGTCCACAGACTTAGACCTAAAGTTAAAAAACCCTTATACTCAGGAATCCAATATTTTCACCAAGAAAAAAAAAAAGGCATGTAAACTCCCCACCCCCAGCATAGCGTGTGTAATGGAGAGGAGTATGGAATCAGGAAAACTAAGGAATTTGTATTTTATCCTAAAGGAAAAGGGGATCCACACAAGTTTCTTGAGCAAAGGTCTGATATAGACTACACTTGACTGAATGAAATTTGGCAGGTGTGTAGAGGGTCAATTTAGGAGGGGAAAGAATACATGCAAAGAGGCCCAATTAGGGAAACTATTAAAGTATTATTAAATTTAATAACGTTAGTTGGATTCCTATCTAGGTTGTATTGGTCGAGAGAAGGGGATGAATGTGAGAGAAGTTGAATCCTGTAGAATTGGCAAGACTTTGCAACTGATTGAATGTAGTGAGTCAGAAAGTCAAATTAAGGATGATTCCTAGACTATAAACTTGGCTGAATGGAAGAAGGGTGGTACACTAACAGAAAGAAGGAAACTGAGGGAACCAATGGTCTCCCAGTCATTAAAGTTCATGATCTCAAACTCATCTATAATTTTCCTTTATCCTCCTGTAGATCAATCAGTTGCTACTTCTTATCAGTACTATCTCCATACTTCTCACATTAGTCTCTGGTTCTCTATTCCTGTTAGCCCTAATAGTAGATACAGTAAAGGACTTAAGTCAGAAAGACTTGGATTCAAATCTCATCTCAGACACTAACCAACTAGTTACCAGCCAGCTAGTGAATTTAGTGAGTAATTTACTAAACTTCTCTGGGCTTCAGTTTCCTTATGTGTAAAATGAGGATATGTAAACTGATCTACTTCATGCCCTCCAAGATGTCTTCCACTTTAAATCTTTCATCCATAACTGTATTTACTTTCCTGCTTCTCTTGCTACAATAATCTTTTAGTGTTCCCTTTTTCTTTCAAGATAAAATACCAATTCATCATTCTGTCTAATTTCATATGACTGTTGGATGAATATTACATTTCAACTTGGATTCCTTTCCTAAAATCAATATTACATTTCCCACCTCCATGTATCTGCACATCTTGGAACACGCTCTATCCTCATGTTCCTGACTCAGAATGCCAATTTTCCTTTGAAATTTAGTTCAGGTATCTTTTTCTCTTTGATGGCTTCCTTGATGTCATCAGTAACTAATGTTTTTCTCCACCTCAAATTCCCTTGTTTTAATTATTTGTATACATATTATACTCCCCAGTAAAATGTAAGCATTTTAAGAGTAAAAGTAATTTCCTTTTTTGTCTGTTACTCCAGTGGCTAGTACATTTTCCAATAATTTTCTCCCACTCTGGCAACTGATCTACAACTGCTACTTTTGTTTTGTTTTTTTAAACCCTTACCTTCTGTCTTAGAATCAATACTATGTATTGGTTCCAAGGCAAAAGAGTAGAAAGGACTAGGCAATGAAGGTTAAGTGACTTGCCCAGGATCACACAGCTAGGAAGTGTTTAGGGTCATATTTAAACCCAGGACTTCCCATCTCTCAATCCACTGAGCCACCTAACTGCACCCAACAACCAACAGTCTTAGATATGCTTGGGATCATTGAAAAGATGACTAGCTCAGAATTATGTTGCTACTAGTACTTTGGCAGAGGCTGAATGGAACTCAGGTCTTTCTGGGACAGGGATGTCTACAGGAATGTAGTAAATTGTTAATACACATTTATTGAATTATTGAATCTCAGTTTTGCTACACCTGCATGACATTGGGTACCTATGAAAACTTTCTTCAGTTTTCTCATCTATTAAATGAAGAAGTTGGATCAAATGCTTTCTTAAGTCTCTTTTTGCTTCTAAATCCTATGATTCCTTTTCTGACCTACTAGGATGGCCCTTGCCTCCAACCAATGATCTACTCCCTTCTTAAGCTGGTCTTCATGATGATCAAATGAGATCAATGTAAAGCACTTAGCCCAGTTTGTGGTATGTATTAAGTGCTATATAAATGTTAAGTTGTTATTGATAGGGGCAGACAGCAGGCAGTAAAGGGCAGTAATAGAAACAAGACCCTCATACTCTAAAACTTTGCATTTCTCACCAGTTAACCATGGTTAAACATCAAGTGTAAAACCTGTAGTTTTAGCATTAGGCAAGCAAAGAATTGCAGATTGATCAGTTACCCATTCTGTAACATCAATCATTAGTATTGGTTCAGTAATATACTATACAGGGCTATCAGCTTTTTGCTTAATCTGTTTTTTTTTTATTTTAAACCCTTAACTTCTGTGTATTGACTTATAGGTGGAAGAGTGGTAAGGGTAGGCAATGGGGGTCAAGTGACTTGCCCAGGGTCACACAGCTGGGAAGTGTCTGAGGCCAGATTTGAACCTAGGACCTCTGGTCTCTAGGCTTGGCTCTCAATCCACTGAGCTACCCAGCTGCCCCCTTAATCTGTTTTATTAATTACTCATAATGTTCAATATTTAGTTTAGAACTGTAAGATATAATTACCTATAGTGGTCCTCCAATGTACCGAATCCCCCCACCTCATATTCTCATTCCAGGACAGCAAGACCCCTCCCACATTGATAAAACGATGACAAGGTGGACAATGGGGAACAAGGGAACTTCAAACTAGGGACTCTGGCATTTCAGAATTCCCCGAAACCTGCACATGCTCCTTATTACCTATGACATACATGTCAAACCTCAAAACACATTCCCCCTGAATTTGGCCATTCCAATTTTTCCAGGGTTGTCAGGAAAGGCGAAGATTTATCTGGAATGGGAGATAATTAGCCCCCAGACCCTAAAAAATATGCCAACCCTGATCCAGAGAGAGTGGAAGCTATTACACTGCAGCAGAACCTATCACCACTCTACAGCTGGAGCTGCTACTCCACACTTCACATCTGGAGAGCTGCTATACCGTCAACTCCAGAGAGGCTACTCTACTCACCCCAGAGCTTATCCATCAGCCCTAAAGCGACCTGATTAGCCCCTAGACTATTCCCCAGCTATTAGGCTATTATACTATCATAAACTTCTTGTTCTTCAAATAAAATTCTTTTCTTACTTTTAGATTGTACGGAGTTTGAGTCTCTCATTCAAACTTGGTGGTTTCTCCGACAACATCATCTCTTTGCCTACAGTAACAGCTGGATCCAATCTGAGTCTTGCTTTTACCCTGCCCATCTCACCTATCTTTCAATCCACAGAAGCCTGTCAGACCACAGAGATAGAGAGTTTAGAGAGAAATGAGTAGAGGAATGCGTTGGAATTCCCCCACCAGGGGCACGGATCACGATAGAGTCTAAGGTTAAGTAATTTGCTTCAAGTTTCAGCTGATACTCTTCTTTCTACCAGTGATTCCCAAGGCTGTAGCTTTGTCCCAGATGATCTCCAATTTGCCGCGTCTGTATCTTGCCAGTATATACCTGTTCGCTTGTTTTCTTTCCCATTAGGATGACTCTTGAAAGCCTGTTTTTGCCTTTCTTTGTACACGCTGCGCTAGTAAAGCACTTGCACATACCAGGCGCTTCATGTTGAGTAGATCCAGGAAAAAGCACTTTTTGCCCCCAAAAAGGTTGGTGTGATCGACGGACAAGAGCTGCAGGAATTAGGGATTTCAACCTGCTCTGAAAAGGAGGAGGGACAAGGGCAGTAGAGGCGGCGAGAACAAGGGGCAGAATGTAGACCGCGAGGGGCGGGGCAATGGAAAGAGACCGGAAGAGATGTTGGAAGGGAGCCTGCATGGGGCGGGGCCAAGGCCGGAAACTGGGGATCGGACATAGCCGAGGGCGGCGGGGAGGGGCTGGGCCCCGAGAGGCGGCCCAGAAATGGAATTTGTGAGGGGTGGGGCTTGAGGAGGCCGGAAAGCGGGGCGGCGGGGGAAGGGCAACTCCTAGAGACCCCGGAAAAAGAGGAGTTGGGCCGGGTGGGGGGAGCGGAGAGGTACCGCGCCGCTCCCCTCCGGCGCAGGCGCTGCCATCCCGGAAGGCCTGGAACCGGCTTACGGGGCCTGAGAAAGCTCGGCCATGGCGGCAACGGCCGAGGGCGTCCCTGCCGCTCAGCGGGAGGGACTAAACCGAGGTAAGGGAAGGAGCGCTCCATGCTCCAAAAAAGCCATGGTGGGAGGCGTTTGAGGGGGTCCTAGGGAGGGACGGGGCGGAGCTGGTCCGAGCTGAGGTGGCGGGACGGGGCGGGCAGGAAGGAAGCGAGAGGGGCGGGGCCCTGGCGGTGAGTCTAGCCTGCTCTTCCCCCTCCTTCCCTTCCCTACTTCGCGGCCTCTTCGCTATCCTTCCCTCTTCCCTCTCTCCTTCCCCCCTTCACCTTTTCCCTCTCCCTCCTC
>NC_058131.1:683855250-683909553 GCF_016433145.1 Gracilinanus agilis
TAGCCCATGTTGTCCTCAGGCCCCGACTTGGGGAGAAATCGGTAGTAGCGCTTGGACTCAGAAGCGGTGCTCACGGATGAACGCCAGGGAAGGCGAAGATTTTTGTCCTCTTACGCGCCCCGTATTAATGCGCACAGGCTCCGCCCCCCGAGGGAGGGGCTGGGGCGGTCAGACTGGGCTTGCGCGTTTGGCTAGGCGCGATCTGGGGCCTCATTTACACGACCAGTTTCCCGTCCCGCGCTTGCTGGGCCAAATGGCTCAGAAGCCCCTGCGTCTGTGAGTGACCCGGAACCGGAAACCTCGTGGATGGTTGCTGGGGGAGTGGGAGCGGGGGTCGGGCATCCTAGGGTGAGAGGGTTGGTAAGCGCCCGCCGTCCCTGGGCTTCGGCGGGCTACCTCTGGAGGCCACCTTCATTGGGGCACTCCAATTCCATTCATCCGGCTCTTGGCCCTTGTCTTCTGCTCCATGTGCCAGGCCCCGTCTCCCCACATTGAGATCTTCCCTGGGACCCCCTCGTCTCTATTCCCCCCAGACTCCTTTCTTGCCCCCTTCCCTCCGCCTCCCAAGCATCTCTACTCCCACTGCCATTCTATCTGTGCCATGCAGCCTCCTCCCCCTTTCCTCAAGTCCTTGTTGGGGACCCTGCACTCTCAAGAGCCCCCTTTCCCTATAGTAGTTAGACGGGGGAAATTGGACCAGGCTGAGGGGTGCGGTGTTCTTGAGGGAAAATGAATTTGGACTCAGTGATGAATAACAGCATTTATATGGGATTTGAAGGCTTGAATAGTGCTTTTCAAATGTTACTTCACTTCCTAGCTATGTGACTCTAGGGAAGTCACTTAACCCCCGTTGCCTAACCCTTAACCTTGGAACCGATACTTCGCATCAATTATAAGTCGGAAGGTAAGGGTATAAGAAAAAAATTAAGGATTTGTTTTGATCCCCACAACAGCCCTGTGAGATAGGCACTCTTTTATAGTTGAGGAAAGGAGGCAGAGTTTAAGTGATTTGACCAAGGTCATACAGCTAGTAGTGCCTGAAAGATCAGAGGCGTGAGAGATTCACCGGGGACAGGATCGGGGAGATGGCAGAGGTGCGAAGGACACAAAGAAAAGGATCCTCATTGCCTCTATGGGGACTGAGCTTCAACTTTAGATAGATGAGTGGAGATAACAGGAAGAATGATATGATGAAAACGGTGAAGTACAGAAGGAGAAACAGTTTTTCAGATGAAAGATGAGCTGGCTTTAGAGATGTTGAGTTTGAGGTGACAGCAGGACATTCTGGTTGAGATGTCTCACAGACAAATGGTGTTATGGAACTAAGCTCAGAGGTAATCCTAATAAAAAGGATCAGAAATCCATGTGAGTACAAGAACTGTTTGCATTGAACTTTATAGGTTCTTAACTGGATTAATTTAATGTTTACTTCTTGTTTACAGGTTGGCTTGTGGTGATGTTGAAGGAAAATTTGATGTTTTATTTAATAGAGTTCGTGGGATTCAGAAGAAAAGTGGAAATTTTGATGTAAGATGTTTCTTTTCATATTGAAATTGAATGCCATTGTTACAGGAAAGCATACTAAAACTAAATTTCTTTGTGGTTCTTGATTTAATAAATCTGCTTTGTGGTCAGGGTGAGAATCTATGGTAAACCCAGCCCTGTAGTAGGTACAGATTGAATGACATGTGCACAGATAAACTAATATAAAATATATACATAAAATGAAACAAAATAGTTTGAGAAGAGGGCCTCTTAAATCAGGAAAAATGTTTTCAAGGTGGTATTTGATTGAGCTCAATTTTTAAGGGAAATAAGGGTTCCAAGGGTATCATTGAGGAGGGCAAGCAGTAGATAGATTCCATGTAAGTGACTATAGTGAAACATTAATGAGGAGCCATAACAATATGACTAATTTACATAGTGTTTAAGGTTTGCAGAACGCTTTAAAATATTTCATTTGGTCTTTACAACATCCCTGAGAGATAGGTGCTATTATTATCTCCATTTTGTAGAAGAAGAAACTGAAGCAGAGGGTAAATGACTTGCCCAGATTCATATAGCTAATAAGTGTCTGAGGAGGGCTTATTGACTTCAGGGACTACTCTGCTCACTGGACCACCTTCCTGCTGTAATAGACGACAAATCAGAGTGGAGTACAATTAGAAAAGTTCATCATCTTGGGTGATTTTTGAGCTAGGTTTTTGAAAGACTATTAAGGTTCTGTTCTGGTTCCTCTTCTCTCTCTACATTTTCCCTTGATCTCATCTTCTCATGGTTTGATTATCATCTCTATGCAGACAACCTCTCAAATGTATGTGTCTCCTAAGTTCTAATCCCACATCACCAACTGCCTTTTGGAAAATATTCCTTAGATGTCCCATTGGAATATCAAATTCAATTCTTTCCTCACCCTATATATAAACTTCCCTATTTCTGTTGAGGACATCACTATTCTTCAGAAATTCAGGATTGTTCCTCTACTCTTCCCTCTCTCTTGACTCCTCTTATTGAATGAATTCCTAGGTCTTCTTGGGAATTTTCCAGGAGAATTATCTCTCATGTCCATCCTCTTCCCTCCATTCATATTCTATAATTTTTTTCAGTCATTCCCCAGTTGATGATTACCACCTTAATTTCAGTTCGTTTGTCACCACAGAAAGAACTGCTATGAAGATTTTTGTGCATATGGTCTTTTTCCTCTTTCTTTGGCCTCATTGAGGTGTATTCCTACTAGTAATATTGCTGGGTTGAAGTAACCTTTTGAGTATAGTTTCAAATTGCTTTCCAGAATGATTAGACTTATTCTCGACTTTATACTGTCATTGCCTATCTCTAGGACTTTGCACAGGTGCCAAATTTTAATCTCTCCCCTCTACAATCCATTTTCCAAGCAGCTAACAAACTAACATTCTTAAAATGCAGATCTAGCCACATCACCCAACTACTAAACAGTTTTCATTGGCTTCACATTGCCTCTTGGATAAAATATAAAATATCGGGCTTGGCATCTAGATCTATCCATAGTCTGACTCACCTACTTTTTCTAGGCTTTGTCATTTCCTTCCATAATTCTCTAGTTTAAACTAATTCAAGACATTTCCTCATTTTCCATCTCCATACCTTTGCATGAGTATTCTAGAATGTCAGGAGTACCCTCTTTTCTCAACTCTACTATATAGCTTCATTCAAAGCACATCAGATGCCACCTTCTACAATTAGTCATTCCTGATTGGCCCAGCTTTTAATGCTGGATCTTTCTTGAAATTATATTGTATATACTTTGTAGTTACTTTTCTGTGCACATTATAATCCTACCCCCAATAGAATATAAATCCCTTGAGGCCAGGCACCCTTTTATTTCTCTTGTTGTATCTCATCACTTAATATAGTGTCTTCCGTTTGGTAAACACTTAGTATTTATTGAGGTATAGTTAGTAGCCATGGAGAGGAAGATACAGTAATAACCTAGGTTTGAAGGCATGATGAATTATGTTTAGAGATAATAATTTATTCACTTAACTAGCCCATAGACTGTTGGGCAGAAACAAAGAATATTTTCACTCTGGCAAGTTTGTTGGGCTACATTTAGCAAACACTGAGTACCGTTTTGTACAGAGAACTGTGGAGACACAAAAATTAACAAGCTGAATTTCCTGCCCAAGGAGCTGACAATTTAGTAGCTAGTACACAGTAGTGTAGCTGCCTACAGTCACACACATCTCTCCATCTTTAAAAAATCTTCACTTAATAGGTCCATTCTTACTAGCTATTCTCCTATGACTTTTCTGCTTTTCATGGCTAAACTTATTTAGAAAGCTGTCTAGAGTCGATGCTTCCACTCACTTTCCTTCTAAATGTTCTGTGGTCCAGTTTCCAGCCTCATCATTTCAGCTTACTTTTTTTTTGTAAAGATATTTATTTTACCAATTTCAGGTAATGACAATTTTCCACATAAATTTTCTGAAGTTATAAGATCCAAATTGTCTCCCTCTCTCCCTTTCCTCCACCTTCCTGAAGATGGTAATCACTTTGATTTGGGTTATACATGCAAAAACATATTTCCATATTATTCATTATTGTAAAAGGATACTCGTATAAAACCAAAACCCTAAAATAAAAACACAAATAAACTAAAGTGTAAAATAGTGTTCCTTTATCTGCACTCCAACTCCATCAGATCTTTCTCTGGAGATTGACAGCATTCTTTGTCATAAATTCCTCAGAATTGTCCTGAATCATTGTATTGCTGAGAGTAACTAAGTCTTTCATAGTGGATCATTCCATAGTATTCCTGTTACTGTGTACACTGTTTTCCTGGTTTTATTTCACTGCATCAGTTCAGGCAGATCTTTCCAGCCCTTTCTGAAATCATCCTGTTCATCATTTCTTACAGCACAATTGTATTCCTTCATGATTATATATCACAATTTGTTCAGCTATTCCCCAGTTGATGAACATCCCCTCAGTTTCCAATTCTTTGACCAGAAAAAGGGCTCCTAGAAATATTTTTTGTTCAAATAGGTCCTTTTCCCTTTTTTTTGGATTTCTTTGGGATGAATCAGTGGTGGTTTTACTAGATCAAAGGATATGCAAAGTTTTAAAGCTCTTCGGGCATAGTTCCAAATTGCCCTCCAGAATGCTTGGATCAGTTCACAACTGCACCAACAATGTATTAGTGTCCCAATTTTGCCACATTACCTCTAGCATTTATCACTTCCCTTTCCTTTACTGTCATATTGGTCAAAATTACATTTTTTTAAAGTTACCATTGATGCTTAATTGTCAAATCTAAAGGCCTTTTCTCAGTCCTCATCCTTTCTTAAATTTCCTTATAGCCTTTGATACTGTCAATCACTTCTTCTCCTTTATACTTTCTTTTTATTTTTAGAATTAATTTCTTTTTCAATGAATGCAAATCCATTTTTTCTCCCTTCAACATTCCCTTACCCCAGTTGAAAAACAAAGAAAAACAAAATCCTCATTACAAATATGTATAGTCAAGCAAAACAAATTTCTCCATGTTCATATGTATCTCAGTATGTACCATTAGTCCATCACTTCTTTTATTTTTTTTAAACATTTATTAGTATTTATTTTTTAGAAAAGTTAACATGGTTGCATAATTCATGCTCTTACTTTCCCCTTCACCCCCCGACTTCTCCCCCCACCCCCATGGCTGATGCATATTTCCACTGGTTTTAACATGTGTCATTGATCAAGGCCTATTTCCAAATTGTTGATAGTTGCATTGGTGTGGTAGTTTAGAGTCTACATCCCCAATCATGTCCACCTCAACCCATGTGTTCAAGCAGTTGTTTTTCTTCTGTTTCCACTCCTGTAGTTCTTCCTCTGAATGTGGGTAGTGTTCTTTTCCATAAATCCCTCAGACTTATCCTGGGTCATTACATTACTGCTAGTACAGAAGTCCATTACATTCTATTTTACCACAGTGTATTGTTCTCTGTGTACAGTGTTCTGCCTCTGCTCCTTTCGCTCTGCATCAATTCCTGGAGGTCTTTCCAGTTCACTCCATCACTTCTTTTAGAAAGTAGAGAGAATACTTTTTCCTAAGTGTTCTGGAATTGAAGTTGTGTTGATTGGAGTTATTAAATCTTTCAAAGTAATTTGTCTTTATCATGTTGTTGTTACTTTATAAATTGTTGTCTCTGAAATCTTCATCATTTCTTAAAGTACAATAGTATGCTTTTTAATTCATATGCTCTGATTTGTTCAGCCATCCCAGTTGATGGGTAGTACCTTAGTTTCCAGTTTCTTGTCGCCACAAAGAGAACTACTATGAAAATTTTTGTACTTATGGGTTCTTTTCTTTTTGGTTTGATCTCTGGTATATTCCTAGTAGTAATATTACTGGATTAAAATAACTTTTGGGAGATAATTTCAAATTGCTTTCCACAATGATGAGAACTGTTCATCACTACACCAAAAGCGCCTTAATTTATTTATTTTCTCACAGCCTTATTTGTTTGGGGTTTTTTTTTAGTCAATTTTGCCAGTCTGATGGCTATGGGGTGGAACCTGAATTTCTTTCATTTATATTTTCTAAATAGTAATTTTTTTAAACATGGCTTTTGACAACTTTTTTTCCTCTGAAAATTATTCCACCATCCTTTCAGTGACCTAGATTTACAACCTGTGTGTTGTCCTTGATTCCTAGTTCTCATCCTCCCACATTCAGTCTCTTGCCAACCATTGTCAATTGTGGCATCTCCTATCTAGAGCCCTTCTCTTTTCCTGCCACCTCTCAGTTGGAGGCATTATCACCTTACATCTAGACTGGAAATAGTGCTCTGGTGGGTCTCCTTGCTTCAAGTCTCTCCCCCTCCGGTCTATCTTCATTCAGCTACCAAAGGAATCTTCCTAAATCTACCTAAAGCATAGAACTGACTTTGTAATACCCAACTCCTATTTTGTAGGCAAGTTCAGAAAACAAACCATTTGCTCCAGGTTACACTGTTCATTAGTGTTGAAAAGCAAATAATGGGGGAAACAACCTGGTTTCTGTCTCAAAGGGCTTGAGTGTTATGCTTAGAAATTTAGACTTCAGAGACAGCAAGGTGGCTCAGTGGATTGAGAGCCAGCCCTAAAGACAGGAGGTCCTGAGTTCAAATCTTATCTCAGATCACTTCCTAGCTAGGTGACCTTGGGCAAGTCACTTAACCCCCATTAGCTAGGCCTTACTGCTCTTCTGTCTTGGAACCAATATACAGTATTGATTCCAAGATGGAAGGAAAGGTGTTGTTTTTTTTTTTAATTTGGACTTCATTACATAATAGTAAAATTTTAGTGCTGAAAAGGACCTTGCAGATCAATTGTAGCCTTTTTTTGAAAATGAGGAGACAGAGGCCTAGAAACATGAAAAGAACAATAATAGAACAACCCCAGAGATCCAATCCAAACGCCCCAGGTAGAATAGATCCATTTGGGTAGAGTCAGTCAAAAGAAAGTTTAGAGGGGGCAGCTGGGTAGCTCAGTGGATTGAGAGCCAGGCCTAGAGACGGGAGGTCCTAGGTTCAAATGTGGCCTCAGACACTTCCCAGCTGTGTGACCCTGGGCAAGTCACTTGACCCCCCATTGCCCACCCTTACCACTCTTCCACCTATAAGTCAATACACAGAAGTTAAGGGTTTAAAATAAATTAAAAAAATAAAAAAAAAAGAAAGTTTAGAGACTTGTCCTGGAGATTTGAATGTTGATGGTCTGATTTTTGTGATGTGTTTCTTTCTAAGACTGTCTTTAAGGAGAGAGAGGATAATTTGCTGTAAAGGAACAATAAGTCTGATCCCTAGACTTGTTTGTGGAGAACATCTTCTCCAAATTTTTTTTAATTCTTTCCTTCTGTCTTAGAATTGATACTAAAGCAATTCCAAGGGAGAAGGACAATAAGGGTTAGAAAATTAGAATTAAGTAACTTGCTATGGGTCACACTGCTAGAAAACATCTGAGGCCAGATTTGAACCCAGATCCTTCTGACTCCAGACCTGGCACACTATCCACTGAGCCCCTTCTCCTAATTTGAATTGGTAGGTAAGGGGAAGGCAATATAGATTCATGCCTACTAGGAATTTGAATAATTTGTATTCGTGATTTAGATTCCATAAAACATTCACAGATTGAGAACCCAATTTTGACTATTTGCCATATATTAAATCTGAAGATTGTGTGTCGGCTATATTTGTGTTACATTTGTTTGCTTTCAAATCTCATTTTAGCTGCTGTTGTGTGTAGGTGATTTTTTTGGCTCAACACCAAATGCTGAATGGGAAGAATACAAGACAGGAGCCAAGAAAGGTACAGAAATGATTACTGTAAAGCATGTTTCAAGGTACCCAGGATTTGTGGTCCTAGTGTGTCTTATCCATGTATTGTTACTTCAAGATTTCCTCTTTGTATCCACTCAGCTCAGCAGGCATTTACTAAACACCTCCCATTTGCTGGGCACTAGAGATACACAGACAAAAATGAAACAGGTGCTCAGGGTCACACAGCTTCAGGGTGCTTACATCCTCTGTGTCCTGCATGTGGGGAGGGAGATGCTCAAGTCACTGACTGGTTGTCAATTTTGTGTGGTGAATCCAGCATCTGTAATATGTTTAACAAATTAACAATTAAGTGGATAAACAAAATCTCATGGGACTCTTCCTTCTTCCAATTTTAGTCCTATTTATCATGTCATTTACAGCATCGATTTTTATTACGCAAACTGATTGTCTCCATTGTCCAATAATGCTTAGCTATCCATCTGCAAGTTTTTACTAAGTACCTATATGGCAACCACGTCTAATGTTGGGCACAGAGCCTACCCTGGAGGGGAGTTTGTGTATCTCATTGAGCTACTAATGGGGCGGTGATGCAGATTTTTTTCCTTTGGATAAGAGTGTTACACACACATAGAAAAATTTTCTCATGCTAAGAATGCCCAATAATGTTATGATGTTTCTTGTTATCTATTTTCCTCCCCAAAGCACCCATTCAAACTTATGTGCTCGGTGCAAATAACCAAGAAGCTGTCAAGTATTTCCCAGATGTTGATGGATGTGAACTAGCTGAAAACATTACTTACCTAGGTAAGGATTAAACAGAGGTGGCAGGAGTGGACCCTGGGAAAGAGGTTATGATGAAATGAGACTAACAACAGGCAGCCCCCTCAGAGAAGATCCCCTGGAATTTCTCTCTTAGCAACTTTGCCTTGCTGTCACACAGGAGAATCAGGGCAATTTCTCTGCCAAAAACCATGATCTTAGGGCTATATAGCCTTCCTCCTTTTTTTCCCTGCTCTTGCTCTGCTAACATATCCTTTTTATCACATTTGCTTATTCCAGTTTTCCATGCTATTTTTAATTTCTCCTTTTTCAATATTCATTTTCTTTATCCCTAAATGTCTTCTTACTGATCTTTAGCTTTGCTATGAAGCTTTAGAATTTCCTTTCATCAGGTATTCAAGAATCACCCTCTGGGACTCATCTACATATCTGGTCATACAGATTGTGCCAAATTGTTGTACTTAGTATAAATTCATATATATTCAATGCAGTTTAAAGTATAATTACTCCTGCTCCCAGCCTGGCAGGATCACTCTCAGTCTCTAAGACTGATCATTAGAAAGGGATGAAGTCAGCATAGTTGTATGGAATCCTTTACTTCCTATTTTGTGGTTCTTATTTTAATCCCTCCTTATTTTATATACTTCTGTAGTTAAAGGAATTTGTATGACAGTTCTCAGCCTAGTTATTATAGTCCAACTGAGAATGCCAGCCCAGTCTTGTGTGGTAAAACCATTCTTAGGGCTAGAGTCATAGCAGCTAACAGTGCAGTTAGAGCTCCTAAATGATTCCAATGAAGATCTTCACAATAATGACAGGATACTGTAAGTTTTTAAATAAGGCTTTTTTTTTTTAACCCTTACCTTCCATCTTAGAATCAATATTATGTATTGTTGGTTCTAAGGCAGAAGAGCTAGGCAATGGGGGTTAAATGACTTTCTCAGGGTCACACAGCTAGGAAGTGTCTGAGACCAGGTTTGAACCCAGGACCTCCCTTCTCTAGGCCTGGTTCTCAATTCACTGAGTCATCATCTGCTCCCTAAATAAGGCTTTAAAACAGAAAATTAAGTGAATAATACATCAATTGGGCATCAAATGAGATAACTGAAGAATGCTTAGTATAACTCATTGCCATTCATGAACTGAGATTTTTTTTCAAGATTCTAAAGGATCTATGAAATCATCCATATGGACACTCCTTCTGCCAATTCAAATCACAACCCCATCCATGCCTTCATTGACAGTTTCATGAGTTGGCTATTGACTGAAAAAGGTGATTACCTAGTGGTCAAGAACTTGGTAGTGAGCATCTCTCCCCTGAAGTAGGCTGGTCCTTTGGATAATGGTCACACAGTGTGTTGCTAGGTCCAGCTTAAAACCTTTTTAGTTCATTAGCCATACTTTGTATCATCATATTTAAGAACTCGGGGCCAAAAACTTCATTTAGGTGGTCTTCCCAGTTTCTCCCTTCCTCTAAAGAGAACTCTTTGTGTTGATAGTCTTGCTATCCTCCAAACTCATAATATTATCTTTGTTTTCTCCCTCCCCCTTACCCACACTTCTAAACAGTTGCCAAACACTGTTGATTCTACCTCATCTACCTCATCAATATTTCTTATGTCCTCTGTCCAAGATTCTCATATCTTCTCACCAAACTATTGTAGATTCCTAGATAGTGTTCCCACACCTGATTGCCCACCTCTGATCTGTCCCTCGTAACACCCTGGACTATTGTCATACCTGTCAAGAACTCCTCAGTGGCATTTCCTGTTACCTGCAGAATAAAGTGCCCATTCTTGATCCTGGCATTTAAAGGCCCTTAACAGTCTCATTACAGCCTAACTTTCTGGCTAATCTCCTCTAGCCCACTCCCCTTCATCCAAACTACTCCTTTTCTCAGCTTGCCCTCACTCATCTCTCTGCCTTATTTTGCTCATGTCTCCTGATCCTAGAGCTGACTTTCCCTTTGGCTCTTCTCTGCCATGTCCATCTCTGTCTGTTGAAGTCTGTTTTTTCAAGTTCCAACTCATTTCATATGGAAACTAGAGAGAAGAGCATAGCTCCAGAAAGCAATTTCTTGAACATTGAGCATATCATATCTGCCTCATCCATGTGGGAAGAGTATGGCAGAAACAGCCTACATGAGTATCGAGACATTGCATGTAGTTGCTACTGATCTACATTTTAAAGAAATAATAACATTTTACTTAACTTTGGAAAAAAGACTATGAAATGATGAGGACACAGGTAAAAGTCATGCAGGATGAGAAGGCCTGGATGGCCTGAAACCAGCACTATTGCAGAGTGCCCACATCTGTGAGAACCATATGCATCTAATGAAATGACATGAGTTGTAACTGCAAGTAAAAAAAAACCACATCTAGTACATGACCATCAACTTTTATAGTGTTTGTAACAGATTTTATTTTTGCATCTCTTATATTTCCCAGCATTTCTTCCCCCTCTTTCTCTTCCTATAACAAAGAACAAGAATGATTTCTGCAACTGTTTAGCCAAAGTAGCCATCACAGTGATTAAGTTTAACATGATCTCTAGTGTTCCACAGATGTAAATCTCCACATCCTTAAAGAAGAGAGGAAAGTCCCTAAGTCTTCTTTGGGGCCATGCTTGGCCATTAAAATTCGACAGCATTCAGGTTCAGTGGTTTTTCCATTTCTTTGTTGTTTCCTTTAAGTCTTACAATTTAAATCTATTGACTCTTAGCAGTGTTTTCTAGTTGTCTTTTTTTTCCCCTCTGGGATTTAAACAGATCCAAGGACAACTTGGGAGGTCTGAGTACCTTCCTTCCCATCTACATAAGATTTATGGTCAATACACGGCCTTCTGAGTCCCTGTCAGAGGTCCTGAAGATGTGATAATGAAACATGCAGATAACTGTATTGTTTGAGTGGGGACTCATGATCTGTAGACTCAGAGTAGTTCCTCTTATAATTGTGATGGTATATATAGCTCACTTTCTGCCTTTGTCTGTTGTCTGTGAAGGACTTAGGGTTGTGGCCTTGTCTTTTTTCCCTATCCTTTTTCTTCTAGTAAGCCAGCGATAGCAATGCATTTAAACCAATCTTTTTATAATAGATTTATGGGTCCATAGATCATATTCAGATTTTACTATAAGAGATATGCCTTAAAAATATATGAGTCTTGGGGGCAGCTGGGTAGCTCAGTGGATTGAGAGCCATGCCTAGAGACAGGAGGTCCTAGGTTCAAATCCGGCCTCAGACACTTCCCAGCTGTGTGACCCTGGGCAAGTCACTTGACCCCCATTGCCTACCCTTACCAATCTTCCACCTATGAGTCAATACACAGAAGTTAAGGGTTTAAAATTTAAAAAAAAAAAAATATATGAGTCTTACTAACTCCCTTTGGTTCATCCTCTCCGTCCATGTACCTAAGGCGAGCCCCTTCCCAACTCAGATTGTGCTCTAGTTCCCAGAGAAGTATAGTTTCTTTCTAGTTCTAATCTGCTTCTACTCCCCCGCTGGCTTGGATTCTTCGTCCCATCTCAATGAGTAGTACATATTTTATAGTCCCTGCCTTCTTCTATAGTTATTTTTTCTTTATTGCCTTCTCACCTATGCCTTTGAGGTCTTCTTAGATCTGTGGTTCTCTCAGATCTAGTTTATCTGATATTTTCTGGAGGAGAAGAAACCCTCTTATTTCTTGAAAAATGATTAGCATTTAATATAGTTGTATAGTGGCCCAGATATTGGGATTCACAAACACAAGCAGGTACTTGAGGTAGCTGGACCATTCACCATGGCAATTCTACTTTCTAGTCGGTCTAAAACTTAATTTTTCTCCTGTGTAGGTAGAAAAGGTGTTTTCACTGGTGCCTCAGGATTACAGATTGCATACCTCAGTGGGACAGAGTCCTTGGCTGAGCCTTCACCTCCATACAGCTTTACCTCCAAGGATGTGTGCTCATTGCAGGCAGCTTTGCGGTCCACCTCACAGTTTAAAGGTGTTGATGTCTTACTGACATCCCCATGGCCCAAGGGTGTGGGGAACTTTGGGAATGCTTCTGTGAGTAGTTCTTTTCTAGTTGGGATTTTTAAAAACTTCTTTATTATGATGATGTAGCATGTTTAAAAACATAAACAAATGTAAATGTTTCCCTTCTACAAATAAGAATAGAAAAATAGGACTGAATATGAAATCTTGACTCTCCTAAATGTACAACTTTTCTGGGGGGTGGAGGGAGGAAGTCCATATGAAATTTCTAAAAAGCACATCATCTTGTTTTAGTAATGGGCTTTATGTGATCTGCGTTGAATGTTCCAGGTTTTACCATATTTTAGCTAACTCACATCCTCCCTGGACATTTTCAAGAGCCATGAGAAATGTCACCCTCTTATTTATGAGGTTCTCTAGAATTTCTTTACTTGGACAGTTCTCATTTGACATTAACATAAATGATCACAAAGAGAGTAAACAAGTGAAACTCCCAATGTGGCATAACAGCTCTTATAAGGAACAGAATGCTAAGCCAACAGGAAAGAGTTCGAATCTGGTCAAAAAAAATGTCCAGCAAACTTCAGTAGGAGGAAGTGTAAAGTGCTACGGTACCTCAGGGATCTGTGATTTTTTTCAGTGTAGATACTTCTTCGACTGGTACAGATAGCAGCCTTTCTACACTAGAGATGACAGTCTTGTTGAATGGCTGCTTCTGAAAATTAATCACCTTTTAGCCAGCTATCTGATGAGAAACCCTGAACTTAGGTAGTCTCAACTGTGAGTAACAGGTACAGAGTTCCTGAACTATATTTGAAGGCTTTTTCCCATGACAAGGACAGGCCAGAGCTTGTACTCAGATAGCAAAACCATTGAGAGCCCATCTCTGTATCATAGTGACCTGAATAGTGGGCATGGGAGCATCTTCAGGAGAAAACCATTGAAACTCTTGACATAAAAGAGTGTATCAGCGATGGCCCTGCAATATCACTGTAAACTGAGCCCTGAATATATCAGCCTGCAATTAGCTTGATTTCATCAGCATTATTAACTGGAAACAAGCCAGTGCTTTCTCTTCCTCTTGTACAAACCCATGATATAACCACATCTGGAAGCCTTTGAACATTTACACTGGAGCCATGTGCACTGTACATCCTAGGAAATGGTACAAGACTAGTGAAGAACTAGGCAAGATATCAAAAATGATCAGAGGGGAAGAATGGGTGCTTATATGTAGGACCAATTCCAAAATAAGATTTCTTTAGTGTGTAAATATGAAGATAGGAAATCATTAATAAGATATATAAAATCACATAAAGTCATAAACATAAAACAAACATTCTCCAAGTCTTAGAATATTAAAAATTCAGAGCCCCATGTTTAAAGCTTGAAAAAGACAAATTTAAGACAGAGCTTACTTTATATAAAAAAGGCATAGACTTTTGGGGGCTAAATGGTATAAACTGAAATTATGTAAATTCAATAAGGCTTCATGTAAACTTGGAGATGATTGTTTCCACAAAGGTAAATTATGGGCCACCTTGACCTTTTAAAATTAATTCATATTTCACCTAGCTGATTTCAAAGCACTTTCACATATCATTTAATCCCTAGCAATTCTACAAAGAAGTCAGAATAAGTATTATCAACCACATCTTACAGAGAAGCAGATTAACACAAAAGGGTTAAATGCTTTATCCAAGGCCACCAAGTTACATATTATGGACTTGAACTCGGGTCTTTAGACACCCTGTCCCCTTCCCCATTAAATGCTGCCCACCCCCCCCCCCCGCCCCCCACCCCTGCTTTCTCCTAGGCTAATGAATTCTTCTGTGAATATTACATACAAACATTCTGAAAACATCTGGTATTTGAAGATTTGATTCGATTTTGTACCGGCCATATCAGGTTGTCACAATTGTCATGAGATCTATTCTTGGCCCTCTGCAAAGAAAATTACACCAGCATGCCACGTTAACTAGCAAGAGCTAATCTTTCAGTTTTGTATTTGCTAAACTGTTTTGTGTGCAAAAGCTAAGGTGGGGCCACCTACAGCTCCTGACCTCCAAAAACCGTTCTGATTTGTGATTCAAATATGACTCGGTTCTTCTTTTGTTATTCATGTTTGTATGATTACTCCAGTTATAGACACTTAACAGCATATACTTGTATCATGCATATAGGTACACACCTCTGAATATGCTTGCATATCATTTCTCAAGATCATTAAGGTCAGTCACAAAGGATGCTATTTTTCTTGCAGGGAGATGTAGATACCAAAAAACATGGCTCCTCTTTGATCTCCCATCTTGCCATGGACTTGAAGCCCAGATATCACTTTGCTGCCTTGGAAAAGACTTATTATGAGAGGCTTCCTTATCGGTGGGTATCAGTTTTCTTTTTTAAAAAATTTATTATCTTTTGTTTTTTATATCACCTTCATTTCTGAATAGACATTGCCCTCTTTCCCTGCCCAGCAAGCCAGCCCTTGGAACAAATAATTTTTTTTTAAGGTATAGAGGGAGAAAATAGTTCAACTGTAACATTTTCAACATATCTGACAATATATACTCGGTGTTCCATTTGGGGTATATAATTTCATAGTTTCTGACTGGGGGATTAAGGCTTAGAACACAGATTTCTGACTTTTTGTGTCATAGGATGCTTTCGCTGTCAAGAAAAGCCTATACACCCTTCTTAGGATAATGTTTCCTCCCTAATTGAGGAAAAAGCTAAGTTTCACATAAAGCTAAGTGAAAATAAATGTAATTTATTTCTCATCCAAGTTTATGGAACACACACACACACACACACACACACACACACACACACACACACACACACACACACACNGGAACACACACACACACACACACACACACACACACACACACACACACACACACACACCGAATTTATCCCCAGGGCCCTTAGTGGTTTGTGAACTCCGGTTAAGAACTCCTGCCTCAAGAGTTTAGGGCAAAGCCTTACATGGTTAAAATTTCTATTAACTACATTTACTTGCTCCTAATACCATAATTAAAGTTTTCCAGATTAAACTGTTGCCCTTTTATGTAGACTTGGAAACTCACATAACATTAATAGTTACTTAAGAATCATATCTGAGAATTTCAGTTTGGAAGGCAAGAGGGGAGGATGATACCAAACCTATTATGTGAAATGGTCAGTACAGTTAACTTGTTCTCTATACTAATGGAAAAGAACCAAAGTTTGGATAATCTACATTTTACTTAGCTTTGAGATATAATTTCATTCTTATAATTGAATATATGTCTTACTTGGAACATATATATTTCACTTCAAATAATAAAGCTACATTGTGAAAATTTGTTTTAAGATTACTAGGAGATTGCTTAGATCAGTGGTTCCCAAACTTTTTTAGCCTACCGCCCCCTTTCCAGAAAAAATATTACTTAGCACCCCCTGGAAATTAATTTTTTTTAAATTTTAATAGCAATTAATAGGAAAGATATATGTATTGATGTTGCTACCTTTTTCGTAAAATATAGTAAAGAAAGTTGTAAATTAGAAACATTGAACTTTGAAATTATGAAACTATTTATTGAACTCAGAATAGAATGTAATACAAAAAAAGTTAAAACATTCAAAATCATCTTAATAAGAAGGATGTACCTGGTGTGCTGCTATCAGTTTAGTAATCCTCGGCTCTATTTTCATCAGCAGTAATCTTAAATCACCACTATTGACTATTTGCAATTGATTTCTTTTTTTGTTAATAAATTGGTTACCGCACTGAATCCACCATCCAAAATGCACCTGTGGCCATCACCGCTGGCCTGAATCTCTGCAGCACCCACCAGGGGGCAGTGGTGCCCACTTTGGGAATCACTGGCTTAGATGAAAAAACCTATTCTCTGCTTCCCTCTTCTATACATTTTATACCAGTAGCTCAACATAAGATTTGCTCTCTCTTGGAATTGCTTCCCCCTAGCAGAACAATAGGGATATGATCCATTAGCAGAGAAATGAGGTTTGACTGTATTATTTCCAACTTTCCTTTATCCCACACTAAAATCACTCTTTTTCAGATGCTTCCTCTTTTCCATAAAGTTGCCTTTTGATTGTCATCCAAATATAGGCATTATCTGTGGGGAAGAAAAAGTTATGATAGACAGTGAGATCAGAAACAGGCAGTGAATTGAGATGGGAGCAGTTTCCAGCCCTTCTGCTGACAGTTTAACCTCCTGACTGCTACTCCCCAGGGAAGAGTTCAAGTGTACTCAGAGTTGGGTCTCCTGACTTCCCTAGTAATCAGTGCTATAATTTAGTTTTGAACAAGAACCAGAAACCTACTCTGTCTATTTTTTGTAAAATATACTTTTTTTTATTAGATCAAGAATAATTTTTACATTTTAAAATAAGTGTTATTTTATTTCAAAATATGAAAACTTTTTAGTTTTCTGGCTGTACAAAAAAGAACTGGCCGACCCCTGACTTCAAAAGAGGCTCTGGAGGAGTGCAAAACCCTGAGAAGATTCTAGGGAAGGGTTTGGAAAAAAGGACTTGCTGGGAGAATGGAAGATATTCCAAACTAATCTTAAATATAAGTTCACAGCAAGGGCATAGTCAGATCACAGAAGGGTAGAAGGCACTGGTGGTATTGCCAGGGAAGATGCAACATGGAGTCAGGCTCTGTTGCAAAAGGGTTTGCTTTCTTCATGTTCTTGGGACACATGGGAAGTATCTGGAACCTGAAGAAAATAAGTTCACTTCATATCCTCCGAAGGAAGCCCTGCTTTTATGTCCTATGGGAACTTCTATTTTAATAATAGTAATGATGATGATGGTAGCAGCAAGGGCAGCATATTGAATAGAGCCCTGGAATTATAGTCAGCATATTCTAGTTTCAGATCTTGCTTCAGACATTTACTAGCCATGTGCCCCTGGACAAATCACTTAATTTCATATATAAAATGGAGGTAATAATAACACCTGTTTTGCTGACCATTCAATCTTGAGAGAATCCATGTAAATAAAGCACTTTACAAACTTTGAAAGCATTATATAAATATTATTAGGTAGCACTTTTACACACCTTTAAAGAAGTCAGATCTGAGGCCCCTATGCCATAAGAGAAAGAGAGAACTCTCACTGATATAAAACATTTACAAAATACTGCTAAGTTGAATATAAAAGTTGTATCTTCTTTTCTTTCAAATCTGTTATAGAAACCACATAGTCCTCCAAGAGACTGCTCAACATGTTACTCGATTCATAGCTCTGGCAAATGTTGGAAATACAGAGAAGAGAAAGGTAAATATTTAATCATTGCTATTGTGCCCAGTAGGTTCTCCTCCAGACAGATACCCATATCTAGGATAGCAGCATCAAAATCAAAAGTACTCTATCCTACAGCGGGCCCAACTTTGATTCCCAAATTCATTTGTAAGCCTGTCATTACTGCTACTGTTGTCCATGTTGGTACCATCTTTTATATGCATTAGACACACATCTCAGCTTTGAAAAGATGATAGGAAAGGATCTTGGAAAAGGTATCCAAATAAAGCAAAGGCAGCCATTTCAGAGTAATCTTATTCATGTACACATATCCATACGGTGGGTGGTCTGGAGTATGTGATTGAGAAGCTAGTTTGGAAATTCTTAGTGATAATCTGCTTCCATATTTGAATCAGCTAGAACAGGAATTAGCAAATTTATAGCCTGCAAGACCAAATCCATACCTGACTTTGTATCAGTAAGGATGGTATTTCCATTTTTAAAATAAGGTTTTATTATATTTTAAAATGAAAAAACAGTTTTAAACTCTTGATCTGCACAAAAAAAGGAAGCTGGTGAGATTTGGCCCTCAGATCAGGATTTGGGGACCCTTCTTAGAAGCTAAGGAAATAGTGGCAGCTAAGTGGCTCAGTGGAAGGAGAGAGCAAGGCCTGGAGTCAGGAGGACCTGGGTTTAAATCTGGCTTCAGATACTTCCTACCTGTGTGACCCTGGGCAAGTCACTTAACTCTTATTGCCTAGCCCTTAACCGTTTTTCTGCCTCGGAACCAATACTTAGTATCAATTCTAAGACAGAAAATAAGGGTTTAAAAAAAAAAAAAGACAACAAAGCTAAGGTGATAGCTAGAAGCCCTGAGAAGTATTTGTTCTTCTCTGGTATACGAATATGAAAATAAGAAATGTGGCAGGCTTTGTGATATCTTTCTGGAAGTTTAGTTGGCCCACCCTGCCTTAATCCACCAGGCCCTTTCTTCAGGCCTTGTGAATCGCAAGGCTCAACCACAAGGGAACATGTCAGAGTTGTTCTAAGATGTATTGAGGTATAAGGGGGGAAAGCCCTGACCTAGAGGCAGAATCCAATTCCTAATGATTGACTATGACCAATAAATAAGACATGTACTTTGTCTAAACTTCAGTTGTCTCATCTGTAAAATGAGGAAAATACCATTTACACTGTCTATTTACACAGAGTGGTTATGAGGAAAGTGTTTAATTCACCTTATAATTGTGAGTTATTATTGTTATTGAGTCCTCTGAGACCATGAGTTTCACTGGTTTTTGGCTCTGAAGCATTGATTCTTCTACCTTCCACTGGTATGACACACTCCTTCCAAGTACAGATGGTAGTCCATGCCTTCTTATCCTGTGTGGTTCTTGTCCATATCTTTTTATAAAATCTTTCAGAGAGGACCAAGTTACTGTCCAAGAGACTATTCTTTGCTGTCTTTAATTATTTCATTGGTATTCTTTGGGCACATAAGTGTTACATCTTTTACCCTTCTTTCTACATGGTTTAACTATGCCCTTTTCTAGCTATATTCCATTTTGATTCCACTTCTCATATACAGGACATCATTACTAATCACTTGTAACCAACTTTTCACACTCATGTATCTTTCCATTATTTTGGGGGTCATCCATGACTTTCTTATGAAATCATGTTGGTGCTAAAAAGATGACTTTTATAGAGCCACTTGGGACCATTAAAGAGTCTACCTGCTCTCTGATGTGGTCTAACCCAGCCTATCCTCTTCAGTTCTGGGCCCAGCTCATTGTTCTTCTGCAGTGCCTGTCCAAGATGTGTGTAGGGGCAAACCAGTACTATCATTTCCCCCTTCCAAATGCATGTCTTCATCTGAGCAATATGAGTTCTTAATTTTGTTTTCCATTGTTAATGGCTGTTTTTCACACGGGATAAGTCAATCAATTGACAGACATTTTTTTAAGCACCTATTATTTACCAAGCACTGGGGATATAGAAACAAAAATGAAACAAATACCTGCCCTGAGGAGCTTTCCTGCTTTCTCCTGGGCAAAACAGAATGTGCACCTCTAAGTAAATATAAGAAAATTTAAAAAAAATTAAAAAAAAAAAAAAAAAGAAAGAAAGAAATTTCAGGGCCTGGAGGGCACCAGTACTTGTGAAGATCCAGAAGGTCTTCAGATAGGAGCTGGTACTGGAGCTGAGCCCTACAGAAATGTAGAGAGCCTGCCTCCATTGCAGGTTTGAGTAGGAAGTACATTCCAGACCAGGGAACAGCCTGCTCAGTGGCACTTGGGTTATTGTCATTAGTAATAATAGGTTCACCTCCAAAAATAGACTACCAGATAATGAATTTTTAACAGCAGCATCTAGACACACTAAGGGGTGAAGTGTATATCAGTGGAAGGAGTGAATGGCAGAAGTGGTAATACCATATTTTAGAATGTAACCTTTTAAAAATCATATACTTAAGGCTAAGTTGATTTCCTATTAAAACTAAAACTTTAAAAAGTCATAGATAATTCCTATAGAGCCTGTGTAGGTTTAAAAAAATATATTTGAAACAGTAGCTGAAAGTTCTATGGGAAATTAATAGAGACAATCTAATTTTACTGAAATATCACATCTAATAGCAGACTGCCTCCCATGAGCAGGCAAGCTTATGTATGTAAAGCACTTTACGAATCTTGAAGGATGACTATATTTCCTCATATCTTGGAGGAGTTTTGCAGACTTTTTAAAGGCAAGCAAGTTAGTCCGCATTTTAGAAAAAAAAGGAGAAACAAAAACAGTGGCCAGAAATGTAAGCTGTAGCTATCCAGAATTGACAGTCTGAGTAGCGTATTTTCTACCTTTCTTCTTTCCCTTCTTTTTTCCTTCTCTCTTAAATAACAGGTTTACAGTGTTCAATTTTGATGACTTGTTGTACTTGCTGTTTTTATTTTTAAAGTGCTACATACTGTACCTTTTATGGCAGTTTTCATAAAGCAATTACATGTTAGATTAGGATAACTATTAAGTTCTTTGAAGCTATCTTGTTGTTGTTTTTCCAAAGTACCTTTATGCATTCAGTATCCTCCCACTTAATTTGATGGATGGGGCAGAGCTAGTGAAGCAGCCACAAGATGTCACTGAAAACCCATACAGAAAATCTGGGAAGGAAGCATTGTCTGGAAAACAGGGCCTGGCTCCACAGGTATTCTCCTTTGGGTAGCATTCTCCAGGGGGAGGTGGGGGGAGCTGGGTTGGCTCCCATACGTATACTCTTTCTAGAAGAGACTTTAAGTGAAGAGGACAGGGTAAGCTCAGATATAAACAAAAATCTGTATAATCTAGATCTTACTTTATAGGAACATTTTTGTTCTTCAATAGATCCCAATAGTTTGGGTAATTCAAACAAAGTTAATATTCCATTTAATTATGATTTGGTGCTGGGCTGTATGGACTTATCAAGCCCATATTGATCCATCTCTAACTCTCCCTAAGCCAAATCCTGTTATTTATTTTCATGTAGACATTCTACTGTTTTGGTTGCAAAAGAAATAGAAATGTGAATAAGATACAGCCCTTTCTTGAAGGGAACTTGGAATTAGGTAGGGAAGATAATATGTACCTACCCATAATACAGAGTAGACTATAGCAGATGTAGTCAGATGTCGCAACCCTCAGGTATAAGGTTTCATGGGAGGGAGATGGTACTTTCAGGTTTGGGGCAACAAAGGAGGATTAGAGAATGTTTCATGGCATCTCAGTTATTAGGCTTTGAAAAATCAGGAAGCACCTGTTAAGTACCTACTTCAAGCCAGGCACTGTGCTTAGCCTGCCCTTGGGGAGCTCATTGTCTAACAGGGTAGAAAATATGCAAACAAACAAGAGAGGCAAAGCAGTTGGAGATAATTTCTGGAAAGGAAGGCACTAACATTAAAGGGAATTGGGAAGGACTTTTTTAAGGTAGGTGGAAATTTTAACTGGGATTTAAAGGGTGTTGGAGGTGAGAAGGGCATTGATCTTTCTAGTCATGGAGGACAACCAGTGAAAATGCACAATCAGGAGAGGAAGTGTTTTGTGCCAGGAATAGCTAGGAGGCCAGTGTCACTGGAGTTTGTGGTAGAGCAGAATAGTCAAGGCTGAAGGGAGCTGGATTATGAAGGGCTTTGGGTGCCAGACAGAATTTTTTTATTTAATCTTGGAATTAAGAGAGAACCATAGGAAGTTATTGAATAGGGGAATGACTAGGCTACAGAGAGGTCTAAAAAGATGAGGAATAAGAAAAAAACATTAGATTTGGAGGTTAAGAGATTACTGAGCACCAGGCCTGGAGTTAAAAGGAGTGGGGGGGGGGGGGCAGCTGGGTAGCTCAGTGGATTGAGAGTCAGGCCTAGAGACGGGAGGTCCTAGGTTCAAATCTGGTCTCAGATACTTCCCAGCTGTGTGATCCTGGGCAAGTCACTTGACCCCCCATTGCCCACCCTTACCACTCTTCCACCTAGGAGCCAATACACAAAAGTTAAGGGTTTAAAAAAAAAAAAAAGAAAGAAAAGGAGTTGGATTCACATCTGGCTTTAGATACTTTCTATCTATATGACCCTGGGCAAGTCACTTAACCCCAGTTGTCTATCCCTTACCACTTTTCTGTCTTGAAGTTGTTATTAAAACAGAAGGTAAGAGGGGAAGCTGGGTAGCTCAGTGGATTGAGAGCCATGGCCTAGAGACAGGAGGTCCTAGGTTCGAATCCGGCCTCAGACACTTCCCAGCTGTGTGACCCTGGGCAAGTCACTTGACCCCCATTGCCTGCCCTTACCAATCTTCCACCTATAAGTCAATACACAGAAGGTAAGGGTTTTAAAGAGAGGGAGGGGGGAAAAAGAGAGAGGGAGATTATTGATAACTTTGAAGAGATCGAATATGAGGTAAGAAGCCAGACTGTAGAGAACTAAGAAGAGAGAGAAAGAGGAGAGGAAGTGGATACACTGATAGTCTTGCCAAGGAGCCACTGAAGGAAGGAGAAATAATAGGACAAAAAGCTAGTCAGTGTAAAGATGAGTAAAGGGTTTTTTGAGGATGGAAGAAACATGGGAATGTTTGTAGGCAGTAAGGAAGCAACCAGAAGACAGGAGAGAGTAAAGATAAGTGATAGAGAAGGTCTTCTGGAGAAAATGGGATGGACTAGAAAGATCACCTATGCCTGTAGAGGGATCTGGCTTGGCAAGAGGTTTGGCTACCTCACTATTCAAGGCAGGGATGAAGGAAGAGAGAGCGGCATATTGCAGGTAGGATTTTAGTAGGTAGAGATTTGGGGAATGGAATGGTAAAGAGGGGTTGTAGGCTCATGAGCACTGTGGCAGAAGTACCAAAGTGGGGTAAAGGAATTGGAAGTAGGAGAGAGGAGTAGTTGGCTATTTATGGCTGGACATCTGAGGGCACAGGCACCAGGAAAGGTATGTTTAGAAGGAACATGGAAGGATGAGAGAGCTATCTTAGCTAGACTAAGAGGAGTGGAAGAAAAAAGAAAAGGAAGACATACATTTGTAAATGTAAGGGCCAGCTTTTCTAGAGATCCCTGGAGTAATGTTTGTTTGCTTGTTTTTGAACCTTCACAGGAAGAATCAGCCTGTCAGTTTTTCTTTGATTTAAGCAAAAAGCAGGGAAAGAAACGTCAGTCCACTGGGGGAGATACCAAGACTATTTCCCCCAAGCAGCCTCGGAAACCACGTAAGTATCATATGAGACAGTGAGGAGCACACAGCTATGATACATAAGTGAACCATCTTACACGGCAGTGTTAAATGAAGAGAGAAAAGAAAAGTCATCAAAGGTGGAATCATAGATTGAGAACTGGAAGGAACCTTCAAGTTCTTCTGGTCCAGACCCTTCATTTTGCACTTTAGGAAGTGAGGCATGCCATGAAAGTCTGTCTTGCCTTCTTATTTAAATCCCAGCTTCCTCTAGTAACAAGCCTTTGGAATAAAAGTCTGGGCTCCATGCCTCACTCAGGCTAGAGCAGAATGGAAGCAATACCCCTACTGTCAGGTAATCTGAGTGTAGACTAGACTGACCCTTATAAGATTAATTACTTGGGATTATTAATTAGAATGTTTGGACCATCCTAATAGCTATTTTTCTTTTCGTTGTTTTCTGCCTGCAGCTCAGCCCCTGGGGCCCTGCTGGTTCTGTCTTGCCAGTCCTGAAGTGGAAAAACATTTAGTAGTCAGCATTGGCACCCATGTGAGTTCTTTCTCCCTTCAGTTTTTTATAGACATTGTGGCTTTCTGGACTTTTATAGAGTTCTAGTTCTGTGTTCTTCTCTTCTACTTTATGTGATCAACATTGTTTATTTTTTCTGACCTGTTTTATTTCTATTATTTCCACCCCAGTCATAGATAGAAAAGATACCTGATCTCATTCTCTTCTAATTGTTTTCTGACATGACCCTTTACAAGCATTTTGACCAAATAATAGAGCATATGCAAGGCACTTGGCAAACCTTAAAGCACTGTCCATATCTATTTTGAGCTTGGGAAGGTATATTGTGCAAGGTGTTGGTCTAAACCTAATTTCTGCCAAACATCTGAGGACAAGGACATGATGTAGAAATCATTGGCCATGATTTATGGTTCACGACAAATGCTTTTAGTCAGAATTTTAAATTCTCATGAGCTCTTAATGAAGAATCTGAGAGGTAACTCGACTCTTTTATTTCTTTAGTGCTGGTCTTTCCAACCAGTTTCTTTACTGGCCTCTGTAGAAGAACGAGATACAGAACTGATTTGTTCCTAATTGTTCTGCTTTTGTCCTTTCTTTCCAGTGCTACCTTGCCCTGGCCAAAGGTGGTTTATCTGATGATCATGTTCTGATCTTGCCCATTGGTCACTATCAGTCAGTGGTGGATCTCTCAAGAGAGGTGATTGAAGAGGTGGAAAAGTACAAGTCTGCAGTGAGGCAGCTCTTTAAGAGCAAAGGGAAGCGATACGTCCTCTTTGAGAGGAATTATAGGAGTCATCACCTTCAGCTACAGGTGGGGAAGCCTTGTCCAACAACACAGAGGGAACTTAGACATCCCTGGAGGGACCCAGATTCATTTGTGCAGCAAACATTCATTGAACACCTGGGGTGGGCACCGTGTAGGTGATAACTGGTGCTTCCTAGGCTTCTGTTCTGTGTTAGCAACAGAGAAAGCCTCAGTCTGCCCTCTGGGAGCTCACAACTCTTTTGATGGACACGAGGATCACATATATAAAAAGCCAACGGTTAAGTAAGGGAGGAGAGATGTCATAAAATGGAATGTACTGAGTGCTAAAATAGATTAAAAATCAGCCAGGAAAAGCATTATGGGAAGAATTCTGAAAAGGTGATATCAGTATGGAGTAGTCAGAGAGATTTTATGAAGGAGTAAGGAGAAGAATGGTGAAGGTTCGGTTGGGAGAGAGCAGTAGTTTATATGTGGACCAGTGGGAGCCAGGTATGAAGGTGAGAAGTCATCAAATGGGAACTCCATTTGGATAACTAAATCAACTCAGCTTGTTGATGGGTTGTGGACTTAATTGAGATGCTGTTACGGAGGAAGGCTAGATGTTGAAGGGGATGTAAGAGGCATGGACTCTGCCTCATGGACATCATAATCTGTGGGAAATAAGACATGTCTGGTGATGTGGTAGCTTTCTTTCTGGCCAATTTGTAAAGTATCAAATTGGCCTGACTCTACCACATAGATTATGCAGGAGCAAGTAGTCTCGGGGATGGCCAAGCCTCATCTGAGCCTTCTCCCCCTTCAGAGATTACTTTAGCTCCCACATACAGTGCATTATCTCATAAGTTTAAGTCTTACAGATAGTACATAGAGTATGTACTCTCTGGGATGAGGAGAGCCTATGCTGAGGGGTGTCCTTCACCTCAATGATGTGCTTGCCATTGGCCTCCTTTCTGAGACCAGAGCCAGTGGCATTTGCTCTTCACTCCCAGGTTGTTCCTGTACCTCTCAGCTGTTGCACTACTGAGGACATCAAAGAGGCCTTTATCACCCAGGCTCAGGAGCAGCAGATTGAGCTACTAGAAATCCCAGAACACTCAGATATCCAGCAGGTAAGAACCTAAGCCCCCCTCCCTTTATGTGGTTGAGGGTTACTCCTTGCACGGGTGCCTCCATATGCCTTTTGTTCTGAATATTCTTTGAGAAGCAGGAAGAGCCCAGTAACAAGTATGCTAGAGCTGCAAGAAGTCCTAAGGAGGTGAAGAAGGGACACTGATTGGAGTAAGCCTGGGATTTGGCTGCTCAGTGCTCTAGTTGGGTATTGATATTATCATTGTCTCAGCTTTGCCTGGGGAAGAGGTGCTATTCAGAGTGATGTCCTAGGTATCCTGGGGACACAAAAGACCTAGTTAAGAATATTAGACTATGTAGGATAAGCCTGAAGGAGAAAAGGCTACGATTCTCTTCCTAGAGGAGAGCCTTCATAGATGAGTATTCAGAAAAAGAGTGGGGAGGACCCTCCAGGCAAATGGAAAGGTAGAAGCAAAGTTGTGGAAGTTTAGGGATAATCATAGTATTTGTTGGATCTTTTGGAAGTAGGGATTTGTAAAGGGTATTTGTGGGACAGTTAGGACACTCACTGTAGCTGAGGTTAGTAGACAGATTACAGGGTTCTGAGGGTGGAGTTTGGACTTTATCCTGTTTGCACTGGGGACTCATTAAAAGCTCTTGGGCTAGAGAATAACATGAGGGAAACAGTCTGCCCTCTTGGAGTACACACTCTAGGGGAACAATGAGAATCACATGTATAAAAAGTCAACAGTTAATGAGGCAACAGTAGGAAAGATGTCATAAAATGGTGTGGGCTAGTAGTGCTTAATATAGACTGATACAGCCAGTAAAAGCATAATGGAAAGAATTCTGAAGATGACAGTGTCAGTGTGGAGTAGTCAGAGATTTGGTGAAGGAGGTAGAGCTTGAGCTGAGTGAGGAGAAGAATGGTGAAGATTGGGTTGGGAGAGAGCAGCAGTTTTTGTGGGGACCAGTGTGAGCCAGGAGGAAAGGTAAGAAATCAAATGGGAACTCCCCTCAGGTAACTAAGTCAGTTCAGCTTGTTGGTAATCTGTTTGTTGGGTGAGGAGGAGGGTATGTAGGAGAGATGGATGGTAGAGGAATGCTAGAGAGGTCCAGGTGAAGCCTGAACTAAAGGGACATCAGTGAGACTAGAGAAGAAGGTCTAGGTGTGAGAAAGCTTATAAGCTACATTTCCTTCATGTTCACAAACATTGTGTACCTGCTTTGGAGTGAGGCACTGAGTCCGGGAATGTAAAGATCAACATGTCCCAGTTCTTTCCCTCAAGGAAATTACAGTGTAATAAGGGGCATGGGATCAGATTTAAAACAGAAAGCCATCTCAGCAGTCATCTAATGCAGCCTTCTAGTTTTGCAGATAAAGAAGCCGAGGCTCCTAGAGGTTTAGTGACTTGTCTAAAGTTACCCACATAGCAAGGAACACAGGCAAGATGTAGACCAAGACTGACTTGGGAGTCCAAGCTGACTCTTTCTATCTCCCCAAGTGGTGGCATGACCACAAATAACTAATACCGAGGGTGTGGAGGTGCAGGAGAAGTAGGGACCTTTGGAGGAGCCAACATCTCCATGGGGGCTGGCCTTGAAGAGTGGGTAGAAGTATTAGCAACAGACATATAGGAAGGAGGGCTTTGGAGGCATAGGAAACGGCATGAGCACAGGGGCAGAAAAGTACAGAACTTATTCAAGAAGTGGTGGAGGTCGAATGTGTCACAGAATTTCAGGAATTAGAAGGGACCAGTCTTTCCTCAAAGGTCTCCAAGGAATGGAAACTCAGCACCTCCCCAGACGACCTATTCCACTTTTGGCGAGCTCTCCTTATTAGAAAGCATTTTCTGATGTCAAGCCTTACATTACCTCTTTGTGACTTTGATTACTTCTGCTTTTGCCCTCTAGGACCATACAGACCCAGGACAGTCCCTCTTGCATATGGCATCCCTTCAATTTTTAAAAAACATCTATCCCAACTATCTTTTTCTAACCTCTCCCACACCCCCAAATCTCTTCTTCATGCTGTGTACCCCCAGGACCTCATATGTCCTGTCCTCAAGGCCCTCCATCATCCTGCTGACCATCCAGTTTCCTTCTTAATCTGGTGCCCAGAACTGACCACAGTAATCTAAATATAGCTTTATCAGGGCAGAGTGCTCAGGATCTATCCCCTTCTCATTCCTGAAATCTCTTACCCCCATTAGAACCACTAGATTTTTTTCAGACACTTTTCAGTCTGATTGTGACTGCTCCATCCTGTACTTTTGAAATTAAAAATTTTTAAGATTATTTTATTTAAAAAATTTTTTCCATGTTTCCATGATTCATGTTGTCTCCCTCCCCACTCTTCTCCCCATTCCCGGAGTCAACAAGCAAGTCCACTGGATTATACACATATTATCACTCAAAACCCATTTCCATATTGAAATTAAATTTTTTAATCAAGTATCAAATTTTATATTTATCCCTCTTAAGTTCAGTATAGTGCTCTGGCCTGTTAATATCTTTTTGGAATCTGATTCTATTATTCAATTTGTTAACTGTACCTCCTGGCTCTCTGCGATCCATAAATTTTATGAAAATGCCATCTTAGTCTTTACAAAGTCATTGATAAAAGCATGAAACCTCCTAGGGCAGTAATGGGCAAACTTTTTAAAGAGGGGGCCAAAGGAAAGGAAATGCTCATCTGTCAATCTGTTTCTTTTTCTTTTTTCTTTTTTAAACCCTCACCTTCCATCTTGGAGTCAATACTGTGTATTGGCTCCAAGGCAGAAGAATAGTAAGGGCTAGGCAATGGGGGTCAAGTGACTTGCCCAGGGTCACACAGCTGGGAAGTGGCTGAGGCTGGGTTTGAACCTAGGACCTCCTGTCTCTAGGCCTGGCTCTCAATCCACTGAGCTACCCAGCTGCCCCCTGTCAATCTGTTTCTAAGGCAACTCTTTCAAAGTTTCATTGTATTGTATCCTACTCATTGTATTCATCAGATTAGGAATAATTTCAAACTGCTGCACAGAACATTTCAGGCCCCTCCCTTCCCCCCCTTCCCCCGCATCTGGCCAGTGAGCCATAGTTTGCCCATCACTGTCCCCGGGTAAGCATAACCTATCCTTGATGAAGACATTCTGGCTCTTTGTAATATCTTCTTTTACTATGTTCATTAACCATCTCCTTAATGACCCATTCTAGAATTTTCTAAGGAATCAGAGTCACATTCACCAGCATAGAGCTTGCAAACTTGATTCTTTTCCTTTTTTTTGGAAATTTTTCCCTTCCCCAGGTCTGTGATTCCTCCCCCATTTTTCATCGTCATTCAGATATTAGTGATACCAGTCATATAAGCTGGTTCTTTTGTCACCCAAGGTTTTGGTTCATCTGGGCCAGGTGACATGGAGTCATTAAGAATTTTTTCTCTTACTTTGTCAACTCCCTGTTGGCCCTTTTTGTCCTGGCATTTCTAATGGAAAAGTAATTTTATGTGGCAGAAAGAAGAGACTGAAAATAAGATAATAGCTTCCCTGGCTTCTCTCTGTTGTTATTTATCATGTCCTGTTCCCTGCAAGCAGTAATCCTAGCCCTGCTTTGATCCTCTTCCTTTTTCTCAATATGGCTTTAAAAAAAAACAATCCTCTTTGTTCTTAATTTCCCTAAGCAACCTCAGCTTTAAATTCAACACTATTTATATAGGACCAGACCGTGGTCTTTTATTCATCTTCTGTGCCCCTTGTTTCCATCTCACATCCATATCTTTTTTTTTTTAAGTTTTATCCCAGATGAGGCTTAAAACCTTGGGATCATCTTTGATCCTTTCCTCTTTCACAACTTATCTGCATCTGATAAGTTGTCAGGTCCTATCTGTTCCATTTCAAAAATATCTCTTGTATCTATCCCTTCTTCTTCATCCTAATTCAGCTTCCTCTCTCCTTTTGCCCAGAATATTGCAGAAGCTCCCCAACTAGCACTTCTCCATCTCCATTCTCACTCCCCATCAATTTATCCTTCACACAAGTACCACGTTAATGTTAAAGAAGCATGGTTTTGTTTATCATTATTCCCATGTTCCCTGATACTTACTAAATAAAGTTGAAATTCTTTAAGCACACATTTAAGACATACCATAATCTAATTCCACTTTACCACCTCAATCTTCTTTCACCAGATTTCTCTGCTTATGCCCTTGGCGCCAGGCAAACCATTCTGTATGCAAATGCCCAAAGTTTAGGCTACAAGCAAGAAGTACTAGAGGTCCTAATATAAGAAGGAAATAGAATTGTCTGAAGAGGCTGATATGGATGAACAGGGACCAGCACCTTTAGAAAAATGATATTCATCTGTCAAATTGATCTTCCTAAAAAGCCAGTTTGATGAGGCAGCTAGGTGGCTCAGTAGATAGAGCACGAGGCCTGGAGATGGGGAATCCTAGGTTCAAATCTTGCCTCAGAAACGTCCTATTTGTATGGTCCTGGGCATGCCATTTAACCCCAATTTCCTAGTTGATATGGCTCTTCTACTTTGGAACTGATATTCAGTATTGATTTGAAGATAGAAGGTGGTGAGGTTTTTTTTTAATTAAATAATTTTAAAAAGCAAGTCTGATCTTATCACTTCTTATTCATTAAATTCCAATGGCTAAGTATTATAAGTATATAAGTATTATATAGTATTATATAAGATTAAATATAAAATGTTGTGTGTGACATCTAAAGCCCTTCATAATCTGTCCCTACCTATCTTTCCAGGCTTCTCTCTCCCTACACCCAGTCTTCCCACCTATTCTTTCATCCGGTGACACTGGCCTCCTAGTTCCCTACACAAGACACTCCAATCGCCCAACTCTTGACTGTTTTCTCTGGCAGTCTCCCAGACCTAGGATGCTCTCTCTTCTCCTCCTTGTGGCTTCCCTGCCTTCCTTCAGTTCTCAGCTTAAGCCTTGCCTCCTTCAAGAAGCTTTTCCTATTCCTCCTTAATCTTAGCAATCGATGACCAGGAGATGGTGTCCTGTCTATGTCTTGTTTGTACATGCCATATGGCTTGTTGTCTCCCCTGTTAGGCTGTGAGCTCTTGGGAGCAGGGACTGACTGTTCCTATTCTTTGCATTGGTACATAGTAGGGGCTTACAGAGTGCAGAGCAACATTCTGGGCCTCATGCTGAAGGAACATGTGAAAAGTGAGGACCTTAACGCTGTCTCCGACTTAACAGTTCTACTTAGCAACAACCGGGGGGACTTCTGTCCTTGTTGAAGGAGCAGAATTCAGCTTCCAGGAGCTGTGTACAGGTTTGTCTCTGCAGTTGTTGCACATACTTTAAAAACTTGTTTGTCTTAGATTGCACAGCCCGGAGCACCGTATTTTTATGTGGAGTTGGACACAGGAGAGAAGCTTTTCCACAGAATTAAGAAGAGTTTTCCCTTACATTTTGGAAGGTTTGTCTGTTTTTCATTTATTAGCACCACTTCATTGAGTACATTTACTTGTTAGGCATTTACTGCAGGAGTACAGAAATGGACAAAAGCAAAATTCCTACATTTAGGTAGTTTCCATTTCAGAAAGAAAGATCATATGTACACCAGTAGCTGTAATCCACAGCAGAAGGGGTTGTGGTAAGATCTGTGGGTTAGAAATACTACTTGGGCAACCAATGGAGAATGGGTTGGGGTTGGGACAGATTTAGCACAGGGGAGACCACTGCAGCAATACAGAAGAGAGGGGGTAAAGGAACAAGGGGGCAAGCAGAGAGACTGAATCAGCATAGCTTGGCCACTGCTGTAGATGAAGGGCAGAAGTAAAGAAGGCGGAAGCATATAGGAACTTGATGAAATGTCACTGAAGAACCCACTCTCCTTGGAAAGGACATCAAGCCCTGGATTTTTACAGAGACTCTTCAGTGAAATCTTTAGTTTCTCCAAAGGGCTGGGCCTAGCCATACCTGACAGAAAAACAGTGAATGAAAAGCAAATATCGATTGAATTACAGTATGCACCTGTTTAGCCCATTTGTTTATCCAGGGCACTAGCCATCGAGGCTGCCAGGGACTTACCCTCAGGGTTTTTCCATTGCTCTCTTCTTCCTGAGAAAATGGTGCTTTTTTAACACTATCCAAACATCAGAGAACCGCCAACTCTAGCTAGATGTCAGAGTGTTTGGTCTAGAAAGTATCACCCCAGCTTCACCTGTGCTACTCCTTTCTCTGAACATCCATCATAGTCATTACCCCTGCTACACAATTTTTCACATGAGCAAGGATGACAAAAATAGCCCACTATTTCTTTACCTGGTTACAAAGTACTCCATATTCATTATTTCATTAGAGAATAAAACCCAGAAGTACCAACAGGGGAAAAAGCTTCTCCCAACTTTGCTCCAAACAATCTTTCTACATATTCTCTGCTCATCATCAGACATAGGTTGGTCTGAACAATGGTATTCCAGCTGTCATCTTTGTTAGACAGGATGTCTTTTAAGCACCTTAAACTCAACACGCTCCAAACTGAGCTCATTCATTCTCTTTCCCTTCAAACATCCTTCCTGGGGTCTTCAGCACCACCAAGACCAGCAACTTCGGTGTCATCCTCGACTTCTCTCTCTCCTGGGCTGCTGCCAAATCTTGTCATTTCTACCTTCAAAAAACCTCTTGTTTATGGCTCCTTTTCATCACCATGTAAAAAATTCACTTGTATTTCATTTTCAGTTCCAGATTCTCTCTCTGTTCACCCCCTTGTTCCCTCGCACCCTCTCACCTATATCACTGCAGTGGTCTCCCCCGTGCTAAGGCTATCCCTACCCCAGCCTATTCTCCACTGGTTGCCCAAGTAGTATTTCTAGCCCACAGATCTTACCTAAATGTAGGGATTTTGGGTTTGTTCATTTCTGTACCCTGTAGTAACTGCCTAATGTGGATTCTTTAACCTTCCTTTCACTCCTCTGCATGCATCTTGCCTGGGGAGATTCACTGTCCAAGACTTTGGCCCTGCACTTTTAATGTCTCCTTGACTTTGTGTGAATTTGACATAAATGGTACCCTCACTCCATTTGAAAACTCATTTTGGTTGGTATCAGCCCCAGCCTTTGCCTAGGCATGCATGTCTCCTAAGGGAGGGGCGCCAGAAGCCTCATGGCACTCTGGCTTTCAGCAAAGGCTCCCTTCTTGTCCCGGTGACTCCTGGTGTCCAGAAGAGCCAAGGTCAGACTGAGGTCAAGTCTGTCCAAACTGACAGAAGGAGGGGACTGAGGAAGGGGGAGGGCCCTCCTTGGGCTTTTCAGCTCTTGGCTCTCTTGGACTAGAGACTCTTCCTGGAACAGCCTCTATGGGCTAGCAAACAGAGACAAGCATTGCACATGCAGACTAGAGGGGCACAGCACTTTTACTAGTGATTATAAATTAGTGGGCAGTCTAGAGAATTTTGATCATTACTTCTTTTCGTCTGGTTTTGTATCTGCTACATCAGTGTATCGAAAATTGGACTGTGTTTTTCCTATTAGATCACATCCTGCTCTCATCATCCCTTCTTATTCAGCCAGCCTTATCATTCCTTCCACCTCAGCCCAGCCCAGATGTTTCCCAGGAGATCAGTCCCTTTAGCAGGAGGTGACTTCTGCCTCCTATGAATTCTCATTTATGCCTCTTGACTGCTCTTATCACATTGTTTTCTGCTGCAGTCATTTTGGTCATTTTTACACATCCCTTATCTCCCCTAGCAGACCAGTAGCCCCTTTCAGGGGTAGGAAGTAGATCTGATTTATCTGCACCATCTCCTCAAAACCTAGCTCAAAGCCTTAAAAATAGGCCTTTATGTTGATGGAATGGCCAAGGTAGGTGGGGGTGGAGGGAGAAGGTTCCCATTGGTGAGTAGTTGGAGTAGTAGGCTCTGGGCCTCTTGGCAGAGGTTTTTCTGACCTGCCGTGTCCTCTGCAGGGAGGTTTTGGCAAGTGAGGCCATCCTCAACATTCCCGAGAAGTCTGACTGGAAGCAGTGCCCTCGGAGCCGAGAAGAGGAGGAAACTCTGGCCCGCTTGTTCCGAAAGCATTTCCAGCCCTTTGACTTTGCCCAGGAGGACTAACTGACAGAAGTCCTTTCTGGAATTACAAAAGAGAACCAGGGGCCTGTCTTAAAAGGTCAGCTTCAGGGTCCCTCAGGGGCTGTTTCCCTGGTCCTTTGAAACATACCCTCGGCACCCTAAGCCACATCTAATGTCTTCTCACCACCGAGTCTCCTGCTGAGCAGTGAGAAGTGGAGCCCTGAGGCTCCTGGCACAGGAGGCAGCGATGCTGCTTAGAGGAATGAAGCAAATTCCAGAACAAATAGCCTTGCCTGTTAATAGCATCTCTTTTAGACCTCTGGTACAAATAGCCATTATTCATATTTTGATATTTTTTTAACTACCAAAATAAAATTCTACTTTGTTCAAGGGATGCTCAGTGTCATTTGACTCAGTGGCGGAGGTCATTCTTAATGAAGTATTGAGAAAACTTCTTGTAGCCCTGGGTTGAAGGCAAGTGGACTCCTCCCTATTTTCAGGACCTAGCAGAGGGATGTCCAGGGCAGGGGGGTGGGGGGGTGGGATTTTTAGGATAGTGCTCTGGGAGTCACCCATTAAACTCACTACAATGTTGGCCTATGTAAGGACAGGCAATTCAGAGGGTATAAAGTTGAAGGCCAGTGACACACTTGGTCACTTAAGGCTGTGAGGACTGTGGCTCCATTCTCTGCCCAGACTTTGAGTGAGCCATGTGATGCCAGAATTCCAGGGGCTCATTGCTGCTTTTACAGGCCTCAGGTGACCTGGCCTGGGAGGTGACAGCAGCTGATTTGAAAAAGAAATAGCAAGAACTAGTTGCTGGTGTGAGTTCAAGAGAAATAAGGCTTTAAAGAGAGAAGTAAAGACTGCAAAATGTACTGCCACAGCTTTGGGGCTTAGTGAGCTAGAGAAGCCTTTTGTAGTAAAGGAGAGGTTTGCTATAAAGGGAGGGGAGGCTGCTGGGGAAAGGGCTGGATGGGAAGATGTGTGCATCCCAATAAAGAAGGGGTAGCCCTGCCTTCTGAGGCCATCCCCTGTTTCCTGCTTCTGTGTTGACTAGTCTCTGGCCCTATTTGTGGCTAGTAAGCAGTCCAAACCTGCCTCGGAGACATGGAGGCTCAGAGGCACGGTTCTGGACAGTTGCAATTTAGGAACTATAATATTCTGCTGCTTTGTGTAGACCAGTGAGGACGCACCCAGGTTTTGTACCCAAAAAAGAGGCTAAGAGTGATGGTGAGGTCATTCTAAACTTGGCAAAAGGACATCTGATAGTATCATTTCAGGGCCCTAACCTGGCAGAGAGAAGTCTTAGGAAATGAATATCTTTATTACCATGAAAAACCCTTCAGGGCAGGGTCTGTTTTTCTTGTCTTTGGATACCTCATGCCTAGCCCAGTCCTCCAAAGCACTGCATAACCATTAGGTGGAATCAGCAGGACCCTTGGACCTGGAGGAAGGTTAATCCTCTGCAGGTGCCTTGGAGAAGAGGCAGGGAGAAAATGCCTAACCACCACCACCACCACCAGAGAAGGTTCCAAAGGAGAGAAGAGCCCTGCAGACCTGACTGGTGGCACAGTGGTGAGTGCTTTATGGGAGACTGAGCCACACTCGTGACCTGGAGGATGTTGGGGTGTGCTAAAAAGCTATCTGGTCTTATAGACTGATAGAACTAAAAAGATCCTCTGGCCTGGGACCACACAATAAGTCCTAGAGCCATAATTGGAACCCAGTTTTACTCAGAACCCAGTACTCTTTTCAGGGTGAGGAGTGGGCAGGAGAGGGGAATGTGGAGGGAGTCTCCAGAGACACTTCCGATGTTCACATGGGCTGTGCTCATCGAGTTCCAGCTCTGGTCAGAGTGCCTCTATTTTGTTTAGATGGAATTTCTTTCAGGACTTTAAAAAAACCCATGTCTTTTGTCATTAGGAATCAGGCCTTCCATTGATGGGGAGCACAATGTCTTGCACTTAGCAGATGACCTTCATGGCATGACGGGACCAAAATGTAGGTATTGCTGGATTCAAAGGGGATTGTAATGAACATTTCCAAACTAGACTGGTCCTTGGGCAATAGAGTTCAGTGTTGTGACTATTCTCACACACCACACACAGCATCTTATACATTATATATTGTGTATATAATGTGTGTATGTTGTGTATGTTGTGTATATTATGTGCCTTTGAGGGTCATCCCCCACAAACCTACAAAAGAGCGCCAGAACCAAAAAACAGAAGGGGATGTATAGGAGAAATAATAGGATGGTAGAATTGGCAGGATTTGGCATGGGAGATGGAGTAAGGGGGGAAAAAGTGTTGAGGATGACACCTGATTTGGGAACCTGAGTGACTAGAAATATGGTGGCAACCTCAAAGTTAGGGTTAGGGGAGGATTTTAGGTAGAAAGATACCGAGTTCTGTTTTGGGTATGCTGAGTTTGAAATGTCTGATAGAGTTGGAGATTGAAAACTGGAGCATCTTTTCATGATTTAGTAAAACCAACTGACAGTCCACCCTTCCTCTATCAAATTCATCAGGAAACAATTTTGATTATTGTATTTGTTCCAAGTTATTTTAGTGTTATCTCCTGCTAGATCACTGTATTCATTATATTGTTCACTGTGTTTTACTTCATCTGTTCATACAAGTCTTCCTATGATTCTCCAAACTCCTCCTACTCATTTCTGTTTTATTGCTACAAAAAGTTTCACTGTGAATATTTTGCCATGTATGAATAGTGTACCCATATGATATGCTTATTTTTCCTGTTCTAGTCATCCTCCAGCTTGCCAAATTTCCTTTTAAAATGTGCCCAGGATAGAACGCAACACCGATCAACACAAAATAGAAGAGATTGTCATTGTCCTTCATCTGGACCCTTTTATTAATCATTCACTTTTTTTTTCAATTACACGTAGAAACAATTTTTTACCATCGTTTTCTGAAATTTTGCAATTCAGATTCTCTCCCTCCCTCTCCCCAAGGCAGCAAATGGTCTGCTATGTTATACCAATGTTTTCATGCAATACATATTCCCATATTTCCCATGCCATGACTGAAGACATTATCGCAATACACTAAAAAGCTAATGAAGGAAAGATGGCATGCTTTGATATGCAATCAGATTCCAACAGTTCCTTCTTTGGCTTTGGATAGCATTTTTTATCACGAGTCCTTTGGGGTTATCTTGGGACCTTATTTTGCTGATAATTTAGTCCTTCACAGTTGATCATCCTACAGTATTTCTGTTATTGTATATACTGTACTCTTGGCTCTCCTCACTTTGCTTCAGTTCATGTAAGCCTTACCGGGTTGTTCAGAAATTACCCTATTTGTCATTTCTTATGATGCAATAGTACTCCATTACAACCATACGCCACAACTTGTTCAACCATTCCCCATTTGATGGACACCCCCTCAGTTTCCAGTTCTTTGCCACTACAAAGAGAGCTGCTAAAAATATTTTTTCTGCAAGTAGGTCCTTTTCCCCCGTCTCTGATCTCTTTGGGATACAGACCATCTGGGCCCTTTAAAAAATATTTTTTTTCTTTTTTATTATGAACTTGGGAATTATTAACACAAATATTTCAGTATTCAAAATAGGGATTGCATATGAACCTTAAAATGTATTTTGTGCAATCTATTAAAGTAATAGCTTAAATAACATTGTAATAAAACTGCCTCATGTCCCCTTCTGAATTTTTCTTGTTTTTAATGTTTAATGATGTTTCCCCCCCCCCATCTCTATCACTGCCCGCTAACTCATCCTTTCCTCTCCCACTTAACAAATTAGTTAAGCAAAATAATCAATGTATTGGTCATATCTCATTTTCCACCTCTAGTCCATCATCATATTTTTCTGCCAATAGATGGGATATGTTTCATCATCCATATTCTATACTTTGGATCACTGAATTGATCAGAGTCAATTAAATCCGTAAAGTTGTTTTCTAAGTATTGGTTCTAAGACAGAAAAGTAGCAAGGGCTAGGCAATTGGAGTTAAGTGACTTGCTCAAGGTCACACAGCTAGGAAGTATCTGAGGCCAGATTGGAACCCAAATACACCTGACTCCAGGCCTGGCTCTAACCACTGAGCCACCTAGCTGTCCCTCATAGTAGCATCTCTACTATGTTCACATACCAAAATTTGTTTGGCTGTTCCCCATTTCACAGGCAACACTTTGTTTCCAATATAAAGCGTTGGATACATTTTTTTTTTTGCATAGAGGTCCTTCCCCTCTACCAAGAATTTATTAGTGTGCCTACCCTCCCACAATACTTCCAAAAATTGCCATCTTCCTCTTTTGTCATCTTTGTCAATCTGATAGGTGTGAGGTGAAACCTCAGTGTTTTAACTATTTCTTTGACTTGGGACCGTTTTTTGGTCCACACCATCCAAAACACTTTTGTTTTAGCACTTATATTCACCAATTCCCTAAGCATGTATTAATAATCTATTGTTTGCAAGGGAACGAGGATATAAAGACAAAATAGTCCTTTCCCACAAGGAACTTACATCCTTTTTCTTTCAAGTCTTTCCTGTATAGATGATGGAGTGAATTTCCATGACACCCAGAGCAGCAGCCACACAGACTACTAGAGATCCCCTCATGAGAGACACACAGACCCTAGAGGTTCAGGTTTAGGGCTAAAAAGCTATCCCCACACACACGAGACTAGCAGGCACATCCTCCAAACCCTAAGGGTCCCATGGAAGGGACAGTTCATTGCTCATAAATTATCAAAACCTCTCTAAGTGGTTCTGGCTCCAGGAGCCCCACCTAAGCTGAAGGGCAAATTTCTCCACTGAGCCCTCTGGAGAAAGAGTTTACCCAGCACAGGAAGAAAGGGACCATCAGGTAGTAATGGTGGTGATAGGTGAAGGCAGAGTTTGATAGGAGCCATTCATTTAATCACTCAGCAGCATAACTTGATCCCCTCATTCCTGTCCCATGTGCCCAAACTTGGACTTGTTTCACACTTGGACTTCTTTCAACGTTAAGTAGTAGCTTGGTTGACATGAAGCATCTGGTCCCCAAATGCCAAAGCTGCACCAGAGCACTAGGATTCTCCTTTCACTATCTCCCTCTGGGCCTGATTTTTGAATTCCAAGGAACTTGAATCCCCTCTAGATCCAGTTTCCCAAAAACTCATATCAGATAGTAGAATCTTACTTCTAACACCAAGAGCCCAGGTTCCTGTCTCTGGCTCAGTGCTCCCACCTAGATAGCCTGGAAACATCAGGATTAGTCACTTTTCTCTAGCCCGCAGAGCCCATTAAAAGCATTTGGGTTCACAAGGCTCGTCATCAAAGTTTTTTTTGTTGTTGTTGTTGTTGTTGTTTTGCAAATTAAGGCATGCACGATGCCTTGCATCGAATCCCTAAGAGAGTCAAGATGCCCTCAGTAAAAGTACCTTGCCCTCCGGAGATCTGAGTAGTTTCTGTGACTTACAGTACTGCCCTGGGTGGGGATGCAGCAAACAGGGGAAGCTGGAGTTTGCTTCTCCACACTGGTACTTCTTTTAAGAGCTCCTTTGTGCCATAGTATGCTTTCCCTGGCAGCTCTTGCCAAGCATTACTCGTTCCCTTGGAAAAACTTAAGACTTCTTTCCAATATACAACTTTCCTCAAAGTTCTATAGACATTATAGGGACTAAATTTCCCCAAAACACTCAAAGGTAGCACCAGTGGGATTCACAGAAGCCCCCAGGCATAGCTTCCCTTTATAGGGCTACAGCCTTTCCAACTAGGTCTTAGAAGTCATTCCACAGCACCAGGAAGCCTTCATGAGTTTGATAGATATTAGCTATCTACCATCAAGAAACGATAATTACCTAACAGGGATCAAAGGGACCTCCAGGTTCACAACTTTCCTCATTAGGGCTCAGAGAGCTCTGGGAGAGGGGAACACGCTGATTGCTTTGAGGTGACATCCATTAGTAGTTTTTGCTTAGGCTTTGGCCCCCTTTGGGATGCCAGAGGATTTTCCTGCCAAGCTAAGGAAGACGGTTGTTGATAGAGGCTGAGCTCCCACCTGTCCCTCAGGCCCAGGCGATCCAGGTTCATAGAGGCTAGGAAACTGCTGGCCTTAGTCTCTTCCCCATCCCCAACCCACAAGCTGCTCAGTCACAGAGAATAGACCCTGGGAGTCGGGGAAAGCCAAAAGCCGAGCATCATCCTTGTCACCCCAGACATGACTCAGGAAACAGTGGAATTGGACCTAGAACCGCCACTGCCAACCCCACACCACATCAGTAGACCCCAAGGGAGGCAGCCTGGAAAGACTCATCAGCGCCACCTCCCCAACCCACCAAGCCCAACGCAAGGGCTCAGGGACAATTTGCCACTTTTCCAATCTGATCTGGGGAGAACTTGAAGAAACAGCACAATGTTTGTGAACCCTCATGTTCTGTTGTTGCCTTCTTCTCCATTTCATATGTCCAGAAGTGCTACACAAGGGAAATGCAAACAACCAACCAGAGCAGTCACCCACGGGAGGAAACTTTGAGCCCGAGCGACAATAACTTTGAGAAACCAGCCTTTTCTGAAGCCTCCTTCCCCAGCTCCTTCCCCTGCCAGGGCCACTGGAAAGCGATGTTTCTCACCATCTTTACAAAGTTCTGTGGCTTCCAGTGGATCGCCTTCAGGCTCTGTTCCCAGTCCAGTGAGGCAATTGACCACAAGAAGAAGCCAAAGTCCCATCAACTGCATTAGACTCTGTGCTTGGATTGTTCAGAAAGTAAATTCCACATGACCACTAAAACCCCATGTGATCTAAGACTGCACAAAAAGAAGCGCAGTGTCCAGAACTAGGGAGGCGAAGGCCCAGCCCGCATCATTGTAAACAGCAAAGGGCCACCATATTTTAAGAAGGATATTGATAAGCTAGAGGGTGACATAGGAGGGCAGCGACGACGGGGAGAGGTCTCGAGACCCTGCCATAAGAGGATCAGTTGAAGGAACTGGGGAGGGGGGTATTTTGCCCGGCAAAGAGAAGACTTAGGGGGAGACATGATAGCTGTCTTCAAGTATTGAAAGGACTGTCATGTGGAAGGGGGACTCAACTTGTTCTGCTTGGCCCTGCGAGGCAGAACCAGGAGCAGCAACATGGAGGAAAACATTTCCTTACACTGAAAATGATGGAGGTCGGCTGTCCCAGAACAGAATAGAGAGCCTTGGGAGGGAGTGGACTCCCCTTCGTCCGAGGTCTTTGGAGCCAAGACGGAATGACCACTGGCTGGTTGAGGATGATGGATTCTCAGTCAGATGTGGGATCAACTCGGGTGGCTTCTGAGGTCCTTCCAAGCCCGAGATTCTGTGGAGAGATGAAATGGTGAAAGAAGTGTCGCCCTTCCCAAGGAGGCTCTCGATGGGAATTAAGGCACTGATGGGTCAGAGAATTTTCTAGCTTGAGGCAGCCCAGCTGCTGCTCTCTGATTCAGCCTTTCCACTTAGCTCCGTAGCGGAACTCCATCCTTGGGATCCAGCGATCCAAAACTTTGTTTCCCTGTTGGAGAGGGAAAAAAAATCACATTGGCTTAACTGTCCAGGCGCTACTACTTATGTAGCGTTTGGCGAAGTGCTTCACGGGACATCCTCACAACCCTGGAAGTAGGGGCTACTGTTACCCATTTTTACAGGTGAGGAAATTGAGGCAGGCAGAGGGGAAGCGCCTTGCCCAGGGGCACACAGCGAGGAGGTATCTGAGGCCAAATTTGATTTCAGGCAAATTTCTGACTCAAGGCTCAGCATGCTGCCCACTGCTAAGCTCCATTACACAGAATCGTACTCAATAATTTGACATTTTTCCCTCTTAGGAAGTTCCTGAAACATTGTTCATTCCAGAGCACTTCCAGGTGCGAGTCCTGATGTCATATACAGGGTCATTCTCCTGCACCTTTTTCTGAGGGAGCAGCCCACTAGAGCAAACCTCTTAGTTGCTAACAGGCCTCTAGAAGGTGGATGAAGAAAGGGTCTCCGTGTCAGAAAAACACAAGTTCGAGGCACATGCTTTGTGATCTTGGCACTAACACTCTTAGTGCTTGGAGGAAATCCTCCAAGATAGGTATCTACTTGGGCCTAGGAACAGAACCCCGAGGGTCCGTGAACTTGGTTGGAGAAAAGTGAAACCAAACCAAACACCCCATTTCTGTATTTCCCACTCCCCTCTAAGTGAAATTTGGGGCATTTCCTTCCTTCCTTTAAACATATGATTCTAAAAAAGGGTCCAGGCTTCCCCAGACTGCCGTCGGAGTCCATGGTTAACCTACTCGAGGCTCTAAGCTGCCTGCAGATCGCCTTCGATGGAAGGGAATTTCCACATCAAAAGTTCTCTCTTCAGATGAAATCAGACATCTACACTGGCCTCCCCTTGTCTCTACCCATGTTTGATCTCTTCCTTTTTTAAGTAAGAACTCTGTGAGTGGGGATATTAAGTTCTGATCAAGTATTGGAGTTCAATCAACATAACATTTGGAAATGATGCCTAATGTGTCCTCACTTCACTTAATAAACTTTTGATTCTTTGGGTAAGAGACAGAAAAAGGTAGGGGGAGGAGAGGGCCAGGCCTGGCCTGGTCCGTTCTGCTCCCCTCACTTCCCACTGGCCCTCCATAAAGAGAAAAAGAAGAAAACTAAATCAAAACTGACCTGGTAAAGGAGACAATCGATTGCTATAGTAGCTGCTAGAGGCCTAGACCGGGCCTGGCATATGACCCCCGGCAGGGCCATCCATCGCCTCCATCTCCCTGCCTGTCGAGGTTGTAGGCAGGCATGAAATGTTAAGAGCTCCTCCCATGTCCTGCTTCATACACTGACCATCATACCCCACCCCTGAAAAATTATTCTTGCCTTGGCAGCTCTTGCTGTGTCCAGCTCAAAACTACCAGGCCAAAAGCCATCTTCCTCTGGATTCCCCCTCTCTACCTCCCCTCCATCCGCCAAGTCTTCCCAGCCCTCTCCTTAACTGTGAGGAGCCAGGTGCCCCCTACCCCGAGCCTATGGGGAAGCCCTCTCCCCAGTGCCCGAGCAGAGCCTTGGACTTATACTTGATTCCCTTCCCATCCTTGAGGCCACCCATACTTCCCCCTCCTGAACCAACCAGAGCTGTTAGTTGTCCTACTGCCAAGTTTGACTTGAGCTGACAGAACTCTTCCCCCCTCACCCATATCTAACCAAAGTCTGGGGGAATTCCATCTGTTCTACCCCAGTCTGGCATGAACCCTGAAGGAAACTCCCCTTCCCCTCTGTGCCTCTTGTCTAATGAGAGTCTGAGAGACCTCAGGCCTGGCCTAGCTGAGGACCCCTTCCCTCCTCTGCCCTCACCTAACCAGAGCTGTGGACTCTCCTGCCCCTGGGTCTGGCATGAGCTTTGGGCCACAAATCATCTAGCTGTTCCTACCCCCAGAAGGCTGAAAATTGCCCTGGTTTCTCATATCCTGAATCTAACCCTAAATGCCCCTCTCCAGGATTCCTCTCCTCTGCTCAGCCAGCCCATCTTCTCAGCTCATAGCCTACAGCTCGGGCATTTTTCTCTCGGCTCCAGCCTTTGGAAGTCACTGAGTAAACCCCCAGCCCACACCTCCCCAGCTAAAGTCTCCGCTGCCACTAGGATAACAAACTACTCCCTCAGAGCTGGCCGTCAATACTTGCCAAACTGAACAGCCCATTCCCCCAGCTTCCTCCTTCAGCAGATCCCAGCCCAACTGACCACCCCAACAATTCTAGAATCCACCAGCCATCAGGCCAACTGACCACTACTATGGAATCCACCAGGCCAATCAGCCATCACCAGGCAGATAACTCACTTCCATATGTACTGGAATATACCTACATATCTGTATATATGTTCATATATATTCATACACATATGCATAAGTAATATCTATATGTCCTATGTAATAACAACAATCATAATCACTGACAATTTATTATAGTTTCAAAGTCTTGATCTCATCTGAGCTTTGCAACAATCCTGAGGCAGGTATTACAACAATAGTCATCCCCATTTTGCAGATGAGGAAACAAAAAATCTAAGTAGAGCTCAGGTTGAAATATGTATCATAATTAACTCCAAAGGGTAAAGAGCACTCACAGATATCCCTTTCCTGCCAAGTTATGGATGCCCTTGAGTCATAGAATGCCTGTGATCCTTCCTATCCCTTCCCAGAGCCAAGATGTCCAGTCTCACTCGCCTTGGATGTTCTATTTATGCTATCCAGGTCAGCTGCTCGAATTGGAAGCACTTTCTTCTGGCCACACCACAGTGGATCTCTCTGCTGCCATCTAGGACCATGAGAACCCATATGATCCCAGATCCAGTTTTCTCATGACTCAGGTGTCCAAAGCCATCATGGAGAGTTTGTGTAGACATGGTTTTGTACAGGACTACCTTTAGGATCCATCTTATCACCCATGAATCACTCATGAATAATTGGGATTTGGAATAATGGTCTAATGTAACAACCTTGGCTTCTACAGATGACTCTGAATTTCCCCCTGATCCCTTCATCCACTCCAAGAGATCCAGCATGGCTTCAGAGACAGAGGCCTCTGAACAGGACATGTACACATTCACGTTGATCCTCCTGGCCGTCAGTGAACTCTACTCAAAGCAGATAAAAGCAGTTATTCATCTCTGATTAGTGACATCTAAGGTAGACGGATATAGGTTAGGATATGTTAGGATATAGGTCAGGGGATTCTTGCTCAGCCACACCTGAAATCGATCTCTACATACCTTGTTGAGGAGTTTATTTAGGGCAGCTCACTTCAAAACCAAGAAGCCCAATTTGCAGAGTAATAAATCTCACTGTTGGTGAGTACTCTTATAGGTCTTCACTCTGCTGGTGTGAAAATTGCACCCCACCCCCAAACTACCATATGTTGGCATGATTGGCACACTTAGATAAAAACCAACACTGATGCATGTTTGAGGTAGCAGATCAAGTCCTCTGCAGTCATGATTCTGCACAACTCCTCACGAATAGACACTGAACCCCAGAAATGTCTTCAGCTCCTGATCCTTCTTTAGACATGGCCAAGTAAAAGGACCTTCTTTCTTCTTGGGATTAGTACTCTTTTTCTGGTGAGATGCTGTGTGTGGCACAGATAGGTTCTCAAGAGAGATGATTCATAAAGAGAAGAGCAAAAGGGTTCATCTGGCTTGGGTGTCCCCAGAGCTGACAAGGACAGAAGAATTAGCAGACAGTAGCAAAGCAGAGAGAGAGGAGCTGAGCAGGGGACATCAGCAAGCTACAAATTCAGTTGGGGAAGCACCCTAACAGTTGACATCCATCAATAAATATTTATTAAGTGGCTGCTCTGTATCAGGCACTATGCTCAGCACTGGGGCTATAAAAAGAGGTAAAAAACAGTCCCTAGATTAACAGAGGAGGAAAGAGAATACTCTAGCCCCATCTCAGAAAAAGAAATCGAATGGATTCCCATCAATGGATTCCCAAAGGAAAAAGCCCCAGGGCCAGAGGGATTCACAAGCAAGTTCCATCAAACATGTAGAGGACAATTAATTCCAATACTGCATAAACTATTTGGAAAAATAGCTGAGGAAGGAACTGTACCCAATTCCTTTTATGATGCCAATATGGGTATTGATACCTAAATAAGGAAAAGAAAACAAAACAGGAAGAAAACTATAGACCAATCCTTCTAATGAATATAGATATAAATAATAACAATTTTAAATAAAATACTAGCAAGAAGATTACAGTAATATATCAGAAAGACCATATGCCAAGACCAGGTGGGTTTTATGCCAGGAAGGCAAGGATGGTTCATTATTAGGAAAAATAGCAGCATAACTGACCATATCAATAACAAAACCAAAAGAAACTATACAATTATCTCAACAGATACAGAAAAAGATTTTGACAAAATACAACAGCCATTTCTATTTAAAAACAAACAAAAAAAAACATTATTCCCCAATCAACAAGGTCAAGGGATATGAATAGGCAGTTTTCACGTGATAAAATCAAAACTATCAATAAGCACATGAAAAAGTGTTCTAAATCCCTCCTGATTAGGGAAATGCAAATGAAAACAACTCTGAGGTACCACCTCACACCTAGCAGACTGGCCAATATGGCAGCAGAGGAAAGTGATAAATGTTGGAGGGGACGTGGCAAAATTGGGACACTAACACAGTGCTGATGGAGTTGTGAATTAATCTATCTATTCTGGAGGGCAATTTGGAACTATATGCAAAGAGCTTTAAAAGACTGCCTGCCCTTTGACCCAACCATGCCACTGCTGGGTTCGTACTCCAAAAAGACAATAAGGAAAAAGACTTGTACAAAAATATTTATAGCCACACTCTTTGTGGTGGCAAAAAATTGGAAAATGAGGGGATGTCCTTCAATTGGGGAATGGCTGAGCAAATTGTGGCATCTGATGGTGATGAAATACTATTGTGCTGAAAGGAATAATGAACTGGAGGATTTCTATATGAACTGGAATGACCTCCAGGAATTGATGCAGAGCAAAAGGAGCAGAACCAGGAGAACATTATACACAGAGACTGATATACTGTGGCACAAATGAATGTAATAGACTTTTCTACTAGCAGCAATGCAATGACTTGGGACAATTCAGAGGAAGCTATGAGAAAGATGCTATGCACATCCAGAGAAAGAACTATGAGAGCAGAAATGCAGAAGAAAAACATGATTGATCACATGGTTCGATATGGATATGATTAGAGTTTTGATGTTAAAAGATCACTCTACTGCAAATAGGAATAACATGGAAATAGGTTTTGAACAATGATACATGCATAACCCAGTGGAATTACTTGTCAGCTTTGGAGGGGGAGGGGAAGGGGAGGACCATGAATCATGTAACCATGGAAAAATATTTTAAATTAATTAAATGAAAAATTTCCAAAAAATTTAAATTCATAAAAATAAAAATAAACCATTAGAGAACATTGATTCCTTAAAATGATAAATACTGCCTACCTAAAACTATCAGCATATATTATCAGTAATGGAGATAAGCTAGGAGCCTTCCCACTAAAATCAGGAGTAAAGCAAGGATGCCCAATATCACCACTACTATTCTATACACTAGAAATAGTAGCTAGCTATAGCAATAAAAGAAGAAATGAAAGGAATTAGAATTAACAATGAGGAAATAGTTATCACTCTTTGCAGATGATATGATGGTATATTTAGAGAATCCTAGAGAATTAACAAAAAAAAACTTATCAAAACAATTGATAACTTTAGCAAAGTTGCAGGATATAAAATTAACCTATAAATCATTGGCATTTCTCTATACTACCAATAAAGCCCAGCTACAAGAGATAAAAAGAGAAATCCCATTCAAAATAACTGTAGACAATATAAAATACCTGGGAATCTACCTGCCAGGAGAAATCCAGGAACCATATTATCACAATTACAAAACACTTTTTACACAAATAAAGTCAGATCTAAACAATTGAAAAAATATTAATTGCTCATGGGTAGGTCAAGCCAGTATAATAAAATATAATAAAAATGATAATTCTATCTAAATTAACTTACCTCTTTGGTGCCGTGCCAATCAAACTGCCCAAAAATTATTTTATAAAGCTAGAAAAAAATTAAATTCATCTGGAAAAACAAAGACCAAGAATATCAAGGTAATTCATGAAAAAAAAATATGAAGGAAGGTGGCTTAGCTATACTAGATCTCAGACCAAGATATTTTGGTCCTCCTATTTTCAATTTTATTTTTATGTATCTTTCCTCTCTCCCTCTCCCTCCCTCCCTCTCTCAGTCTGTACCCTTTTCCTTCCAGCTTCCTAGGTTTTTTTTTCCCCAAGATCACATGTCACAGTTGGTAAAAATGTTTTCTTTCACACAAATCAAATAAAATGCATTTTCTAAAAATTTAAAAAATAAAGTAACAACCATCAAAACAATCTGGTACTGGCTAAAAAACAGAATAATAGACCAACGGGATAGATTAGGCACTCAACACACAGTAATAAATACCCACAATAACCTAATGTTGGACAAACCAAAAGATCTAAGAACTCACTATTTGATAAAAACTGTTGGGAAAACTGGAAAACATTCTGACAGATGAACACCTCTCACCATATACCAAGATAGAGTCAAAATAGATAGATGATTTAGAAATAAGGGGTGATATCATAATCAAATTAGGGAAGCACAAAATACAAAATAAACAATAGTTTACCTGGCAAACTTATGGATAAAGGAAGAATTTATGCAAATAAGACAAAGAACATTATAAGAAATAAGACATAGAGAACATTATGAGATTTGAAATAGATAACACTGACTACATTAAATTAAAAGGGATCTGCACAAACAAAACCAATGCAACCAAGATTAGAAGGGAAGCAACAAACTAGAGGGAAAATCTTTATAGCAAATGTCTCTGACAAAGGCCTCATTTCTCAAATAGATAAAAAAACCAATTCAAATTCATAAGAATACAAAGCATTCCCCAACTGACAAATGTTCAAGGGATATGAATAGGCCATTCTCAAAAGAAAAAAAAATTAGAACAATCTATAGTCATATGAACAAATGCTCCAAATCACTATTAACTGGAGAAATACAAATTAAAACAACTCTGAGATACCACTTCACACCTATCAGACTGGTTAATATAACACACACACACACAAAAAGGAAAGTGATAAATGCTGGAAGGAAAGTAGAAAAATTGGGACACTAATACTTGGTTTATAGAGCTGTGAATTGATACAACCATTCTGGAGAGCAATTTGGAACCATACCAAAAGGGCTGTCAAACTGTGTAAACTCTTTGACCCAACAATTCTACTATAAAGAGATCAAAGATAGAGAAAAAGGACCTACTTGTACAAAAATATTTATAGCAGCTTTTTGTGGTGACAAAGAACTAGAAATTAAAGGGAAATCCATCAATTGAGGAATGGCTGAACAAGTTATAGTATATGCTTCTAACAGAATATTATTGGGCCATAAGAAATGACAAACAAGACATCACAAAACAAACCTGTAAAGACTTATATGAAGTGATACAAAGTGAATTGAGCAGCATCAGGAGAACGTTGTAACAGCCATGAAGTACGATGATCAACTGTGACTAACTTAGTTATTATTAGCAATAAAAGTATCCAGGACAACTCCAAGGGACCAATGATTAAAAAGATTATCCACTATCATAGAAGGAACTAATGGAGTCTGAATGCAGATTGAAGCATACCATTTTTCACTTTATTTTCTCCATGAAATTTTCTCTCGTGTAAGCAAAATGTGTCTTCTTTCAAAGCACGATCCACATGGAAATATGTAATGTATGTTCAACCTATATCATATTACCTTCTGTCTTGGGGAGGAGGGAGATGGGAGAGGTGGAAGGTAGGGAAAGAACACGGACCACAAAATGTCAGAAAATGCTTGATGAAAAGTGTATCAACATTTAATCTGGAAAAATTAAATTGTAATTTGTAAAAATTAAATAAAAAATTAAATTTTAATGTAAAAATCAACATGGAATCTGAAAAAATAAAATTTAAATAATGGAAGGCATCAAGGTCAGTAGGTGGAGCAGAGGAAGGAGCTTTACAGGGAAGCAGCAACTGGTATTTCAGAGTTAGACAAGAGACAGGTGTTCTCAGGGTAGTTGAGAGGAGAAAAAGGAGAGTACAGCTCTGGGAATATGAACTAACTGGGCTTTGTGACGTTCCCTCTCCCACCAGGAGTGCAAGAATGTTCCTACATCTGGGTATGGGAAAATTGTCCTCAATATTTTGCTTCTGGTGAAATAAATGTCTTTCCTTTGAGTTAATATATTTCATTTGATCTGGTAAAAAGCACTAGTTGAGGTCATGTGATCTTGATTTTGAACTGAATGTATCTTTAGAACCCACATTTGAGGGGAATCCAGGAATTGCTATTGCTGAGAGCTATTGTCTTCCCAAGAAAACAGTCGAGGGCATTTTGAACTCAAGCCATAGAGTCCTTTTGCAGAATGTCTAACTCTGGCCATCATTTTGTTCAGGAAGACTCTGAAATTGAGCATCTCTGGACCTACCCCTGCAAAGTTCAGGGGTCCTTTGGTCATTTTTAGTATGAGCCTCCATTTTCTTATAAGTTTCTTACAAAAACAGAAGGAAGGGATTGTCATGGTATTCAGGTACTAAATACAATTTCATCATCTGCATTTTCCCTCCAGTATTTTGAATACACTATATTGTCATCAGAACCAAAACCCCAGAGATAAATCAGGAGGGACCATAGACTTGGGTCTGTCAAATCATCCATTACTCCCTTGGTTAACTCCAAACATATAAGATATAACTCAAATATGGTCAGTCCCTTCCCAATCAGTCCATAAAGAGTCCCTGCAGAGACTTTAAAGGTAGGAGACTCAAATATTCCTTTTAAAAATGATTGGATAGGGCAGCTGGGTAGCTCAGTGGATTGAGAGTCAGGCCTAGAGACGGGAGATCCTAGGTTCAAATCCAGCCTTAGATGCTTCCCAGCTGTGTGACCTTGGGCAAGTCACTTGACCCCCGTTGCCCACCCTTATTACTCTTCCACCAAGGAGCCAATACACAGAAGTTAAGGGTTTTAAAAAAATGATTGGATTATAATTATCCCTTGGGATCTACTATCCAATCAAATGGGATACTTTACATCTTCCATCCTTATTGTCACTGTTGCATGGGATCCCATAAAACAAGGTAGAAAGGATTCGGGAAGAACTGACAAGACAAGGTCAGCAAGGTGGTACAATGGATAGAGCAATGGACCTGGAGTCAGGAAGATCTGAGTTCAAATCCAGTCTCAGACACTTACTAGATAGGTCCTCTCTTTGCCTCAGTTTTCTCCCCTGTAAAATGGAGAGAAAACTACTAGCAGTAATGCAATGATCCAGGACAACTCAGGGACTTATGAGAAAGAACACTATCCACATCCAGAGAAAGTACTGTGGGAGTAGAAACACAGAAGAAAAACAAATGCTTGATCACATGGGTGGATGGGGATATGATTGGGGTTGTAGACTCTAAAGATCACCCTACTGCAAATATCAATAATATGGAAATAGGTCTCGATCAATGACACATGTATTTGACACAGGAATTGCTCATTGGCTACAGGAGAGGGATAGGAGAAGGGAAGGGAAAGAACATGAATCATGTAACCATGGAAAAATATTCTAAAGTAAGTAATTAAATAAAAAATTTTAAATCAATAAAATTAAATAAAATGGAGTGAAAAACAGCATCTACTTCCCAGGGCTGTTACGAGGATCAAACGAGATAATAGTTGTGAAGCACTTAGCATGGTGTCTAGTGCATAATAGTCAGAGATAGCTATTACTATTCTTTTCTTCTTTCCTTCCTATCTGTATCTTCTTTCTCTCTAAAAATTTACCTGTCTATCCTCTCTTTATACATATGTAAAATATATATCATCTATCTCTTTTTATATGTCTTCACTATCTACATACCCTCTATCCTTCCATATCTAATAAGAGCTATCTCACAAGTGGAATGGCCTGCCTTGGTTTGTATTGGGTTCATCCTCCCTAGAGGTCTTCGGTCACAGGGTGGCTGACACTTGGGGAATACGTTAGAGTGAGGATTCTGGTTCAGGCAAAGGCTGAACAAATGTTCTCTCCATTTTCTCTGAAATACAGTGATTCTGGGAAGTCAGACTGCCTGCCCTCTACAGTGGAAAGCTGAGTTCTCCCTATGATCACAAGATGGCAGCACAAGTACAGCCTGTGGGTTATTACAATCCTGATTATCTGAAGGTTCAACCCAAGGAAAGGGCTCCATTTTTCACATCCAGCAGAGAGATCAGAAAGGAGGGAAAAAAACAAAAAATGAGAGCTAGAGACAGATCCAGTGAGGGTAGAAAAGGATGCCTACCATATTCTTGTGACCCAACCAGAGCCCAAGCTAAAAATAATTCAGTGGAAGGAAAGGATGCGTGCTCTTTGTCTCCTAAGTGGGCAGCGAGGAAAGACTTTATTTCGATGACCATTTATGAATCACCTACTGTATGTAATTGGGGGGTGTGGTGGTGGTAGGGCAAAAGAGGCATTAAGGAAAATCTCTTAAGCTGATTCCCCATCATGGATGAAAGAATTCACTGCCTTAAAAAGGAATAATGACAATATGAGAAGAGCCCTTGAGTAAGTACTATGTAGAAGACGCTGTGGTAAGCACAAATGAAAAAGATAAAAAATGAAGCAATCACTGCTTTCAAGGAATTTACTTCCTATTTGGGGTAGGAAACACACATAAGAAAAGCTATACACATGGGGTGTGCTAGAGAAATAAGTGGGGCGAGGTGTAGTCAAAACACTTTAGGAAATTCAAGAATGGAGAAAACACTCACTTCGTAGACTTCCCAGAGAATGTTACATCTGAGCTCTCACCTTGGAGCAGAATTCTGAAGGGTAAATGTAAGGAGAGGGGAACTGGCTCAGATGAATACCCAAATAGGACATGGAATGTCTGGATTATGGAAAATAGGTGGGTGTATCTAGAACAGTGATTCCCAAAGTGGGTGCTACCGCCCCCTGGTGGGTGCTGCAGTGATCCAGGAAGCAGTGATGGCCACAGGTGCATTTATCTTTCCTATTAATTGCTATTAAAGTAAAAAAAAAATAATTTCCAGGGCACTAAATAATATTTTTTCTGGAAAGGGGGCAGTAGGCCAAAAAACTTTGGGGACCACTGATAGAATATGAATGTGAGTTATATGAAATAAGGCTCAAAAGGTCCAAATCAAGGAGGCTAAGAAATTCTGTGCAGTGGCAGATTATTCCCTAGTTCTAGGTTCATATCTCCATTCTTGGCTTAGTCCAGTTTGGTGGCCTTCCCAGCCTTCCAACAGGGGCCCACGATGGAAGAGCCAGAACCACTAAAGGCCATGGTTGTAAAGGCTGTGCTGGGGGCCGAGACAGTCCTCAGTTTGGTTCAATTCAGTTCACCGAGTATTTGTGTCTCCGGAGGACCAACCACTGAAGGTCTGAAGGCAGGCATGAAAGTCCCTGCCCTCTCCTGTCTGCTGCATTGGCTTGGAAGTTATTTCCGATACCACAGATGCTTTGGCCTCTTGAGATAGATGGGAGTGAGGGTAGAAAGGTCGAGTAAAGACTCCAGTTAGAGAATCAGCAGAGGTGGGAGGATGCTTTCAGTTCTGTCGAGACACGGAAGGTTTTCAGGACCATCGTCCACTTTTCATCATTTCACTGAGTCAGAGTGGATAACAAGCCTGGTAAAATGGATTCGGACTCTGAAGGCCTGGATTCAAAACCTGACTTACCTCTCTATGACCACACAGACACAACTTGTAGAAGGTAACAAATCAGTTGTTCACTATTATATTGCCAAAGATGTCTGAGCTGAGGACGCCTTGGTAATATGTGTTGAACAGCTCAGCCTCAGTAGAGAGGCAAGTCATGTGGGAGCTAGTTTATACAGACTGTAGACTGTTAACAGGATTTTGGAGGCTCCTTTAGGAAACAATGGAGACTCCCTGATCCATTTGAAACAGAGAAGGCATAGGACCAACTCTGACTGCTGGAAAGGCCAGACATGAGACAGGGACTTTGGTGGAAGAGACCGAAAGCAAGGAATTTGCCTCCTGTTAGGAGGCAAACTGAGACCCTAGAACCACGCAGCTTTTTATTGGTAGAGCCAAGACTAAAATTCTGGTTACAGAGCATAAAAATATCAGAGCTGGGAAGACTTCAAAAATCACCAAATTCAGTCCCTTCGTTTTATAGGTGAGGAAACAGAGGCTTCAGGGAGGGAAAATAATTTTTCCAGGGTCACACAACAAATTAATGGCATAGCTAGGATGCAAATCAAGGGCCTCTCCACCCTGCCGCATTGTCTCTTGGTGTAGAAACAACTGTTTAGTTGTTAAATCTCTATCCACTAACTTGGATTCATACTTCAGGCAAATTTGGGGCTCCATCTTGATTTTTCACTCTACATATTCAACTGTGTTTGGTAGTAATGAAAGTTCCTGTTTCATCTTCAAGGGCAATTTGTGGTGGAGACGGTGGAGGGAAGGGAGGAGACAGAGAGAGATTAAGAAAATGAGAGGGGGGAGAGAGAGAGAGAGAGAGAGAGAGAGAGAGAGAGAGAGAGAGAGAGAGAGAGAGAGAGGGAGAGAGAGAGAGAGAGAGAGAGGAGGAGGAAGAGATCAAATCAATAGCTATTGTGTGAGGAATGGGTATTCCTCCTTTACCAACTGGATTAGGCATTGGGCACCTGATCCCTCCTTCATCCATACTATCCCTAAGATCTACACACCAGCCATCCTCTAATATCTAGAAGGAAGATCTCTAGGGAGATAGTAGTAGTAAAAGGAAAGAAAAAAGAAAGAAAGAAAGAAAGAAAGAAAGAAAGAAAGAAAGAAAGAAAGAAAGAAAGAAAGAAAGAAAGAAAGAAAG